>NW_003852404.1:7399603-7423051 GCF_000181295.1 Otolemur garnettii
CAGGGGGACAGCTTGAGGCTCTGTCTCAAAAAAAAAAAAAAAAGAAAAAGCTGAAGCTTTAGGGCCCAGTCTGGAGCTCCAATCTGGGCTCAGCCATTCCTCAGATTTCAGAACTCTGGGAAAACGATTTAATATCCCCAAGACTCAGTCTCCTAATTTGTAAAATCTGGAATATTATAAAAGTTAGAAATAACAGATAAAGACAGTGCCAGGCCTATAGCTGATGCTTGAGAAAGGGAGCTTTGCCTGGCATTCAAGGCTCCTGAGACCAGGCCCCTGATGACCCCCTCTCCCTGCCTCCCCCACCCACCACCCCTCAGCCCCCCAGTGCCCAGCCCCTGCCCTGATCAGAATTCCTCTGAGCACTCCTGCTGCCCCCACTGGAGGGTTTGCTTCCAACCTGAGAGTCTCCATGAACCTCTGCCCATCACCAGCCTTCCTGCCCTCCCTCTCCTTCCCCCACCTCCCCCTCTCTCCCTCCAGCGCCCACTCCACAGGAAGCCTCTGCATTTCTACTTGGTTTATGGAGTTACATCCCCCAGCCTAAGCAAAAGGCTTTAAGATAGCCTGCAAAATATACCCTAGAGAGGGTTTGTTTGTTCAAGTGAGGAAATTAAAGCAAATACTGGGGGAAGGAAGAAAAAGACAAGGATAGATATTCCATCTGGTTGGTAGATGTAGCTGTGAGTCTCCTAAGGGCCCAGGAAAAAAATAGAATACAATCAATTTTGTGAATCATGATACTTTCGGGGTAAAACTAAGCCAGATGAGTAAGGGAAGCCCAGCTCTCCTAGGCCCTGAAAACTGAGAGAAATCCACCCCCTCCCACTCCAGTGGGGTTTGGTAAATGGGCGCAAATGTGGAATATTGAACTGTGTAATCCACAGCAGCCCTAAAGTCAGGGCCGGCTAGATCCACAGGCTTATTTTGGGAAGGGCTGTGCATAGAAATGTGTGCTTTACATCCTTCAAGCTCGCCTTCATGAGATTCCTTGTTTTAACCCAAGCTTTGATTGAATAGAGAGTGGCAGGGAATTTGGGGTTCCCCTCCCTAATTTGGGATTCCTCCTCCTTGCAGCTGCTGGAGCAGCCACCTAATATCTTCTAATGTCAGCCAACCTGGGTCTACAGTGAGGTCTCACTGTGAGACTCTGCCTGGGTCCAGCTACTTCTGCTCCTTCACTCAGACTGAGGGGATGGTGCCTGTCCTGGGCATCACCAGTGCAGAGCTCACATCTCCGCAATCCCTTCCATAAAACCGATCCACTCACCCTGTTAAACACGTGGAGATGGACAGGGAGAGTGACTTGTCTTTAAGACACACAGCTAGGTAGAGGCAACATGAGGGACAAGGCAGGGAGCCAGCCCCAGGGTTAGAAACTCAGATTCCTAGGCCACCTATGATGGTTTCTCAAAAAACTCTTTCTCTCTATGGAAGCAGCTGTGCCCAGTGGAGACACTGCATCCTGACCTGGCCCATGCAACTGCTGTCTCACCATCTACGTTGCTGGCAAGACATTGTCTCCTAAGACCCTCATTGTATAGAAGGGTCAGTGCCTTTTCCAAAATCACTCACTCATTTATTCAGCCAACATTTCTATTTCTTGGGCACCAACTATGCACCAGACAATGAGCAGATGAGCAACAGTGGGTCACAGCCTACCTTACAGGAACGCACAGTGGGGGGAGACTGTGGACGTGTGGATATGTTGTTAACAGGGAGTTTGGGAAGAGCATAATAAGGGGATGTGCTGAGGGCCTGGAGGGAAGGGGTGGCAATCATGAGAGCCAGCATTTATTGAGCACTTACAGTTTGCCATTCTGCCTAAGCGCTTTGCAGACTGCATCATTAATCCTTGCAAAGACCTAGGAGAGGAGCCCTGCTGTCATCTCTGCTTTGCAGGGGAGGAAAATCTATTCTCGGAGAGTTTAAGTGACATGTCTGTGGTCTCCCACTATGGACATGTGGGTATCATGGAGGACGCCACTGCAGACCATGAGACTCCAGGGTTTTAATTTCTACATTCCACTGGCTCCAAGGAGGCTGGAGCTGTGTGTGCTATTGGCGCTCAGGAGCCACTGGCCCCAGCCCCTCCTGTTGTGGCACATACACCCTCAAGTTCAGTCCTGGGAAAGGTGTGATTATCCTGTGTCTGACCTGCTGGCCCCCAGACCCTGGACAGAGGCTGATGGCAGGAGGGTTCAAGAGACACCCAATCCCCAGTTATCTCCCGCCATTGTCAAACCCCATCACTTCTGCACCCCTTAGGGCCTCCCAGGACATGAACCCAGAGCTTCCAGTCACTGTTGCCTTGGTCTGGACTGAGTCGTAGGGTTGGAGGCCCAGCCTGGGAGCAGAAAAGATGCTCAGAAAGGAGCCTGATGGCCAGGAGGACGCACACTCCCAGACAGTTAGGAAAAGAGAAGGCTTTACAGATGTCCTGAAAGTCTAGAGGCATTATACTCAAAATAGATGAAAGAATAGACACTCAGGACCCCGCAGGTAGGGGCTCAAAGCCCACCTGCTCACCCCTTCCCTTCCAGTACCATGTAGCCCTAGTGCAGGAGCGTGGGATTTCACAGGTCTTCTCAGCAGGCCATTGGCCAGACTTGTCACCAATAAGGCGACCCAGAGAGGGCAAGCAATTGACCCAAGGCCACAAAGCCCATGCTCTCTCCAGAGAGGGAGGAAGTGGCATGAGGGTAGAGGACGAGGAACAATGGCCAACAGTGACCAAAGCATGGCTGGGTGACCACAGCAGCTGCTTTACACCTCTGGGGCTTCACAAAACACCCCCTTTGATACCTCCCAGCGAGGTGGCTATTCTTACCCCCACTCTACCAAAGTTTACAATGCACTCAGCAGCCACTTTCCTTGCCCCTCACGAGCCACCTCTTCCAGGAAGCCCTCCTAGAAGGCTCTGGCTCTAAGGAAGTATTTTGTTCCCTAAGCAGCACCCACAGCCTCTCTCCCTGGAAAATTGCCTGCTTTGACCCTATGCCGCTTGCCACTCTGACAAGATTGTACTTTTCAGAGGGACAGGGGTAAGGATTGTCCAGGCCTTTGGCTCCATGGGGTCAGGAAACTGGCTTAAGTGAAAAGATCTAGACATACAGGGGTAGGAGAGTTCTCGGTCACCCTCTCACAGCTGGCCAGTTGCCCCATGTTCCCCAGGAAGTGTCCAGCCACCCTCAGCAGAGCTCTTGTCTGTCTGCCCCTTCCCTGACTGGGGTGCTTGGTGGCAGCCCTGGGGAGCCCAGTGTCATCTGAGACCAGAGGTCCTGCGTCTTCCCCCCTCAGCCTGGCCCTGTGGCTCCATGAGGCCTGAGGGGCCTCCAGAGGGGAGCGGAAGAGGAGGAGACAGAAATACACAGAAAAACAGGATGGAAAGAAACAGAGAGACACGGAAAGCCCAAAGCAGAGCTAAAGAAGGACGAGAAAGGAAGAGAGATGCAGAGAGAGGCGGAGACAAGGAGATAGCAAGGGATGACGGAGATGGAGACAGACAGCCCAGTACACAGAGGGAGGGACAGAGATGGCGTGCGAGGGGGAGCAGGAGGCACCCCAAGGCCAAGGCAGAAAGGGGCCCAGGAGCACCGCGCAGACCCCTCTTTCAACTCCCTGTTCTCCCAAGGGCTCCCCTTCCCCAAGCCTCCTGTCCCCTGCACCCAGACAGGGCTGGGGGAGGGCACTTTGCACCTGGCCTGGGTGCTAGAGACGCACCCCATTACACCTCCCAGGCAGGTGGCTGTGCAGAAGCTGAGGCTGGGAGCCATCAGATAACCAATTAAACTGACGTCATTACTGCCAGGGTGCTGGCAGAAGGTCATGGATAGGAAGACTGAGGCCCAGAGAGGGCCGGTGACTGGCTCCAGTTCATGCAGCAGCCAGTGCAGAGCCCAGGCTGAAGCAAGCTGTCCTCGCACCTCGCCTGGTTTCAAAGAAAACAAAGCAAATCTCATTAAGTCTTTGGCAATGAGACTCCAGGTCTTATCTGATGGGCTGCAACCAATGCCCTAGAAGCTGTCAACTCCATCTCCACCTCCTTCTTGCTGCCTCCTGCCTCCTCTCTCTTTTCTGGGAAGGGCACCTCTGGGGCCGCCCAAACTTGTCCTTTCTCCTAGGAACCAGGCCGCTGCCAGTGGCATTTCCACTTCCCCTCCCCTTGCCCTCCAGCCCTCCAGCCCGGACTCCGAGGAAGAACTGACAAGGGGCAGGGTGACCATTTGTACAGCCTCCACTGTGACAGCCACAAAGTGTGTCCTCAGGTTGCCCCCCAAAGTCCTAGGCAGCCCCTGGAGGGAGAGAGGGAGGACCAGGATGTCCTCCCATGTTTCCTAACAGCTCCCAGTACTCACCTTCATTCGCCATGGTCTGCAGCCTCCCACAAGGCAGTTCAGGTGGACAGAATGCTCTCAGAGAGGAGGACACGCGAGACACCTGCCCAGGGCCCCCGCCCCAGGGCCCCACAGGGCAGCTGGGATGTCCAACCCCATGTCTGCCCTCTTGCCCCTACCCAGGCTCCGAGGCTGCGTTCTCCTGTGTTCTGCTCCCATCCCTGTCCTGGTCCAAAGTGTGGACCACCCGGCCCTGCAGACTCTCCCCCTCTGCACATACATTCTGTGTGCCAGGATAAAACAGGCTGGAAAAGGGGGACACTCCCTGGCTGTGGGACCTCAGACAAGTCGGGGCCCCTCCTGAACCATAGTTTTCCTGTCCACATCATGGGTGGAGGGGGAAGCTTGATGGCTCTGAAGCCCACGGGCCGCCTCTTCTGAACATCACCTGGCCCGTGTTCCTCTGCGGCCCAGAGTCCTCATGTCCCACCTCCTAGGTGGCTAGGAGGTCTCACAGGCAGATCCAAGAGACAACCTTCAGAGACAGCATGCATGGCATGAGCACTGCGATCCACCCAGCCCCCTCTACAGCCTCCTGACCTAGGAAGGCAGGGTTTGGGGGTGCTCAGTGATTCCCCCCAAGGCTATTCACAGTGGCACTACACGTGCCCTGCTGCAGCTGAGGTAGACACAGTCTCTGTGCCCTCACAGAGTGCCCGAGTTGGGGCTGATGCAGAGATTATGATGATGTGAGATTATGTGATGAACAACTGTTCATCACAGACAAGCATAAAGAGGGCCCCCCAGCCCCCGAACACAAGCTCCAGGCCCAGCCCCGGATCAAGAGCCTTCCTGAGAGGTGACACTGGGGCAGCAGTGTTTGGAAGGGACTGGAAGCCAGGGATCCAGCATGCCCCCGGCTTCGCTGTCATCACTCAGCTCGCCACGGCTGGGCCTCCCACCTGCTCCCAGGTAGCAGCACCTTCTTCCTAGATAAGCTGCAGACAATGTCAGATGACACGTAGGCCACTACAGCAGAGAACTGAAGCTCAGAGGAAGGACTTGGCACAGAGAAAGAAACAAGGCCCAGGCCAGAACCCGGGACTCTTTCCACCTGCCCAGCACCCTCCCCACTGCCCTCTGTGCATGGCCTCAGACCCAGGACATGCTGTTCCCTGAACCTGCCGGGGCAACCCCACCCACCATGTACTAACTGGCTGAGGACCTCCTCTGTGGACTGGGCCCAACTTTCATGCAGGCCCCTCCCACTTCTGGCCTCGGCATAACTGATGTTTTGACCTCCGTTCCCATCCTACTCAGCTTCCTAAGTCCCCTTCAGGGTCGGCAGCCTTCAAGACATGGGAGGAAGAGTCTAGCTTTGCCTGGAATGGCGAGTTTGTCCAGGACAGGTGAGGACTTCTAAACTGGATGGGGCTCTGCAGAGCATTCGCCAGGCGTGTCCCCACCCCCACTCCCTGCCACAGCCTCTGATCTCCCTGGCCGGCTCTGACTCACCTCTACCAAGCACCAGGAACCCAAGCTGAGAATTTGACCATGTCCTGGTGGGTCCAGCCTAACATCCCCAAAACCAGGGCGGAAACCATGGGAGAGGTCAACAAGTGAGCACCTGTTCATCTGGTGGGGCTTGTGGGGTCAAGGAATCTTCCAGAACCAGGGCTCACTGCGAGGAATTTAAAAACCCAGCCCAGAAAACAAACATCGGGAAACCTTGCTTTCTATCTTACCTGAGTTCTGAAGAAATCTTTTATAAGTAGTCACGTCAGCTTAATGAGGGCAGCTGGTGCTTTAGCAATTGCCCTTATTTCTTATTCATTCTAAATGCTTGTTTCTTCCGCTAGAGGTAGAAGAACAAGGGCTACATCATACACATGTCGGTGCCCCAACACCCAGTACAGGGCCAGGCCTGTTCTTTACTGAGTCTTGGAATGAGTAAGTCAGTTTCCAGACAGAGATACTCATAATCGATATATCTGAGAAAGAACCCACTTCCAGATTTATAAGGGACATCCACAAATCACTATGAAAAAACAAACCAACTGATATTTTAATGGAAAAAAATATGAAGAGGCACTTCATTTCCAAAAAAAAAGATACCAAGTGATCAATACCATATGAAAAGATGTTCAACTTCTTTAGTCATCAGGGAAATGCAAATTAAAACCCAAAGGAGATTCCACTACCCTGCCATCAGAATGGCTAAAGTTACAATTATAAAATCTGATGATAGCAAGTGTTGACAAGAACATGGAGCAACTAGAACTCTCAGGCTGTGTTCATGAGAATGTAAATTGGTAGGACCATGTTGGAAAACGGTTGGGCAGTATCTGTCAGAGTTAGGGCAAAACACATACTTTCTCTGTGTCTCAGCAATTCCATTCCTATGTGTCCCAGAAGGATGGGAGCATTTTATACTGAACAATAGGTATAAGAAAGTGCATAGCCACTTCACTTATAATGACCTCTTATTGGAAACAACCCAAATGTCCATCAATAGGGAAATGGATACATAAATTGTAGTATCTTCATAAAATGAAATACTATACAGCAATGAAAAAGAGTACAATATAGTCCTGGGCAATGAAAGGAAAAAATCTCACAGACACAATGACTAAAATAATCCAGACACAGAAGACTAAATGCCATGTGACTCCATTTATATGGAAGTTCAAGAGCAGGTAGAACTCTCCTTGTTGGAGATCAGAAAAGTAGTTCTCTTTCTGGGAGGGTATTGACTAGCAGCAGGCAGGAAGATGCCTCCCAGGGTTGTGGAAATGTTCTATATCTTGATCTGAGTGGTGGTTACCATGTTGTAATTATATGTAACCTTACCTCCTTGCTATAAATTTAAAATGTATGCATTCTACTCTACCTATGTGATACTCCAATAAACATTTTTTTCCCCATGTTGTGAAAATACATCTCAGACCAAGTTGGAAACCAGAAAAGATGTTGTCAGGTAACCACATGTACAACTGGTGGGACTTAGAGTGAAAGAAGCTCCTAGAAGCAGCACTTGCTGCAAGAGATTTTAATTTACTGATAAAGCCAACATGCTGGCTTCATTTACCAGGCAGGAAGTTGTGATCTGAGGTCCATTTGAGCTTCTTGAGCTGTGATCTGGACCCACAAAGCCCCCCTAAGAAACGTGGCCCAGCTTCCTGCAGCAGCATCCATTTACCCAATAATCTAGAAGAGAAAAAAAGTTTTTTTAAGTTGCTCAATGAACAACCTGCTCGGCCATTCACGTCAATCCTGTACCAAGCAGCCTGGCATCCTGGGGCGGAACTCAAAAGTCACATGCACACAGATGTGTATTAAGCAGGAAGCTTCAAGGAGACTCCCTGCTCAGAGCCAGCCTTTTCAGGGACAACCCCTGGGCCCCTCCCGGCACATATCCCCTTGTGCCTTCATTAGGTGTCCATCGTGG
The DNA here is from genome assembly GCF_000181295.1 of Otolemur garnettii. NCBI lineage: Eukaryota > Metazoa > Chordata > Mammalia > Primates > Galagidae > Otolemur > Otolemur garnettii. Next base: position 7,407,389 of record NW_003852404.1, read on the forward strand.
GAAGTTTCTAACATGCTCTTGGTAAGAGGAAGGGGCTTGCAGAGCCAGAGGAGAATGGTAAAAGGGAAGGAAGAGGAGGAAGGAAACCAGAAGAAAGGATGAGGGTCCAGGAAGGCTTCCCAGACAGGCTCCCGCCCTGCCCTCTGGGTCTCTGGGCTCAGGGCTAACCGTGGGGTGGGAGTGGGGTTTCCATCTCCCCTTAGATGGGAGGAAGGCCCCCTAAGAGTCCAAGCTGGGTCACCCCAAGAGGCCAACTCAAGCAGAGTAGAAGAAACACTGGGCCAGGAGTCAGGAGCCCGGGGTCCCCATCCTAAGACCCTGAAGATATCTTGGTGGCCTTGGGCCACTGTCCATGGCATCATTCTTTGCATCTGTATAGGTGGGGATTGAGTATCTGCTGCTCAGAGCCTGTCCAGCGCTGACACAGTGAGACCAGGTGAGGCTCACACCTCCTGCGGCCCCCTCTTCACCTTCTCCCCAACAGCTCCCCAGCACCCCCAGCCTCAGTGTTCCCCTCAAGCGATCCACACTGAGGCCGCCAGGGTTGGGCTGAGACTGAGAGGCAACCAGCCCCAACCCAGGCCTAAATCACCCCGCCTGACCTTGGACCTCTGCCCTAGGAGAGGTGCCAATCTGCCTGCCAGGGCGGGCACCTCGTTCCGGGCCACTGTTTTGTTTCCTGCTCCACATCCCCTTGGCCCACGCGCAGCCTCCTAGCCACATGCACAGCACAGGCCTCCTGGGTGCTAGCTCTAGGGGGAACGGAGGGGCTCCCCAGTCTGAAGGAAGAGCCACAGCTTGTGCTCGGGGGTCCCGGGCTGAGATAGCGGCAGCCTCCCTGTCCCTCAGAAGCCTCCTCTCTGATGGAGGAGGCACAGCCCCTGCCCTTGGACGCTTTCAGTCTGAGCAGGAGACATAGCACCTAATATACAGACCATCTAGTCTGATGAGGGAAACCCGGGGGCCTTTCTTTTAGGAGTACAGGGGTGGGCAATGCCCCTCTCCCTCTTCTGAGAACATTCTAATGTAATGGGAGAGACACAACCCTGTCCTGAATTGGACCTACCCCTGCCTTCAAAACCCTCCCCTTTCTTTTTTTTGTCACCCTTGGTAGAGTGCCATGATCTCATAGCCCACAGCAACCTCAAACTCTTGGGCTTAAGTGATTCTCTTGCCTCAGCCTCCCAAGCAGCTGGGACTACAGGCGCCTGCCACAACGCCTGGCTGTTTTTAGAGACAGGGGTCTCGCTCTTGCTCAGGCTGGTCTTGAACCCGTGAGCTCAGGCAATCCACCCACCTCAGCCTCCCAGAGTGCTAGGGTTTCAGGCTTGAGCCACTGCCCCCAGGGTTCCCTTGATCGTGTGGTCTGGGCCATGTAGGAGACCAGAGCTGAAATGAGAGGGCTGAGTGGAAGGCAAGCTGGGGGGTCACCTCAGGGACTGAGATCACTCCTGAGCCACACACGTGCTCATGGCCCTCAGAGTACTTTCATTCCCTGTCTGCCTTGGGCCACATCATGATCCAGGAACAAGGCCATCCAGGGATTACCCTCTATGTCTGACAGATAGGGAAACTGAGGCCCAGAAGGAGAAGTGGCAGGATGAAGGGCACACAAGAAGACAGGACTAGAGCCCAGGTTGAACTCCAGAGGGAGGGAGAGAAGGAGGGAGGCAGAGGACTGCAGAATCTGATTCCCCACATCCATGGCCTGGGAGGCCTCCAGAGGCTCCGGGAGTCGGACACCCAGTACCCCAGTGCCCCTGAGATGGCCTGCGTCTGGCTGCCTGGAGCTGACCTTTCTCAACCCTGTTTAGAAAATGACTTTTGTTCTAAAGAGACCTGTCACCCTTCCAGGCATTTATGAGCCTGGCTGTGTATCTGGTGTGTGAGCCAAGGGAAACACCAGCTGAGCTGCCGCTCTGGCCCAGCCACAACGCCTCTGAAAGTCAAGGTTGGACAGAGGCTAGAAGTTCCCAGTTGTTAGAGCCAAAAGGGACCCCGAGGATAAGCTGGTCCAACTTTTGCCTTTTACAGAAAGAAACAGTGAGGACCAGAGAAGGGCAGTGACTTGCCCAAGGTCACACAGCATACCCGCAGCAAAGCTTCGACCTGACTTCTGTGTGGAGCTCTCTAGAGCAGTCCTGTGGGGCCAGCTCAGGATGTCAGAAAGATCTTCCGTATTGGGGGGGTCCTTGGGATTTTGCCATCTGTGGGGCCATTTACCTGGCTCTGCATCTGCCCCCAGAGCATCCCCTGAGGAGGCTGCCCCAGGGCCTGGCCGCATTTGTTGGCATATATTTTCCGTTATTTCTAAATTTAATTTTAGCAGCTAAAGAAAAAAAATATGTGAATTCGGACTTCATCCACACTTAAAACTTTTGTGTTTCAAAGGACAATATCAAGAAAGCGAAAATCCAACCCCTAGATGGACAGAAAACATTAGCAAATGGTTGATCAGATAAGAATGCTTGCAACGGCTCGGCGCCTGTGGCTCAACCGGCTAAGGTGCCAGCCACGTACACCTAAGGTGGCGGGTTCGAATCACCAGCCCGGACCCGCCAAACAACAATGACGGCTGCAACCAAAAAAAATGGCCGGGCGTTGTGGTGGGCGCCTGTGGTCCCAGCTACTTGGGAGGCGGAGGCAGGAGACTCGCTTGAGCCCAGGAGTTGGAGGTTGCTGTGAGCTGTAATGCCACGGCACTCTACCCAGGGGGACAGCTTGAGGCTCTGTCTCAAAAAAAAAAAAAAAACGAATGCTTGCAACTAGACTAACTCAACAATAAGAAGAAAACTAACTACCAAATGGACAAAGATTTTGAATAGACAGTTCTCCAAAGATGTTCGAATGGCCAATCAGCACCTGAAAAGATGTTTAGTGTCATTAGTTGGTAGGGAAAGGCCAGTGGAGGCCTCAGTAAGATACCATGTCACACCCACTAGAACAGATAATCAAAAAGACAGATGATGACAAGTGAGGGGGTGGAGAGTCAGGACCTTCATGCACGGCTAGTGGGAACATAAAACGCCGCAGTCACTGTGGAAAACATCAGCTCTGGGCTATGATGGTTTGACAGCCCTTCTGCCTCAGTGGATGAGGGAGCGTGAAAGGAAGGGACTGCTGCCCTGGGGCTCCCTTGGGAGAGTACAGGCAATTCTCTGGAAGCCTGGGCTCTGGGTGTTAGAAGGTGGGAGCTGGAAGCCAGAGGCACAAGCTTGGCTCCCCCAGAAAGATGGCAGGAGGTGTGTGTCCCCTCTCTTGGGGTCCCTCAGAGGCCAACAAATCTAAGATGGTACCAGTCCGCTCCAGAAACTGAGACGGCTTCCCTCCCCTGGCTGTGATCGTGTCTTTCTATTCTGTGTCTTCTCTGGTTAAGTTAAAAAAAAAAAAAAAAAGACTTCTCTTATACTTCCCAGTGAGCCTTGCCAGAAGTTCCTAAGTTTATCATTGAATTGACTTTCCAGGAATCCATTGTTGTATTTTTATTATTAGTTTTTTTTAACCAATTCCCATTTGTACATTTCTCTTTCCTTTGGGGGAGTTAATCTCATTATTTTTCTAACTTCTCCAGGTAGAGGCTCAATTCATTAATTTTCTGCCTTTCTTTCATTCTGCTGTAAACTCTTAGGACCATGCATTTCTTTTTAAGAACCATTTTAGCCGAGTCCATGGGTTTTTATGTGTTTTCTTTTTGGTACCGCTCCATTCATAATTCCCATAACGATGTCTCCTTTGATCAATGAGTTGTGTAAATGACTGTGTTAAAAAATCTCCTAATGAATGGGGTTTTCTTATTATCCTGGCTGAGTTCCAAGTTAATTGAGTTAGAGTCAGAGGATGTGGTGTGGATGATATAGTTTCTTTCGATTTTGTTGAGACTTGCTTTTGCGGTGCCCACGTAAGTCAGTTTCCATGTGTGTTTCACATGCAGGGTCACCTACATGTTGAGTGGATGGAGCTGGTTATTTGAGTTACTCAAATCTTTTATCGCTATTCATTTTTTGGCCTGTTTTATTTATCAATTATTGAGATGTGGTAAAATCTCCCTCTGTACTACCGCATTCATCCAGTTCTCAAACTTCCATCAATTTTGGCTTCATGTATTTTGATATTAGGGCAGTAGCGGCTTCCTTAACTGAATTGAGAAATTACCACTCCTCTTCTGTTTGGGGGGAAGAAATTGTGTAGAACTGGTGTAAATTCTTTAAATACTTGGGAGAATTCTCCAGTGAAATAACCGGAGTCAGAATTCTTTTTTGGGGAGTCTTTAACGTATTGACTTCATTTCCTTACTAGTAACAAGCCTATTTAAATTCTCTGTTTAACAGTGGGTGGGTTTTGGCTGTGTTTTTTGAGAAAGGAGTCTATTTCATCTAAGTTGCCAAATTTATGTTTGTAAAATTGTTTTTAATATTCCATTGTTATTCTTTTGATGTCCACAGGGTCTGCCTGGATGTTCCCAGTTTAATTCCTAATAATGGTAATTTACGCGTTCTCTCTTTGTTCTTTGTCAGCCTTGGTAGGCATTTGTCCGTTTTATTGATCTTTTCAAAGAACCAGATTTTGTTTCCTTGATTTTCTCTATTATTTTCCTGCTTTTCTGCTCTTATCTTTATTTCCTTCCTTCTGGTTGCTTGGGGTTTGTTCTTTTTGTGGGTTTTGTCGTTGTTTTTTTGCTCTTCTTCTAACTTAAGGTGGAAGCTTAGATTATTGATTTGAAACTTTTCCTTCTTTCTACTGGAAGCATTTAGTGCTATAGATTTCTTTCTCAGCACGGCTTTTACGGTGTTCCATGAATTTTGCTATGTTGTATTTAAATTTTCATTCAGCTCAAGGTATTTACTTCCCTTGAGACGTCCTCTCAAGAGAAATAATACCCATGTATTATTAGATGTATGTTGTTTAGTTTCAACGCATTCAGAGATTTTGTCTGTTACTTTTCTGTGATTGAGTTTTATTTTGATTCCATTGCATCCTGAGGCCACAGTCTATGATCTCAATCCTTTTAAATATTTTTGGATTGGTTTTATGACCCAAGATGTGGTCTGTCTTGCCATATATCTCATAGGTCCTTGGAAAAGAATGTGCATTCTGCTGTTGTTGAGTGGGGCATTCTGTAAATACTGATTAGATGCTTTTGGTGGATGGTGTTTGCTGAGTTCTATAATTTAGCTGATTTCTGTCTAAAGAACCTGTTAGTTGTTCTGTTAGTTGTTGAAAGGGTGTTAATATCTTCAACTATTATTAGAAGTATGTCCATTTCTCTTTTGGGTTATACTATTTTTAGCTGCATTGATTGATGCATACACATTTAGGATTTCTATGTCTTCTTGATGACTTGACTCTTTTTTTTTTTAAGACAGAGCCTCAAGCTATCCCCCCTGGGTAAACCTCTAACTCCTGGGCTCAAGCGAGTCTCCCGCCTCAGCCTCCCAAGTAGCTGGGACCACAGGCAGCTGTCACAACACCTGGCTATTTTTTGGTTGCAGCCAGTCATTGTTGTTTGGCAGGCCTGGGCTGGATTTGAACCTGCTACCTTGGGTGTATGTGGCTGGTGCCTTAGCCACTTGAGCCACAGGCGCTGAGCCAATGACCTGACTCTTATCCTTATGTAAAGGCCCTCTCTTTCCCTAGTAATCTCTTTGCTCTGAAATCTGTGTTATCTGACACTAGCATAGCCGCTCCTGTGTTCTTTTAATTAAAGTTGGCATGGTAAGTCTTTTTTCATCCTTTTATTTCTTTCTACTACTTACAGCATTATTTTTTTTATTCTCCCCCTTTTTTTTTGAGACGGAATTTTTACTTTGTCACTCTAGCAAAGAGATTAAAGAGAGGGACTTTACATAATGATAAGCGTCAACTCATCAAGACACATAGAAATCCTAAATGTGTATGCATCAATCAACGGAGCTAAAAATAATAGAACTGAAAAGAGAAATGGACACACTTACAATAAGAGCGCTGTGGCATCATCATAGCTCACAGCTACCTGAAACTCTTGGGCTCCGGCAATCCTCCTGCCTCAGCCTCCCAAGTAGCTGGGACGATAGGTGCCCACCACAACACCCCACTATTTTTAGAGATGGGGGCTCACTCTTGCTCAGGCTGGTCTCAAACTCCTGAGCTCAAGCCATCCACCTACCTCAGCCTCCCAGAGTGCTGGGATTACAGGCTTGAGCCACTATGCCCGACCCGGTTTTTCCCTTCTCTTTGTCAGAAACCAGATATACCATTACATCTGAAGCAAGTTTCTTACAGAAAGCATATAGTTGGCTCATGTTTATCTACTCTGTCATTTTCTATCTTTTAATTGGTCTATATAGAATATTCACATTTAATGTAATTATCAATACGATAGGGCTTAGATCTGACATTGTACTTTGTTTCTCTGGGTTTTTTTTTTTCTTGCCTTCCTACGGGTGATTGAACATTTTTTATTCCATCTTAATTTAACTATAGTGTTTTGAACATTTTTTATTCCATCTTAATTGAACATTTTTTATTCCATCTTAATTTAACTATAGTGTTTTTGAGTGTATCTCCTTGTATAATTTTTTTAGAAGTTACTCTAGGTATGGGCAGCTCCTATGGCTCAAAGGAGTAGGGTGCTGGCCCCATATGCTGGAGATGGCAGGTTCAAACCCAGCCCCGGCCACAAACTGCAAAGAAAAAAAAAAAGAAGTTATTCTAGATGTTATATTATAGATATAAATGATCACGATCTACTGCTATCATCATTTTACCAGTTTAAGTAAAGTATGCAAAAAAAAATTTTTTTTGAGACAGAGTCTCACTATGCCACCCTCGGTAGAGTGCCATGGCATCACAGCTCCCAGCAAACTGAAACTCTTGGGCTCAAGAGTATAATTCTCTTGCCTCAGCCTCCCAAATAGCTGGAACTACAGGCACCCGCCACAATGCCCAGCTATTTTTTGTTGCAGTTGTCGTCGTTGTTTAGCTGACTCAGGCCAGGTTCGAACCCGCCAGCCTTAGTGTATGTGGCTGGCACCATAACCACTGTGCTACGGGCACCAAGCCGAAATATGGAAATTTTACTTCTCTTTACATCAATTTATTCTCTCCATTTATAATTGTCTGAAAATATTTTGTCTACATACATTCGGAATCATGTCAGACAGTGATACGATTTTTGTCTCATCCAACATAATGTAGAAAACTCAGGAGAAAAAAGGAAGTCTATCGTGTTTATATCAAATTTTTCCCTCTGTTGTTCTTTCTTTCTTCAGGATGTCCCAAAAATCCTTCTTTTATCTTTAGGTTGTTAAGTTTGCAATGTCCGATTTCCATGAGTACTAAGTTTGAGAGTTGATATCCCTGACATTTCACTTATTTTTTGTTTTTGGAGATAGAGTCTCACTTAATCACCCTTGGTAGAGTGCTATGGCATCATAGCTCACAGCAACCTCAAACTCCTGGGCTTAAGCAAGCCTCTTGCCTAGCCTCCCAAGTAGCTGGGACTACTGGCGCCCACCACAATGCCCAGCTATTTTTTTTTTTTTTTGAGACAAGGTCTCGCTCTAGCTCAGGCTGATCTTGAACCCGTGAGCTCAGGCAATTCACCCACTTCAGCCTCCCAAGTGCTGGGATTACAGGCATGAGCCACCACGCCCAGCTCTGACATTTCACTTTGACACTTCTTGTTTTATTTTCATTGTGAAGGTACATCCTCATTCTTTTGAATTCCTGTTTTGGCTTATGATTGTTCTCGCAAACCAGCACGAGGAAATAGAAAGCGCCTAAGTGGTAATGCTGGGAAATCAGCAAGAAAGACACACAAGTGACATACAACACACAAAGACAAAGAGAGGATGGGGTCGGAAGGTCTGACGCAGCTAATGGCTGCAGCCAGCTCCCAACTGTGGACAGCTGTATTTATACAGTGTCTTTTTTTTTTTTTTTTTTTTTTTTGAGACAGAGCCTCAAGTTGTCCCCCTGGGCAGAGTGCCGTGGCATTACAGCTCACAGCAACCTCCAACTCCTGGGCTCAAGTGAGTCTCCTGCCTCTGCCTCCCAAGTAGCTGGGACCACAGGCGCCTGCCGCAACGCCCGACCATTTTTTGGTTGCAGCCATCGTTGTTTGGTGGGTCCGGGCTGGGGATTCGAACCCACCACCTTAGGTGTACGTGGCTGGCGCCCTAGCTGGTTGAGCTATAGGCGCCGAGCCTATACAGTGTCTTTAACAAGGTAAATCCTAACCCCTGGGGTAAATATTAGCGTTAAGGAGGAAAAGCTGTACTAAGGAAAGGACACAGGGGCTACGCGACTTCTGGCAGGTGAAAAGAATGTTAATCTAGGAGGAGGAAAGAAAAAACAAATCCCTGTTTTTCTTTTTAACTTTGGTGAATATGCTTCAGAAAAAATATTTTTCTTTGTGTTTTTCTTTCTTGACTTAAGGTCATTTAAAGAAGTATGCCATAAAACATTAGCTCAAAGATAAGGCAAATTTGGTAATAATGGATGAAATGCTGGGTGATTTGAAGTAAGGCTTAATGTTTTGGGATATTAAGCCAAACAAGAATAACAAGGCTTTTGGAAAGTCGTGGTAGTCCAGTCCTCATTTCATGCATTGTAAAGCCACAGCAAAAGACACAGATATGGGGGAAAGACAGAAGAAATGAATAAATTTTTCTTCTTCCTTAGAGGTTTTTATTAATTAACTTTACAGAAGCGGAGTTTCATTTTTGGTGTGCAGGGAACATTATCATTTCCATGTTTACAACTTTTCTTCTAAGTTACTATCTTAAAGGAGAAGCATGTAATTCAAGGCAAGAAGCTACATTAATTTGACTTCTAGAAATCGAATCCCTGTTTCTCTACTACATTTTGAATTGGCATCACGTGTTTTGAATTTGAAGTGATGTCAGGATGATAAGTAGATAGATCTTAGCTTCCTGAGTTGCTGGTTCACTTGAAGTAATTATATTTTTCTTGGTTTCCTGATTTATCCATTTGGAGGGTGGGGGAGGCACTCAGATTTATGAGAAAACAGTAATCAGTTTGGTATGTGTTATGAAAGTTACAGCTTTGCTTCCTGGGTTATTACCGGATTCTTCTTTTCTTAGTTTCTTCAAAACTTTGCTAGTTAACAGGCTTCTGAACAAAAAAGGAAAAAACAAATCTAGGAGGAGCAGTTGGGGGGGCGGGCAGCAGTTGTTCCCTGAACGCTTCCCCAAGCTGTGAGGGGTCCTGCCACCTCACAGTCCATTCCCCACAATTATCTTTCAATTTTTTTTCATAGAGAAAATTTTGTGAAACCAGGGATAAAGCCAAAACTTCATGTTATTTTCAAATATGTGTTCCATTGCAGAACCAATGCAGCACACACAGTTTGAAATATCCAATGAAGTGGTTGAGAAGGATGTGGCCAATGAACGCACAGTAGACTGATGGGTAGAGAAGTTGTGATGTACTCAGGAACCTCTGGGAGCCACCATGGGAGGGGTGGATGGACAGGGTGGAGGGTCAGAAGGACAAAGGGCAGAATCAGGTAGACCATGCAGGACAAGGGAAGGGTCCCCCTACTCTGAGTCAGCGGAGGGGTTGATGGAAGGGTTTGAACAGAGGAGAGGTATGACTTGGCTCACTCTTGGACAGAATTCCTCCATCTGTTCTGCTGCCCACAGACTATAGGGAGGCAAGGGTGGAAACAGAGAGACCTGCCAGGGGAGCAATCATCATCCTGGCGGGCAGTGTGGCTTGGATCAGGGAGAGAAGTAAGTGGAGCAGGTAGCAAGAAATCAGTTGGAGGCCAGGCGTGGTGGCTGATGCCTGTAATCCTAGCACTCTAGGAGGTTGAGGTGGGTGGATCACCTGAGCTCAGGAGTTTGAGATCAGCATGGGCAAAAGTGAGACCCTGTCTCTGCTAAAAATAGAAAAACTAGCCGGGTGTGGTGGTACACACTTGTGGTTCCAGCTACTTAGCAGGCTGAGGCAAGGGGATCACCTGAGCCCAAGAGTTTGAGGTTGCTGTGAGCTATGGCACCACAGCAATCTACTGAGGGTGACAGAGTGAGACTCTGTTCCAAAAAAGAAAAAATAGTAGACAGATGGAAACTAATTTTTGGAGGCAGATCCGACAGGGTTCACTGAGGGATTAATTGAGGGGTGTGAGAGAAAGAGAGGAGTCGAGGTGACTCCAAAGTGTTGGTGGAAGCACTCGGAAGCATGAAGCCGCCGTGACTAAGGTGGGGGAAGTCTCAGGGAGGGGCAGGTTTGTGGAGTTGGAAAGCAGAAGGGTGGTTTTGCAGGTGGGAGGGGATGCATAATCCTGCCAGGCCTGGACCCAGGTCTGGGCTGAAGATATGAAGGTGGGAGTGGGAGGTAATTTCAAAGCCAGAGATGTCCTAGAGCGCGAGTGTAGGTAGGAGAGAGATGGGGCCCAGGGACTGAGCCCCACGGCCCTGCTTAGAAGGTTGGGAAAATGAAGGAGCCTGAGAAGACGCAGCCAGGGAGGTAGGAAGAAATCCAAGAGGGAGGGGGGTGTCCCCCAAAAGACAGTGTCTTAAGAAGGGGCATGATCAGCTGTGTGAAAGGAAAAGGCCCAGGCCAGAAGCAATGGCTCACATCTATAATCCCAGCACTTTGGACGGCCAAGGAGGATCAATTGAGGCCAGAGTTTGAGACCAGCTTAGGCAGCGTAGCCAAAAAAAAAAGAAAAAAAAATGAGCTGGGCTTGGTGGTGTATGCCTGCAGTCCCAGTGTTTTGAGAGGCTGAGGAGGGAGGATCACTGGGGCCCAGGAGGTGGAGGCTGCAGTGAGCTATGATGATACCTCTGAACTCTGCAGCCCAGGGGACAGAGCAGGACCCTGTCTCAAAAGTGGAAGAAAGGAAGGGAGGGAGGGAGAAAGGAAGGGTGAGCAGACCCTAAGAGTGACCCCTGCTAGGCCTCTCAACCTGATAATTGCCTCTTTAGTTTTAAAAATAACTTCCCCAGGTATCATTTACATACTGCATATAATTTACATACAATAAAAGCACCCATTGGAAGCACGGGTTTGATGGGTTTTGACCAATGTATACACTCGTGCAAAGACCACCATAATCAAGAACATTTCCACTATCCCCAAAAGGTCTCTTATCCCTTGGCAGTCAATCCCCTTTTCAACCCTCGGCCCCAAGAACCCGCTAATTTGCATGTTGTCACTATGGACCAGTTTTGCCTGTTTCCTGAGTTAATATCAATGAAGTCACAGGGTTTGTATTGTTTTATGTCTGGCATCTTCCTCTCCATAGAATATTTCTCTCTGCAGGTTAATCCATGTTGGTGAAAGGATCCAGAGTTCACTACTTTTGTATTGCTAACTAGTTGTCCGTTGTAAACTATAATTTGTTTATCCGATCACCACTGATGGCTATTCACATTGTTTCCAGTTTGGGGATATTACAGACTTACAAATACTCATATACAAGTCTTTTCATGGACCTGTTTTCACCTCTCTTTGACAAACCCCTAGGTGTTGCCTGCTCACGTAGTCAATGTGTAAATAATTTTTCAAGAAACGGTGTCTGGTCACTTTTTAATAGTCTCTTGGTCTGTGCTCATGCTTTGGATGAATTATTCAGCACGCTTATTTCCCGATATGAATATTCTAATTCCAACACCTGAAGGGTTGGCAGATCTGATTCTACTATTTGGGGTTTCTATGAAAACTCGTTTGTGAAATCTTATTTCTCTGGGTGCTTGTGAAATGTTTCATTATGAACACATGGTCATTGGGACATTTTTTTCAGGTCTCCATCAATATGATTTCCCCTAGAAAGGATTTTAGTTTGTTTTAGTTGACATCTGGGAGTCTGACTCCCAAAGACTCCTTTACACTAACTTCTCAGCCTTGGGTTTCTGGTCCAAGCAAGAAGCGGGAAAGTGGGCTCCAATCTCTCTCCGAGGGCTGGCTCGGGAGAGTTGATTTCCCCTCCCATTCTGACTTGAAGCCAAAACCAACCATTTTTCTCACCATCTCCTTTTAGAAGACAGGTGTTTCCAAGTTTATCCTTTCGCTAAAGATGTTGCCTGCCGAGGTTCTGACTTTATGTGGGATCTTAGCTCTCACTTTCTACGCGCTCAGTTCTTGGGCCCTGTCACCTGCCTCACGCACATCTTTTAAAAGCCAAGCTGGCTCGGCGCCTGTGGCTCAAGCAGCTAAGGCGCCAGCCACATACACCTAAGGTGGTGGGTTCGAATCCCCAGCCCGGGCCCGCCAAACAACAATGATGGCTGCAACCAAAACATGGCCAGGTGTTGTGGCGGGCGCCTGTAGTCCCAGCTACTTGGGAGGCTGAGGCAGGAGACTTGCTTGAGCCGCCAAGGAGTTGGAGGTTGCTGTGAGCTGTGATGCCACGGCACTCTACCCAGGGGGACAGCTTGAGGCTCCGTCTCAAAAAAAAAAAAAAAGCCAAGCTGTACGATGTAGCAGGAGAAAAGGTACAAAGTGGCATAGCCACTTTGGAAAACACTTGGGCAGCTTCTTATAAAGTTGAGCAAATCCTCTCATACCACCCAACCATCTCACGCCTAGTTGTTTACCCAGGTGAAGGGGAAAATCTGCCTTCTTACATTTACACCATCACCTCTACACAAACGTTTGTAGCAGCTCTAATCCTTATAACCAAAACCTGAAAACAACTCAGATTTCCTTCAACAAGTGGATGGCTAAGCAAAGCGCGGTACATCCCTACAATGCTCATACACACACACACCCCCCCCATGGATAAATCCAAAATGCATCATGCTGGCTGAAAGTCAGACTCAAAAGCCAACATACTGTACAAGTCCATATATATGACATCCTAAAAAAAGGCAAATAATATCAGCAGACAAAATAGATCGGCATTTGCCAGGAGCCAGAGATGAGAAAAGGGGATTCAGCAGGCAGACGAGTTCAAAGGGACGCAGGGAAATTGAGGGGAGATGAAACAGGTGTGTATCTTGAGTGCGGTGGGGGCTACACAACTATGCAAATGCAATACTGCAACTACTGCAACTATGCAATTGGTCAAAACTCAAAGAACTTCATACCAACAAGGGTGCATTTTGCTCTATGTAAATTGGACCACGGCTTAGAAAAACACCAAAGCTCTAGTTTACAGGGATCTTTTAGGGGAGCTGCGGGGTCAGGCCTCACCTCTTTCAATTTGTGTACATATTCCCTTTTCCCTCTATGGTCTTGCCAGCTCGGTCATGCATTGGAAAAGGTTCTTTTAGAGTTTTTGCTCCGAGCATCAGCCTGAGAGAGGAGACACCATCTTTTAACCCTCAAAGGGTTCTCGTCCAAAGGAGGAAGACAAAACAGGCCAAGGAGAGCCTCCTCCCCGACAGCCCGGATAGCAGCTCCCTCGGGCGTTTCAGGGCTCCCCAGACCCGCCTGAGATCACATAACTTTTCCATAATGACATAATGGCTATAATTAACTGGCATAAAAATGTGATGCACAAAATGTGGCCAGGCTCACCGCCAGGGAGGCGGCACGGTGTGACTCACAGCACTGCTGCAGGCCACAGCAGGGCAGGCCCAGAGGGGCCGATGGCCAGATCAGGCTTGCGAGAGAGCCTCGCAGACCTAAAGGTGTCCCCACGTGCGGATGGCATCGAGGTCAGGACTCTGGAGATGGGCCTGACTCAGTCCTAGTCAGCGTCCAGAGGGGCCTATGCTCTCCCTTGAAGGGAAATAGAATCACCAGCATCCCCAGCACGGCCAACCACCTGGAACTCTCTCCAGGCCTCTGTTTCAAAATTACCCATCTCAAGGGGCAGTGGTGAGGACCCAGTAAGCTACTTTGTGTAAAGCACTCAGCACCGTGCCTGCCCCTCGAGAACTGCTGGCCATTATTATCCCCACCCCCATTTAACAAATGAGGTCACTGAGGCCCAGGGCTATTAAGAGACTTGTCCATAGCCACACAGCCACTAGGTTGCAGAATTGGGTCTATTAAAGCCTGTGTGGAGCAAGGTCATACCAAGACAGACATTTCCAGGCCTCAGGTGGGACTAAAAATATTCCAAGAAGGGCAATGTGGCCCTCCTGGGCCCTTTCCAGCTCTGAGCACCTCTACCCTGGCCACATCCCTTTCTCTGCATTTGTTTCCCAGGCCGAAACACCTCCTCCAGGGAGCCTTCCTTGATTCCCCTTCCTCATCTCAAAGCACAGGGTTCCATTTCACTTACTGAGAGCCTTCTCACTACCAGCCACTGCCTGGGGCTCTGGGGCTGCAGCAGTGAGGGAGGCAGACAAAGGCCTATACCCGTGGAGCTGACATGTTCATGGAGGGGTGGAGTAACAAGTTTAAAAACAGCACACTTGCTAACCAATTGTGATTAGGCCTATGAAGGCAGCACACAAGGTCTGAGAAAGCCTCGTAGACAAGGCAATGTTTAAGCCAAAACCTTAGGGAGGAGAAGGTCCCAGCTATTGTCAGGAATAGAGAGAGTTCCAGGTTAGGGGGCAGAGCTGGGGCAAAGGCCCTGGAAAACCACCTCCAGGATTTAGGGAACTGCAAGGAGCCCTCTGTGACCAGGAAGGTGAGGGAGGGAAGGGGGTGGGGTAGCAGGCAGAAGCAGCAGGCAGGACCTGTCCGCCAGCCACCAGCCAAGTCCTTTGGCTTTGACTCTGAGTGGGGAATGGGGGAGGCCATCCTGACGCTCTGAGCAGAGCATGCTGTCCAGGGAGGGGGTACCAAGGAGGCAGGTTGGATAGAAGGGAGATTCGGTAGCCTAGACAGGGCTAACGGCAACCAGGACTAGAGCAGGCGCAGTGTGGTGGCAAGAGGGGGACAGATGGGCCTCCTGAGGACCCAGGGCTCACTCTTTTCTAACTCTGCTGTCCACTGGTGCCCCCCACCCTTTCTCTGAACTTATTTCCTGACTCCAACTTCCTATTCCAGGAAGCCCTCCTTATTCTCCCACCCCTCAGCTTGCACCCTCGGGTCCTCTTTCCCTATCTACATCTCTGGTTGTTGAGAAGATTCTCCTGGAGCTGTGCACGTCCTTGTCGCCCAGAGCCACCCCTTATAACTGTAGAATCAGCAGCTATAGCTGAGGGTGGACAGTCTAAGGCTGGGGATACTCCTGGAGACCAGAGACTGAGGGCAAGGTGACTTCAGAGGGGAACTGCTTTTTCCCCCAAACACTTTTAATGTCCTCCTGCCTCAAAGAGGCTGCAGCTCTGGATCCAAAGGGTTTTGGAGTCATAGTCACTTTGTTCCCCCAGTCCTACCTGCTACAAAACTAGTGCTGGGCTGGAAACTTCTCCCTACATCCCACCCCTAATCACCAGGACCTGGTCCTAGCACCTTTTCTTCCAAACCCTAATTCACTTCTTTCCCTTCCTTAGCACCCTCCAGGCCAGGGCCTTGCTTCCTTCACTCTCCGAAGAAACACCTACTGAGTCCCTACTTGTGTGCCTGGTCCTAAGCTGGCCATTGGAATCAAAGATGGCCAAGTATAGCCATGCTTGAGGGGTTCACAGTCTGGGGAAAGTAAACAGGCAAACTCATGGTGGGGATGATGGGGAAGATGATAGGGGTGGTGGGGATGATGGGGAAGATGGTGGGAATGGTGGGGATGGTGGAGATGATGGGGATGGTGGTGATGGTGGGGAAGGTGGGGATGGTGGGGATGGTGGAGATGATGGGGATGGTGGTGATGGT
>NW_003852404.1:7423199-7454788 GCF_000181295.1 Otolemur garnettii
TGGTGGTGATGGTGGGGAAGGTGGGGATGGTGGGGGGGATGATGGGGAAGATGATAGGGATGGTGGGAATGGTGGGGATGGTGGGGATGGTGGTGGGAATAGTGGGGATTGTGGTGTGGTGGTGGTGGGGATGGTAAGGATGATGGAGATGATGGGGATGGTGGGGAAGGTGGGGATGTTGATGGGGATGATGGGGAAGATGATAGAGTCGGTGGGGATGGTGGAGAAAATGGTGGGGAAGATGGTGGGGATGGTGAGGATGGTGAGCATGAGGATGGGGATGGTGAACAAGAGGGTGGGGATGGTGAAGGTGATGATGGAGATGATGGCACCCATTTTTCGAGGTTCACTAGGTTCCAGGCATGATACCCACTTGACATCTAATCCTCTTAACAGCCCAGTGAGGTAAGAGTAATTATTTTAATAGTAAGTAACACCACTCACTAAGTGCCAGGCACTCTTCTAAATTCTTTACAAGTGTTAACCAAACACAGGCAGGTACTATTATTGCCCCTATTTTGCAGATGAAGAAATTGAGGCACAGAGAAGTTTAATAACTTGTCCAAAGTCACACAGGCCATCATCAGCAGAGCAGCATGCATTTACTATGATGAATGTAGACAGAGGGCATTATAGGACAAAGGCATCCATCCTCCTAGCAGAGCAGGCAGAAATCATCAAGGAGGCACACATTAAGCAAGTCCCAAGGGGTTAGTAGGGGGTTGCCAGGTGGGCATGAGGGAGAGGGCATTCCAGGCAGGAGGATCGGTGGAGCACAGGCCCAGAGTTATGTTCAGGGAACTGGACATGGTCAGCATGACCAGGCTGAAGAAGTGGAACAAGGTAAGATTCCAAAGGGCCCTGCAGACCAAGCTGAGGGGCTTGAAGTGTATCCTGAGGGCCATGGAAGTCTGTAGGCCCCTCGTCTCTCCCCTGAACTGCTAAATCCTACTCTCCACCTTGCCAGGTGCTAAAGAGATAAACCCTCCTTAAACCAGGCCTGCTCAGTGACTTCCACCTGCTTCCCACTTTTGTCAAACCTCAGGCCAGCCCACTCCCACAGCTAGGCTCAACATACGGATTCTGACCCACGCTCGTGCCCCTTGCCCCTTGTCACTCTACCCACACGTCCTCCATTCTTCCACCTGTCCAAAGCCTGTTCCTCCCCTGGGCTCACCTGGGGCGAGGTTCCTTCCCCCAGGAAGCCCTCCCTGATCACTCCAACCCATATGAGCTTCCAGCCCAGCTCTTTGCAGCTGCCCAGCACTCAGGATCCACCCCCTGGGCTTCCAGCTTTCTTTTCCCCAGTCCTGTCCCCTCAGCTGGACTATGAGATCCTTACAGACCAAGACTGAATTCCACGATGAGGTGTAAAAGGTAGGTGCTGTTTCTGAGTGTCCTGTGCTGTGCCCAGCAGCGGGGCCTTCCCAGGCCTGGCTCTGTGCTCCAAGGTGCAGTGCTTCACTTAATCCTCATAGTCAGCCTGCAACTTGAGGAAACTGAGGCTCAGAGAGTTGAAGGAATTTCCAGGGTCACCCATTAGGATTTGACTTCAAGTCTACCTGCCTCTCACACCTGGCCTGGAGCCCATCACTTCCCAAGGGAAGTACACAGCAGGTGCTTAGTAGAAAGTCAGAGACTGACCCAAAGACTGGTCCAGCCCGAGAGTCGCCTTCTGTGCAAAGTCCAGCCGTGGCTTTGTTCTTTCAGATCAGGTCCTCCAAAGGGCTCCTGGCTGACCTCCCAGTTACTGCTGTGGACACTGGCCGGCAACAACACTGGGGTCCACATGGCCCCACAAACCCTCAGGAGCTGGAAGCTGAGGTTTCAGAGGTCCGAGCTCCTCTGACAGATGTTGACCTGGACTCATCCCAAAGGCTATGGACAGAAATCTGAACTGAGGCCCCAAAGAGCCCAGCAGGGCCACGGGTGCGGCTCATATCACTCTGCTCTGCCCCTATGCAGCCAGCTAGTCACAATCACAGCAGACATACGCTCAGCCCTGACCGTGTGCCCAGCAGTGTGCTAAGCCCTCCTGGACATGTCTCCCCTTTCCTCTTGGCAATATTGTCACTATCCCCTGCACAGAGGAAGACACTCGATGCGTTTACTCCACCATCCAATCACCTGTTGAATCTGCAAATATTTGTTGAATGCCTACTATGTGCCAGGCCCAGAGCCCCAAACAGGGCTACAAAAAATATGCAAAACACACAATCCCAACTCTTGAGAACATAGCATCTGTGGAATGTCTGGCTTTGGGTTCCAGCCAAAAGCTTCCCCGGGTTGGGGGAATACAAAGGCCTCATTCATTACCAAGGGTGGGGAAGGGGGAATAACTTAGCACATCCAGAACTGAGCTGCCCTTGTTGCTGGACCAATAAACCCATCCTCTTGGCACCCAAGTCAATCAATGAAGAAGCAGATGAAAGATCAACAGTTTCACTTTTCTTTACTGAAAAGCCAGCAATTCTGGAGAACAGGGAGGGTATCAAAGAACTGCCCTCCCTTTCTCTTTGTTACTTTTTATTGTCACAGCAAAAGTAAACAACACTTCACTGGGGGCACAGAGTGTCCTGGGTCCTTGACTGGTACCATGGAGTCCAGTTCCCCAACTTATCTATGACAGTGGCCTTGGAAGTGAATACACAATCTCCAGATGTTGGCGTGTAGGCTCCTCGAGCGGCCCGACCAGCAGTGTCCTGCAGGAAACGGCCATTCAGGTGAACAGTGGCTGGTGACCCAGGCACCATCTCAACCATTTATCCTGTCAGGTTGCCCAGGGGACACCCCAGAGGTGAAGCCCCATGGGCCACTGGACATGCACTCTGAGTTGCTCTCACAGAGGGACACCTGGGACGTGCCAAGTGTCCCCCAGCCCCTGCTCCCTACCAATAAGGGGGAAGAGGATGCAGAGGTGCCAGTCAGAGCACCAGGAGGAGAAACAGGACCATGGCATGCCACCCAACTCAGGAAGGGTGCAGGCCATGATGTCAAAGCCATCATGCATGCTGCTGAAGACTGACCTTTGGCTTTGGCAGCAAGGGGATCCTCAGAGGGGGCTCTCTTGGGGGGTCAGAGGGGTGCAGGCCTGAAAGGGCATGAAGAATGGAGCCGACCAGGACGGGAACCACAGGTGGGGTGCGGTCTTCAGGATCACGTTACCCAGACAGAGGGTTTCTGATGTGACTGGGACAGCAACTGCCCAGGCCATTCCCCTAAGTTGCAAATGGAGAAACTGAGGTGCACATAGCCAGGTGGGTGCTGCAGGCATACAGTGGGGCTGCCCAGGGCACAACACTGCTGGGCAGCTCCTGAGTCACAGGGTCCCACACTCCAAGGTTGCACGGCTTCCTTGTGAGGCCCCGTCATGCCCGCGTGACTGGCCATGTGGCCGGGGGCAGTTACGCACAGGCTTGTTACAGAGGCTGGTGGAGCAGGTTGGGGGAAGGGGAGGCAGGAGATATTGGCTTTGGCCTTGGCCTCTGGCCAACTCCCTGCTCCAGCTTCTTTCCTTCCTGGGCCCCTTCTCACTGTTTCTTCTCTCCTGGCCTGGGTTGGCATCTGGACTCCCTGTTAACAGGGTCAGGGTCAAGCCCCCCTCATTAGACTGGGGCCTCCCTGAGGCAAGGCCTGTGCCTCTCCCACCACACCAGGGGCTCCCCCAGGCCTCCTCCCTCTGACTAGTGGCTCTGCCTAGGAAGTAGCTGAGCCTTCCCATCAAACTGGGGGCCCTCCAGGTAGACCTGTGATTCCTCTGTCTTCTGGGAACTCTCTGGGAGACTGGCCAGCTGTGGTTAGCTTATCCCTGTTTGGGGGTCAGTACAATGGAATCTGAGAAGTGGATGTTTGAGGGCAGCTGCCTCAGGCCCACATCCTTCTGAAGGCCTTGAGGTGAGGGACGACTTCTGGACTCACACTGACCTGGGCTTGTGTCCCGTATCACCACCCCCCAGCCACGGGACCTTAGGCAATTTACCTAACCTCCCGGGGCCTCTATTGCCTCATCTGTAAAGCACAGCGGTAGCTGCCTGCCTCGTGGGGCTGGTGAGAAGTAAATGACATCATGTTTGTCAAATGTTTAATGCAGGGCCCGGCACAGGGCGAGCATACCACAAATGGGTGCTATTAAAATCATTATAACAAGAATCATGAGAGATGCCCACACCTCAGGGATGCCCGGAGCTCTACAGTTTACAAAGCACTTCTAGCCGTGGTCACATGGGAGCCTTGACAAGACCGTGAGGTGACCGAGATGAGGGTTCTCAGAGGAGGTTACAAAGGCTGAGGCTCCTTGCATGGAGTTGCTGTCCTCCTGGCTCTGGCCTGCTATTCCTAACCTGCCAGTTGACAGGTATCTGTGCTGCACTTGAATATTTACAAGCTGGGCGCCTGGAGCACATTACTTAACCTCTCTGAGCCTCAGTTTCCTCATCTATAAAATAGGCATAACAGTAGTACCTCTCTCAAAGTTTTATCGTGAAGAGTGAATGGTGTTACAAGTATAACGGGCTTAGAACATCATCATCTGGGTCAGTGCTGCCCACAGAAGTCTTCACTAATATCATCATTTTCTGAGTATCTACTCTGTACCAGGTGTTTCATTTAAACCAGCACATTTAATCTTTATAAAAATATTGTTTCCACTGTACAGATCAGCTAACTCAGAGTACCTGTTGGTTATGTTCTCTGGGAAGCTGACTCTGAGAAGGAGCTTTGCACACTGGGAATTGATTGGTATTTGCTCTCAGGATCAACCCCTGGGGGTGGAGAGCAGGGTAAGGGAACTTGATGGAGTGGAGAGAGAAGCTGGGCTGTGGTGAACCCCAGCAGAGGCCTCAGCCAAGCCCACCTGCAGCACCAAGGCCAGAATGTCCTCGAGAGTTGTCCAGCATTGTGGCATGTGGACACCCAGCTAAAACTCCATTTCCCAGCATCCCGTGCAGCTGGCGTGACCATGTAACCAGGATGCATCCAAGTCACGTGAGAGGAAGTGATGATCACAACTTTGTAATGATGTCCTTAAAAAGAAGGAAAGAAAGAAACCTGGCTTCCCTTGTTCCTTTCTCCCTTCTCATTTGCTAGAATGCAGGTGTGAAGGAGGGGCTTAGATTAGACCGTGGAAGGGTATTAAGTATTAAGAAGTATTAAGAAGGGTGGAGCAAAGAGACAGAAGGGGCCTGGGTCCCCACGTGTCAATCAGTAACCTCAGCAGTGCTAGACTGCCTGATTCCACTATTCCTTTCCTCTCTCATTAAAGGCACTGCTTTTCTGACCTTTATGACAGCCGTCAAACCTGTGGGCCAACTGAGACAAACCAGGCTCACCTAGTCAACAGGGAGCCTGTTGACATCTGATGTTTCTCTTTTGACTCTCTCTCCGGGCATGTTGTATTTAAATATATACATGAAGGCTCCTCCATGTATGCAGAGGAGCACGTGTATATGAATAAGCAGGGGATATGGATTTCCCAGTACACAAACTCAGGTGGGCAAGAAACACAATTTTATTTATCTGCAACCAAATCTAGTTCCAAATATAGTCTATAGTTCTAAGCTCCTTGTTCCCTGGTAGTAGAAACCTAAACGGGTTAATGAGTACTCATGGTCATTTCAGATAATTTGAGGCAATTAGGATTTGTTTGTCTTTGAGAAAATCAGGGTTAAGTTCGGTCGATTTAGGATTTTTTCCTTCCTGATCCCCACCCCTTCCTCCTTTCCTGGTAGCATTTTAGTTAATGACTTAAATATAGCTTACAGTCTCGCTGACCAGAGCCAGAGCTTCCTGGCATTTGAGCAGAGTCAGAGACAGACATCCTGGCATGTGGTCGGTGACCTATCCTTTAAGGAATCTGCCTACTTCCCAGCTGTGGGGTCTCAGCTGCCTTGGCCCAGGGCCACCTGGTCATGATCCCACAGTGCCACGGCAAACCTTCTTTGGAATTTGGAGCTGCTCTGCTCCCCATCTGGGGAGACCAGAGAACGCGGGGTGATGCCAATTTTAGTGATCTTTTTATCTTTAAGGTACATAAAATATTGGTATCTGACAATTGATGAAATCTTGGATTTAATGAACTTTG
The DNA here is from genome assembly GCF_000181295.1 of Otolemur garnettii. NCBI lineage: Eukaryota > Metazoa > Chordata > Mammalia > Primates > Galagidae > Otolemur > Otolemur garnettii. Next base: position 7,429,279 of record NW_003852404.1, read on the forward strand.
GGAGCTTCTAATATTCTCCCCATTTTGCACTTAAGGAAATTGAGCCCCAAAGAGGTAACCTTCAGGTCATGCAGGTAATAAACAGGCAAGCTGGACAGTCTACACCCCAATCTGGAGGCCATTCTTCCTCCATGGGGTGTCGTGCCCTTTTCATTTCTTCCTCTTCATCTTATTTGATGTTCGTCTCATAAGGAAGACAACGAATGTTTACAGTGAAGGAAACTGAGACCAAGAGCGAAGAGACACGTTGGACTTAGTGACCTACCTAGGAAATGGTAGGGCAAGGTCTAGACCAGTGATTTTCAGCCAGTGTGCCTCGGCACACTAGACTGCTGTGACAGGATCTTAGGTGTGCCACAAAAATTTTTAAAGATCATTAATTAGATTATTTCTTTTTTTGAGACAGAGCCTTAAGCTGTCACCCTGGGTGGAGTGCTCTGACATCACAGTTCACAGCAACCTCCAACTCCTGGGCTCAAGCCATTCTCCTGTCTCCGCCTCCCTAGTAGCTGAGATTATAGGCGCCTGCTACAATGCCCGGCTATTTTTTGGTTGCAGCTGTCGCTGTCATTGTTTGGCGGGCCCAGGGTGGATTCGAACCCACCAGCTCAGGTGTATGTGGCTGGCGCCTTAGCCGCTTGAGCCTAATTAGATTATTCCTGGAAAAAGTTCAAAGCACAGTAAGTATATTCTTTTTTTTACTCTTTTTTTTTTTTTTGACCAACATAATAGTGTGCTGCAGAAATTTAACTATAGCTTCAAGTGTGCTGTGAAATTAAAAAGGTTGAAATACAAAACACTGGTCTAGACCCAGGTCTCCTTTGGGACTATCACTGGACAGGATCCCAACACACGTAGACCCCCCCACACCCTCACAAACGCCCAAATGCACATGTGTGCCAGACATACATGTACACAGAGCAGAGCCGGTCTGACCTTGTCCCAGTGGCTTCATCCCAGAACACAAAAATCATTACCTGGCACTCGCGCTCTGCCTGCCTCTCTGGGCAGCCGGGCAGAGCTGCCGGCGGGGAAAGTAGAACCACAAAGCTGTGATTAATTCTCCACCTCAATTATCAGTGGTAACTTGGGAAGGGCCTGTCGGCTCCTGAAGCCAGGAAGAGCAAAAGCAAACGCGATTCCTAAGTGCACCAGAGGGAAGTCTGGCTCGCTACCCGGGAGGTGGCTACTGTGCAGGGAGGGAGGAGGCTGCGAGCTGCAGCCCGGAGATGAGAGATTGGGGATTCGAGGCCAGCTCCACTGTGTGGCCCGTAACACATCTGTCTCGGTCCATTTTGCGATGCTATAAAGCAAGGCCTGAGACTGGGTTATTGATAAAGAAAAAATATGTATTTGGCTCACCATTCTGGAAGGCGAAGGGGAGCCCGCGTGTGCAAAGATCACAGGCCAAAAGAGGAAGGAAGGGAAAGGAACCAGCACCAGCTCTAGGAAAGGAACTAACCCGCTGAAAACTCACTCACCCCCAGGGAGAGCTTAATCTGCTAATGGGGAATCCACTCCCAGGACCCAAACACCTCCTGTCAGGCCCCACCTCCAACACCGGGATCAAATTTCAATACAAGGTTTGGGGGACAAATATCCAAACCCTACCATCATCCACAACTGTTTGGGGAGGCCTCTAGGGTATTAGCATCTTTTAATAATAATAGCAACAATTTCTTGTGCTTGGAAAACGGAGGTGCACTAAATAAGTGATCACTGAATAACTGAATGGCCACCCCTTTCTATGTACACAAACTTTTACCAACTTCCTCCCTTTTAATTTCATGATACTGGGACAAGTGCTCCCATTTTTTAGATGAGGAAACTAAGGCTTAGCGAGGCTGGGACAAAGTATAAGGTTATGACATTAATTTTATTAATTTGTATGTGCCAATTCTCTCAGACATTATCCTATCTGATCTTCATTCTCTCTTCTACTTAATTGTTTTTTTATTATCAAACCCACTCCCCCACCACATACACACATATGAGTCATGAAGTCCAAAGTCATGCTCATTGCTCAGAAAGAGCTGTGTGTCCTCACACGGGGAACATGACAATGGCTGGAAGGGTGTCATCAGAGACTCCCAAGCTTCCATCCTAATATGCCAATTGGCCATTCAGCATGTCCCACCCTGCTGGCCACAGTTATTGACTGGAAAATGAGCAGACAACCCAACATGGGCCAATTGACCCTACTCTAGTACTTCTTTGAGTCATCACAAAAGTACACTTTTCTTCTCTACAGCACTTGAGTCTAGAAACATTGAATCCCAGAAACTTCTTGAAACCATCTTAGGAACACAGCAAGAGAGTGGGGAATGGGGCTAATACTGAAGCTACAGAACTGAGCACATATGAGCTGCTGGATCAAGCTATACCTGAAGGTCATCCTACCTCCAGCTCCATTCATATTGACACTTCTCTCCACAATTTTTGCTAACTAATGATCTCAAGGTTATAAGTCCAAATGCAAATCTGGGGTGAAGCCCCAGAGACTGCTGGGTAAATGTGGAGGTGGAGCTAATGTACCCTCAGTGGAAGACACTGGCCAAGGCCAGCCAGTTTCCCCACTTCCACCTGAAAAGAGCCACAGCTCTTTCACAAGCAAGTTCCTCTCTTTTGGGCAGTCCCGGCAGAAAGACTTTCCAAGAGCAGCAGTGACAGTTAACTCTTCCATCCCCTTTTGCATTTCAGTTATCTACCTAATTATATCGAGCACCTCCTGAGACATCTTAGTTTGTAAAATGATTTATTAAGGTTCCTGCAAACTTTAAGTGAAACCTCACCCACTTAACAGAAGCTAGAACCAGAATCCGAGGGAGAGGTCACTGGGATTTGAGGCTTGGGTTCAAGTTCTGGCTCTGCTACTTCTGGGCTGTGTGATTTTGGGAAGATTGCTTAACCTCTCTGTGTGAGGCAGTATCACAGCCCAATAAAGACATCCACATCCTAATCCCTAGAACCTGTGACTATGTGAAAAGGAATTTTGCAGATGTGATGAAAGAGTAAAGCTCCCGAGATGAAGACATTATCCGGGATTATCCAGGAGCTCCAATCTAATCACATGAATCCTTAAAATTAGAGAACCTTTCCTGGCTGTGGTCAGAGGAGGACATGACCACAGAAGAAGGGTCAGAGAGATACTACAGTGCTGACTGTGAGGCTGGACATACAGAGCTGTGACCCAAAGAAGACAGGGTGGCCTCTAGGGAAAGGGCAAGGAGGTAGATCCTCCCCTCAAGCCCTCCTAAAAGGAACTTACTCCTGCAACACTTTGATTTTAGCCCAGGGAGACCCATATTGGAACTTGACCTCCAGAACCAGAAGACAGTAATCTTTGTAGACCTAAAGAAAGAAACTGAGGCAAAATGAATGCAAAGAGTTTATTTGGGCCAATGTTGAGGACAGCAGCCAGGGACACGGTTTCCAAGTTGCCTTGGGGAATGTGCCTTCCTGGCCTTTGCTACCAGCAGGTTTTTAAAGCTGTTACAAAGTTGTTTAACAGGAATTCTAACTGGTTTACAGAGATGACATTGATTAGCTATACACTGTTGCACTATAGGCTGAGTTAGTGTGTACAGCAGGAGGCACTTTATGGCCCCTTGGCACCAGTCAGCCTAGAGCCCACATAGCAAGTGCTTTTAAGAGTTATTTAGCTCCAGGAGGAGAGTAAGATGTCACTGTCCTCATACGTTATCACATTTTAATGTCATTCTGGGCCTGATAATTAAAGGGGGCTCTCAGTCCTCTGATAAAAAATTTATTTTGGCTCGGTGCCTATAACTCAGCAGCTAGGGCACCAGCCACATATACCTGGGCTGGTGGGTTCGAACCCAGCCCAGTCTTGCTAAACAACAATGACGACTACAACAACAACAAAAAATACATAGCTTGGCATTGTGGCAGGCGCCTGTAGTGCCAGCTGCTTGGGAGGCTGAGGCAAGAGAATCACTTAAGCCCAAGAGTTTGAGGTTGCTGTGAGCTGTGACGCCACCATACTCTGCCAAGGGCAACGTAGTGAAGCTCTGTCTCAAAAAAAAAAAAAAAAAAAAAATTTATTTTCTTTTCTAATTGGTATTGTTTAGCCACCAAATTTGTGGCAATATTTTACAGCAGCCATGGGAAACCAGTACAGACACCGAGCCTCAGCTTTCTTATTTGGGAAATAGGAGGCACGGTGCTGACCTCCACGTGCAAACTCCAAGTTGTGAGTTCAGCCCTGGTCACAAGGTCCAGGGGTCAAACCCAGGCTTACAGAAGGGCCTGGCTCTCCTCTCGCCAGGCAGGCAAAGGGCTCAGCCCTCACCGCGCTGGCACCTGGCCCAGCACTACCCATCCTTCCTTTGGACCTTTGACCTGGAGCCGCCTCACCTGGCCAGGGCCAAAGCAGTAAGGATTAAGGGAGAGTCTCTCAGGCCCCGGCCCAGATGCCAAGTGTAGTGGGCACCATCTGCTTCTGGCTGTGGGACTCCCAGAAAGGTGGCTGACCTCTCTGAGTCTCAGCTTTTCTACTTGGAAAATGGAGAAGAGTTCTAGAAATACTTGTTAGCTCCCACTCAAATGCAGCCTTCTCTCCTCTTTCTCTCTCTTTCCCCTTTCCTTGTTCTTAATAACAATGAGGTTTTAGTAACAATGAGCTTTACAAAGATCTTACAAGAAAACTGGGACCTTGGACAGCTTAACTTGTCAAGGTCACCAAGCAGGCAATCTGCACGGTGGGATTTGAACCCACCTCTATGTCTGTGCCCGGATGCAGGGCATCGGGAAGGACGCTTGGGACCACCCACAAAGAGGGGCTCCCCGCGCAGGACCTCGCTTCGGGAAGGGCAGATTTCCTGGAGCTGCGGGGCTGGGCCTCACCGGCAGCGCCCCTGCTCCCCTACCCGCGCCAGACTCTCCCCAGGAGCCCTCCGCCCCCGCGGGTCACAATCATCTCTTGCCCTGCTCACGCCATGGAAGGTTTTATTAAGTAAATGAGAAACATATCTAGCTTTATTGCCAACTAGCACTTTGGCCCCTGCACGGAGACTTGAAAAAAAAATGGAGCCAAAGGACTCCAGCGTTTCTTCCGCTCCCGGGCAGCAGGTTGAGACGCGATTGAACAAGGGCTGCCAGTTCCTGGGAGCTGTGGCGCCCTGGGAGGCGGCTTGAGGTGCTAGAGCGCTGATTAGTCACTACTGCGTTCGCCGCCTGCCCTAATCCCTGGCTAAGTGCTTGCTAAATCCTCGCTGACGGCTCACTCCCCGACCAGGGCGTGCCTCTCTGACTTTGCGCACGCCGGGAGATCCGTCCCTCCCCGCCACCCGACCTGCAGACCTCCAACTGCAGCCACTAACACTGGCCCCACCCCACCCCCAGGCCAAGAGCGGGAAGGAGCCTCTGAGTTCTAGTCCAGGCCAACATTCCCCTGTCACAGATGGAAAAACTGAAGCCCGGCAGAAAGCCCAGGGCCAGCAGAGCTGCAGTTCCCTGTGGAAGCCCTGGACGGCTGACTGTCATCGCTCACTCCCGTCTAGACTAAGGGAATTTGAGGATCAAACTGGTGCACTAGGGCCTTGGCCCAGGCCTAGCACATAGTAGGTGTTGAGTGATGAATGAATGAATCGGGCACTCTAGGGTCAGCCCAGAACTCCACATTGAACTGGTGTAAAGTGTAAGCCTGTGGCTTGAAGACTGAAGTGGGAGAAGAGAGGGGTGAAACATTCTGGAAGGTGAGAACAGAACAGTGAGATGTGCCCACGTTATAGGGATATCTACCAGAAACACAGCCCTGGGGTCTTGGGAATTGCCTTTTTTCTTCTTTTCTTTTTAAATTTTTTTCTTTCACTTTACAAAAGGGAAAAGCCTATTTTCCATGTCAATTTCAGCACAGGCAATTTGCTTGCACATTTCATTTAACCCTGGGAAGTAGAAATTACACTGTCTTCGTTCTACAAATGAGGAAAGTAAATGAAATTAGGGGAGTTAAGTCATTTGCCTGAGGTCTGTCAACTAGGAAGAGGTAGATGTGAACTCTGGCCTGCGCCTTTTCCCCCCCTGCTGAATTGAACTAAATATATATTGAGGGCTTTCAGACTTGAGCTTCTGTCTGTCACTTTGCTGTTATACTTAATATTTTTGAATTGATCTTTTTAAAAAGGTCAAAGTCCATTTCCAGCCTATATGCCCAGGTGATCCCACAACTTCCAGGACAAGGCACCACTTTGATTCCCTACCCTCCTCTGGGGGTTGTTCTTTTGCAGAAAATCCCCCCAGAAATGGGCAAGAGTTCATGCACCATACAGCCACTTGTCCAATTTTCATAGAGAAAACCCAAAACTGAGACTTAGCAAAACTGGGCTATTAGTCTTATGCAACTCAATTCCACAGCCCTTTCCAGATACTGTGCTGGAACTGGAGATAGCACAATGAGTAAGACTCTTGCATTCTCTGCCCCTCAGATTCCCAACCTGTACTAGGTTAGAGAGATGGCAGAGGTAGCATGCACACCCATTCTCTGCTTCCGGCACTCATGGCAGACATTGCTAATTGATCACAGCACACTTTGCTTCCGAAATACATCTCAGTCTCCCAGCAGCCACCAAGCACAAAGGGTAGAGGTGCCAGGAAAGATGAAATATTGTGTGTCCTCCTTGGACTGAGGTAGATAAGGTTCTTCCTAGTTTTGCCATTCAGCCCAATATTCTCCAGTTCCCCCAGGGTTTCTATATCCTCTGTTCCTTGAAAGCATCATCCCTTACCTTATGTGAAACTGGCGAGATAAGCCAGAGAGCCATGGGGCAGAGCCTCCTTCTGCCTCTTCCCTTGTGATGGAGAAGAAGGAAAGTTAGCAGGCCCCCTAGGACTAATTCCTCCCAGGCAGTGTTGCTGCCCAGCCTTCCCCAGTGGGGCTTAGCACTTCTGCCATCACACACCAGCCACCTCCCAACCAAGACCCCATTGGCTCAGGCCAAACTTGTAGTAATGACATGTCGGGATCAGCCAGACAAGAATCCCACATCGATCATATTGTTACCTATAAGCCTTTGCCTATGCATTTCTCTCTGCTATGACCACTCTTCCTCCCTTATCTGTCTAACAAACTCCTATTCATTCATTCCAACCCTATTCAAATGTCATCTCCTCTGAGAAATCTTTCTTGCCCTCCCTTGAGGGAATCACCCCCTTCTTGGATACAACATCTGCGTTTTGTGTACATGATTATTTCCCATAGCCACTATAGTGGTTTGTGGATTTGTCTCTCTCCCTCCCTGGGTTGTAAACTCCCTTACGCCATCAGGATCCTCACGGCTCTGGTGCAGAGAGGGAGCTCACTAAATATTTGTGGACCTATTGATTTAACCCCAAACCCTACATCTGAAAAGCTTAAAACACCCCAAGCTGATGAGCCAAGATAAATGTCATTATTTCCAATTTTCAAGTGACTCAGCTCAGGCAAACAGACATTCCGAAAAGTCACCCGTTCATGTCACTGACCAAGTCAGGGCAGGGATCTGGGAGTCCAAGCTCCTCAGCATTCCAAGAGGGGAAACAGCCCCTCCCTCCCTTTGATTCTGTCTACACGCTGGCCAACCCTAAGTGCCCATTAACGTTTTTTCATTGTTTGTATTCTAAGGCTAGAACAGTTAATCCAGGTGGCTAGGGCATGACCCACACTCATTCTATCATAATCAAAAGTTTGTACGATTTATTTTAACACCTTTCAAGAAATCAAAAGACAGGCTAGGCACAGTGGCTCACATCTGTAATCCTAGCACTTGAGGAGGCCGAGGCAGGTGGATTGCTTAAGCTCTAAATTTAGCCAGGGGTTGTGGTGGGCACCTGTAGTCCCAGCTACTCAGGAGACTGAGGCAAGAGATTAGCATTTTTGGCCAAGTTTGGTCATTAAGTGCACATTGACCACTGCTGTGGTATGAGTGTGTCCAAAATTCACGCTGGAACCTAAGACCCAATGTGATCATATTACGAGATAGGACCTTCAGGTTGGAACGAGTGCACTTACAATAGCACCTGAGGGAGTTAGTTTGCTGCTTGTATCGCCTCTGCCATCTAAGGACACAGCAAGAAAACGCCATCTTGGAAGCAGCGGCCAGAGCCTGGCAAACGTTCCCAAGCTAAGAATGTTTTGCCATTCTAAAATGTTAGGGGGGAAAACTATTGAGGGAAGACTATTGTGTTAAATTGTTGTGAAAATTAGATAAAATTCTGTTTCGGTCTCTCCAAATAAAGTTTTGTTTGGATATGTTGGATATGTTGTTATGTTTGGATATGTTGCATATGTTACACTTTGTCTATGGCTGCTTTCCTGCTACAATGGCGAAGTTCAGTAATAGCAACCAAGCAACTGAGACTCATCACTCTCTACATGGCTGTTCAGTGTACTACAAACCATGGTGCACAGCTACAAGTTGACAACACGCGTGTCGCTGGGGTGCAGCATTTTATTTTCTTTTATTACAGTGCATATCCATCATGTCAGAACAAGAAGAGTGGATTTCCAATGTCAAACTCTTAAAAATTGTGGTAAAATACATATAAAATTTACCATCTCAACCATTATTTTAGCTGTCCCGTTCAGCAGCATTAAGTACGTGCATACTTACTATGCAATCATGACCTCCATTCATCTCCAGAGCTCTTCTCAGTCTCGCCAAACTGAAACTCTGTACCCATTAAATAAGAACTGTCCATTCTCGGGCAGTACCTGTGGCTCAAAGGAGTAGAGCGCTGGCCCCATATGCTGGAGGTGGTGGGTTTGGTCCCAGCCCCGGCCAAAGAAAAAGAACTGTCCATTTTCCCCTCTCCTCACACCCCTGGAAAACATCATTCTACTGTCAAAAGGCAAATTTCAACAGATTATGTTTAATGATCTAATTGGCTATTAGTAGCAATTCATGAATCGGGCAGCATCCCATCCATGGAGTAGACAGACACCATTGAATTGAGCAGAGAGAATTGACTTTTTAGGCAGAAAAGGGCTGAAGAGAGAAAAGAAGCAAGGAACAAAAAGTGGCCTAATCATTTCAAAGTCACTTTCCTTATAGAGTTAAAGCAGAGGTTTCCTTCTCACACCACTTCCGATTCACTAGCCCCTTACAAGGATGGCATTGCTAATAAATTATCAAACAGAAAAACAAGCTATCTAACAGACAGGAAAAAGATCACAGTGCATAATTGCCCCTTGTTTAATTAACTTGTGTTTAATATTAGCCTGTGGCTTAAATCGTTTTATTTGCGAATTTGTTTTACAGCACTTGAAAAGAACTGAGAAGACAGAAGAGCTGTAACCCTCCCTCAGCTCCTGCTCTTGCCAGACCGTATTCCAAGAATCCTGAGAAAGCCAACCTCACAAAGAAAGGTGGGAGAAGGAAAAACAGACACAGCCCTTTCACAGATGCTTTATTGAGGCATCTGTTATCAGGTTGTAATAATCACTTTTTTCTTTTCCCTTTGTATTAAAGCCCAAGCCACTTGCACTTTCTTTCTTTTGTGTATGGTGCCCTTTCCTCCCCCCCATTTTTCTCTCTTTCTCTCTCTCTTTTGCTGAAATTAAAATCCAATTTTCCTTCTTTCTATCCCAATTTTTGTGTCTAGAATTCTTTCTCATTCCATGCTATGAGCTTTCACCTTAATACTCTCTGTTGATGGCTGTGAATTTCCTGGGTGTTTTGGAAAACTGCTATTTTCAAATTCAGTTTGATTACATGCACCTAGCCCAAGTGACTCAGCTCTGGTCTGGTCTAGTCTGTGGAGGCCTAATGCAGGAGCTTACCCCAAAACAATGGCCTCCTATAAATTTGAGTTAACATTACTTTATGTCTCCATGATTTTGACTAGTATAGGTACCTCATATAAGTGGGATCATTCAGCACCAGTCCTTTGGGGACTGGCTTATTTCATTGAGCATAATTTCTTCAAGTTTCACATATGTATACATGTAGCGTGTGGTAGAATTTCCTTCCTTTCTAAGGCTAAGTAATATTCTATGTATGTATATACTACATTTGGTTTATCTATTCACCCATCAGTGATACAATGTCAATTTTTAAGGCACAGTGAAGTGTGCATTCTTATCTAATTAGATGGTGAAACATTGTACTTATTATACAATGACACTATATCTTTTTGTTTGAGACAGATCCTCAAGCTATCTCCCTGGGTAGAGTGCCGTGGCATTATAGCTCACAGCAACCTCCAACTCCTGGGCTCAAGCGAGTCTCCTGCCTCCCCCTCCCAAGTAGCTGGAACCACAGGTGCCCACCACAACGCCCGGCTATTTTTTGGTTGCAGCCATCATTGTTGTTTGGCGGGTCCAGGCTAGGGATTCGAACCCGCCACCTTAGGTGTACGTGGCTGGCGCCTTAGCCAGTTGAGCTATAGGCGCCGAGCCAATGACACTATATCTTGCACTAAAAGATTATAATATGTCTTGGTTGACAATACCTAATATATATACTACCTGGCCATTTATAGAAAAAGTTGGCTGACCCTCATTTTTGCTTAACTCTGCCTTCACAGCAGCCATGAAGCTCCATTCTAAGTACCACTGAGTTGCACATCAATGTCCATGGTCCCATTTCAAATACCAACTCAAATGCTCAAACTTTGATCTGCAACTTTGTGTGGTGTTCCCCATAAATGCACTTGACTGTTCCCTCTTCACTTTGTGAGTTAATGCACTGCCACTGGCCCAGAACAACTCCCACACCCAACCCCTAAGCCAGGCTTATTGCTATGCCTTGAATATTTGTCCTTTCCAAACTCATGTTGAAATTTAATCCCTGATGTAGCAGTATTGAAAGGTGGAGCCTTGCCCTCACATAGGGATTAATCCATTCGTGGATTAATAAATTAATAGGTTAATGGCTTAATGGGTTGTTATGGGAGGAGAACGGGTGGCTTTATAAGAAGAGGTAGAGACCTGTGTTACCATGCCAGCATGCTCGGCCATTTGCCATGTGATGCCCTGTGTCACACAGGGACTCTGCAGACAATCCCCACCCATAAGGAGGCTCTCACCAGATGTGCCCCCTCAATTTTGGACTTCCCAGATTCCATAACTGTAAGAAATATATTCTGTGTCTTTATAATTACCCAGTTCGGGGTATTCAGTTATAGGTAACAGAAAGACAGACCAATACACCCGTCTTTTCTTACCCAAACATCTGGTCATTCTGTAAACATTTCCTAATGACTCTTCTGTACCCAGACCTTGGGAAGTTGACACTGGAGAAAGGTGATGCTTAGGCACCCAGACCTGTCCCTGCCTTCCCCACTCACACACTCACTCAGCTCCTTCCTGAAATTCATCATAGACTCTCCAAGTTATAAGATCTAAGATGCTAAGGCTCCTCAGCAGGCAGGAATTATAAAACCTCCAAACTTTTAATCTCCTGAACCTTTTAGTAGAACCTTAGAATGGAAGAAATGCAGGAATGTAGACTCCCTCAGGCAATCTTAGGGTGCTCAATAGTTGGGGTGAAAAATTAAAACATTGAAATAGAGAGTTACTCAACCTGAGTACGTAAGCGTTGCAGATTCTTAGGACACTGTGGTATCAGAGTGTTCTGGGTAGAAGGGATCTTCTAGATGGCAGGAACCACTTCTCACTGGGGCACAAATGGATTCCTATGCCAGAAGCCTTCCCCTCCCTGATTCCTGTCCTAGAGTTTTGTTGCCCCAGGCATGCTGTGACCTCTCCTGGGACTGAGACCTTATCCTCAGGTCCATCCACAGCCTGGCCCTACCTTCCACCCACCCTCTCCATTCATTCCCTGAAGACACGGGGAGGGCTCCTAGGGTCTTCTCCACCTGCTTGGCCTTCACTTTTCCCATCACCTTGCTGCCTCTCCCTGTCAGCAGGCTAACCACTGCCAAGTGTCTCCCCAAACATTACCTCCACCAGGATATGCTCCTTCATTCCCACGACTGGTGGTCACAACCCCCCCCCAACAACCACTTGACATCTCATAGCCTCAGTTTCAAGCATCTGCAAAATGGGAAGAATAAAAGTCTGCTCCTTGAAGGGTCATTGTGGGAATGAAATTAAACAACAGGGGCCCGAGATGGAAGAGGCGCTCAGGAGACAATAGCTACAGAGCTCTGGGGGTGATCTGGATCCTGGGCCCTGGCTCGTTGCACCAGGCACAAGGCATCTGTGATGAGGTGTTGAACATGAGCCTCAGAAGGAGGGGAGTGTGCCCCAGGCAGGGAGGGGCCCATCCAGGAAGACTCCCTGAAAGATGATGGTTTGTTTCTGCCAGGAACCATTTAGATGATGATGGAAGATTAGGGTCACATGTAGGGCGAGGTCGGCATATGATTTCACCCCAACACTGTAGGGACAGGTGAGGGGCAGGAGCCAGGGTAGGATGGGGGTGGAGCCAAGCATCTCCTCTATGGGTGGGTTAAGATCTTTGCTGTGAGGGAAAGCCAAGAAAAGAAAGCGAGGAAAAGAATTGTGCATTTATTGAACATTTACAGTTTGCCTAGTGCTGTGCTAAACACTTGATATGGGCTCCTTTGGTTCACACCAAAGCCAGCATTGGGATTGAAAGTGTAACAGAGGCTCAGCACAGAGGTTACAGTGTCCGCCACATGCACCAAGGGTGAAGGGTTCAAACCTAGCCCAGGCCAGCTAAACAATAATGACAACTGCACCAAATAGCTGGGCATTGTGTCAGGTGCCTGTAGTCCCAGCTGCTTGGGAGGCTGAGGCAGGAGAATCACTTGAGCCCAGGAGTTTGTGGCTGCTGTGAGCTGTGATGCCACAGCACTCTACCAAGGGTGACACAGTAAGACTCTGTCTAAAAAAAAAAAAAAATGTAACAGAAGAGTCAGTGGATCTGGGTCCGGATCCCAGCTCTGCTACTGGCTTTCAGGATGACTTTAGGCAGGTCACTTCCCCTTTCTGCATCTCAGTTTTCTCCTTGTGAACTAAAATCAAATCTTAAGCCCCGCTCCCACAGCTGAGTGAATGGACCCCCTCTTGGCCAAGGGGACCCAAGAAATAACCTAAAGCTGAGCGGCTGGCCCTGAGAAGGGAGGTTAGACACGCCCTCTTACACCCCCTCCCTTCTTGGAGCTATCCTTTGTAATGATTAACAGGCCTAAAGCTGTGGAAGAGGAAACATAAGCCAGAGCTACAGGCCGTCAATTTACTTAATGCATCCCTTGAGTCTGAGTATATGTGGGATGGCTTGTGTCTGATTAGCAGACTTCCTTAACTCAAAACATTTGAACTTACAGTTAAATTTCTGCACACGCTGGCACACAAATTACGTCGATCAAAAAAAAAAAAAAAGAGTGAAAGAATATACTTATTGCAATTTGAGCGTCTTTTGAAAATAATTTAATTAATGATCTTTAAAACTTTTCACGGCACCCCCAAGATCTTCCCATGGCACACAGGTTGAAAATCACTGCTTTAGACAAGCCTGTGTTTCCTGAACCAATCACAAATCAAAGAATCTTAAAACTCACCTATAACCTATAATCTCCTGCTCCAAAATGTCCTGCCTTTCCAGCCCAAACCCAGATACACCTTCCGTGTATTGATTTATGACTTTGTACAGAACACTTTCCTCCCTGAAATGTATGAAACTAAACTGTAACCCAACCATGGCAAAACCACTTGCTCAGGGTTGCTTGGGTGTGACTCTCCTAGCCATGTTCACACATACCCAGCTCAAAATAACCTTCTTTAAATGATTATACAGAGTTTGGGTTCTTTTTCCATGGATGTCATCTATAACATAGTGTAAGGAGGAAAAAAAGTTCCTTCTGCTCTTCCAGCTGGGGCCTCTGTAACAAAAGACAGATTAAATAGGAAAAGCACACAAATTTATTTAATACAAGTTTTACATGACCTGGGAGCCACCCTAAGGAAATGAAGATCCCCAAGAAGTGGTTGGCCCTGAGTGTTTTTATGCTTGGTGTGATAAAGCGGGGAGTTGTGGGAGAACGTGATAGGATGGAAGTGTGCGCTGAGGGCAGTGGGCTGGGGGGCATTCAGCCTGCTCATTCAGATCCCTCTCGGTGTCCCTGTCCCTCTGTCCTTGGAGTTGAGCATGCCCCCTTCCTTTAAGTATAGGGGGAGCACCTCTCATAGGAGGGTCTTGTGACCTGCTTCAGGAAAAGGACAGAGAGTTCTTCCTGCACCGGCTTCTCAAGTTCCTTCAGCTTAAAATATTTGATATGCTAAACTCCATATTTTGAGGTAGTGTGTTCTGAACCCTGTTAACAGAGATAATAATATTAGGCCGAACCAAGTGATAATTAAGCAGGTTCAGCCTAAAAATCTACCCTGGCTGGTTACTGGGAAGATTAAACCAATTAATCGATCCAACCACCTTAGCTCAGTGCCTGATACATAGCAGGTATTACTGGGGAGCCTAGTGCAGCCACACATCAACCTTTTCCCTTCCTCCTCCTCACCTCCTAAGACAAAGACACAAAGGATCTGGTTAGCCCACCCCCAGAAGTTTGAGAGAAAGGACCCTTCCAGGCAAGCTGTGGAATTGGCCCACCCCACCCATATAAAGGGGTCTTTAACTGCCCCTGGGTGCAGACACCACCTTTGCACTGCCCAGGCCGGTCACCCTCCTCTTCCAATAAAGCTGGCCGGACATCTCCACAGCAGCCTCCTCTCTGGGCGCCACTGCTTACACATTTTGGGGAATTTATTAATTTGTAGTACTTATTCCCATGTGACAGATGCAAATCAGAGGCTCAGCGAGGTCAGGTGACTCATACCCTGGCCACCCAGCTGGCAGGCACCAAGCCGGTCAAGGATTCAAACACAGATGCGAGCCCAGGGCCCCGCGCTCATCTCTGGAAGGGAGCGTCACCCCTGCAGGACCGGTGAGAGCAGTGCCCAGGTCTGCCAGCTCAGGCCTGTCTTCCCCCACCTGCCTGCTAGATCCTGGGATCAGGGCTGAGTGACCCCCATCTCCATTCACAGTTGGCTGGCTCCCCTTCCCCCACCTGCTGCTACTGCCTTGCCTCAGGCTCCTGAATCATAACCATCTGACAGGCAGGTGACATGTGATGGGAGAGCCTTGGCAGGATGGCACTCAGAAGATCCCCGCAGGTGGCCGAGGGATGAAGGGAGAGTGGGCTCTGTACAGGCAGCACTGGCTACAGACTTTTTCACAGACTCCGCTTCCGTTCCAGGTATGAAGGCTTGACTTTGCCCATAGAAACCTAGGAGGGCAAGCACGTGTGTGTGTGTGTGTGTGTGTGTGTGTGTGTGTGACTGGGCACCCTAGGCATGTGGGTGTATGCACCTGCGTGGGGATGAGTGTTGCCTCGAGGATGGGAACTGGGCGGGCAGAGACGTGAGCACCATGATGGGGCTGTGCCCCGCTCATGCGTGCTTCATGTGCACGTTCGTGTAGCTGTGGTGTGTGGAGGTTGTTTGTCTAAACAGGCAGCTGAGCAGAGTGTCAGCCGCCAGAAAGCCTGGAGTCTGCACCCTGGCTCTACTGCTCAATTGTGAAGGGACCACAAGGTGCCACCCTACAATATGCCTCTTTGCCACATGGATTATTTGATCATTGAGAACCAGCAGCTACAGGAAAACCTCTACAGCTCCCCCCGCCCCAACTACCTGATAATAGAATACAAATTGCCCTGACTTACTGTGGTCAGATGTACAATTTTTGACTTTATGATGGTGGCCTCAGTACCCTCCTTGACTTACAATAGGGTCACATCACGATAAACCCACCATAGATTGGAAATATCATAAGTCAAGAACATACCACCATAAAACAAGGGCCATCTGTAAAAGTATCCCCTATTGTGAAGGAAATTTCCATTTATAAAATTTTGCAAAGATGGCTTGGCCCCCATAGCTGGCGGATTCGAATCCAGCCCAGGCCTGCCAAACAATGACAACCACAACCAAAACATAGCTGGGCGTTGTGGCGAGCGCCTGTAGTCCCAGCTACTTGGGAGGCTGAGGCAAGAGAATCTCTTAAGCCCAAGAGTTGGAGGTTGCTATGAGCTGTGACACCACGGCATTCTACCCAGGGCAACAGCTTGAGACTCTGCTTCCAAAAAAAAAAAAAAAAAATTTTTTTTTTTTGCAAAGATGTCAGACAACTGTTCCTGGAGGCAACTTTTGTCACTGAGAGACTTTTCTCTGCAGAACAAGATAACCCTTATTCACCTCCATCCCCTCCCCTCTCTTTCCCAGAACTTGCCTCCCCACCCCAAAAACTCAAAACCCCCTTCCTTTGTTCATATTTAAACCCGAGTTCTAACCAACCCTGTGAGTTATGGATCACCATGTGCTCCCTCATGTATCCACAACACACATGTCAATAAACTTGTTTGGTTTTCTCTTGTTCACCTGTCTTTTGCCCATCTCATTTACAGGGCTGCAGGCAGAAAGCCTAAGGTGAATGGAAGAAAAGGACTTTTGTTTTTCCCCTCCTCATGCTGCCTTTCAGGGTGAGCCATGCCCTCTTATTCGGGTGCTGGGTTCCAGGGAAAGGGCACGAGGAGAATTTAGGGGAAACTTTGGGGAGCTGACGCTTTCTGGGGCTTAATAGATCAACTCACAGCCTTGAGGCAGGCTAGCTTGTGTGGGGGAGAAGTCTGTGAGGCAGTGGGCAGGTGAGCAGACTGGGGGGTGCATGTGGGTGGGGAGTGCACAGGTGTGTGTGTGTCTGAGCGAGGGCCTGCAGGTCAGGTCAGCACATCTGTGCTCCCACAGTCTGTCTTGCCCAGGGCAGAAGCTGAGGTTTCAGCCCTTCACAGGGACCATGTTAATCCAGGCTCTGCCATTTTTCGTCAACTGCAGGCCAGGAGCCCACCCCAGTCCTGGCTGAAAGCAAAGTGAAAAAGAAAAGAAACTGTTTTAGAACTGACATGAAGTCTCACTATGCTGTCCAGACTGGTCTCGAACTCCTGGCCTCAAACCATCCTCCCACCTTGGCTTCTGAAAGTGGTAGGATTACAGGTATGGACCCCTACACCCAGCCTGAAACTGTTTTTTGGTGTTGGTGTTGTTGTTGTTGTTTTGGGGGGGGAGGGTTTGGCATTTTTTGGCCGGAGCTGGGTTTGAACCCACCACCTCCCTCATATGGGACCGGTGCCTTACTCCTTTGAGCCACAGGCGCCACCCACTGAAACTTTTTATATAAGGAATGTGAACCCCTTTAAGTGATCAGACTCAGAAAAGCATTAAAGTATAACAGTAGTTATGTCTCACTCCCCCCAACCTATGAAATAATACCTTTTTTCTTTTCTTTTTCCTTTTTTGCAGTTGTCATTGCTGTTTTAGCTGGCTTAGGAAGTTTGCTTAGATTATATCTCTATGGGGGTAAAACTCAGCCAAACCCCAAGCAGACCCAAGAAAAAAACTTGGTTTTGAACTCAGCCAGAACACTCACTCTGATTGCTTAATAGATCACCAAGAACAGACCCCTTCAAAAGAGGAGGACCACTGTGAGCCAGAATCACCCCAGGGTGGTACATACTCTACAGAGCATGAGCTGACTCCTCAGTCACATCCTGGTGATGGAGAACTCTTCTTGGAAAGAGCCTGCAAGGCTGAGGGGAAATTTGCCCTTCCCCTGGAAAGTTCACTGAAAGATCAACTCACAGCCTGGCACAGTGGCTCACACCTGCAATCCTAGCACTCTGAGAGGCCAAGGCAGGAGGATCGCTTGAGCTCAGGAGTTTGAGATGAGCCTGAGCAAGAGAAAGACCCCATCTCTAATAAAAATTTTTTTAAAATAGCCAATATTGTGGCAGGAACTTGTCATCCCAGTTACTCAGGAGACAGGCAGGAAGACCATTTGAACCCAGTAGTTTGAGGTTGCTGTGAGCTAGGCTGATGCCATGGCACTCTGCCCAGAGTGAAAGAGTGAGACTCTAAAAAAGAAAGAAACAAGGTAGAAAGGAATAAAAAAGGAAGGGATGACAGAAGAAAGGAAGGAAGGAAGGAGGGAAGAAGGGAGGGAGGAAAGATCAACTCACAATTAAGGCAGATTAATAAGAGAAAGATTAATGTACCAGGCACATGGGGAGACTCACAGAGTGACTACCCAATATCCCAGTGAAGTTCAGGTATTTTTATACACTCCTTTTTAGAGGGGAGAGGGAAAATAAGGAGAATAGGTAATTCTGTTTAGGGGTAATAAGTGATTGCTAGGGAGGATGAATAGTTGGGAGGAACAAATTGACTTGTAAATTAACCTGAGAGACAGGTACTATGTTTTAAATAATTTGGGCCAAGCCTGCATGCCTTCTCGATCTTCCTTCCTGCACACTGTTGAGATAACAAGGAGAGGAGGGAAAGTCAATCATCCCCTTTGACGTTTTGATCAGGTCAGTCCAATTTATGCAGATACAGGGAAAGCCCCTGCCAATGCTTTGGATCTCAAAAGGCTTTTACTTCAAAATTAAAATTTCCTGAGCTCCTTCATTCTCCCTGTCTGGAACTTCTCTAGAAGGTGTACACCATAAACAACTTTGTACAAATACAGCTGAATGGCTAGAAAGATTGGATTAGTAGACTAGTGTCAAGTGATGTGAAAAGAGAAATAAGAATAAATAAATTAGAATGAGAATGAGTAAGTAGAAAAGAACAGATCTAAGCACATTTGCCCACATCCCCAGTCTCCCATTCTTGGGAAAAAAGTCTTCATTAAGCTGATATAAATCACAGTCTTAAAGAAGTATAGATCACAGTCTCTATTCTTCTCCCGAGTGGCAGTCGTTGTCACCAATAATCACATAGGCTCCTACCTGTGGGGCTGTCGGGGCATCCAGGACACAATATTTTTTAAATACAACAGAGGCTGGGCTGCTGACTTCTAACTGAAGTGTTCCCAGCCCTTGCTCAGTGATACTGAACTCTTGTTCCATTACCATGGAGAGATTCAAAACTGTCTTTTCAATCTCATGAGCTCCAAATGCCAGGCAAAGAGTCTTGAGTACCAGAGAGAACTTAGAATTGTGATATCCAAGTGGGTTTTTATACTGTCACATCTAGTACTTTTTCTTGGTACCAGTTTATGAAAAAAAAAAAAAAAGCCTAAGTTTATAGTTTGGCTGATGTTTAAAATAGATACCTGGGCTCGGCGCCTGTGGCTCAAGTGGCTAAGGCGCCAGCCACGTACACCCAAGGTGGCGGGTTCGAATCCAGCCCAGGCCTGTCAAACAACAATGACGGCTGTAACCAAAAAAAAATAGCCGGGCGTTGTGGCGGGCGCCTGTAGTCCCAGCTACTTGGGAGGCAGAGGCAGAAGACTCGCTTGAGCCCAGGAGTTGGAGGTTGCTGTGAGCTGAGATGCCACGGCACTCTACCCAGGGGGATAGCTTGAGGCTCCTGTCTCAAAAAAAAAATTAATTAATTAATTAAATTAAATAGATACCTGGCAACAGAGGGTGTCAGATAACCAAGTCCACAGCCTCCTGACGATCTAGGTGGGGACAACTTGTATACTTTATTGCCACACACAATAGAGAAGGGCCAGAGTTATTTACAGATAGGGTCAGGCTGGAACCCACGGCCTCCCAGCCTAGAGTTTGCTGTGCCTCTCCTCCTTCCTTCCTCCTTCCCTCCCTCATCCCCGGCACGTCTCATCTCCAGGTTGTACACGTTGTCGATCTGTGAAAACAAAACACGTTGTAAAACATTTGATACCAAAGACCTTCATTCTGGTTCTGGCAGTTACAGGGCCCAGACTTTTGGTCTAGCCAGATGTAATTGTCCATGTCTGGCAACTTAACAAGGGGAGAGAGTGAACTACCCCCAGTTGCTCCAGCCTACCGTCTGGTGACCCTTCCCTAATATCAGGTGTTTTGACAACTGTTGACATCACGAGGGTTTATGTCAACACTATCCACAATCTTTGTAAGAGGTGCAAGAATGTCATTTGTGGAATTGAATCACAGAGCCTGATCACGGTATTGCTCCAGTATGTTACCCAGAAAAGATCCAGCTTCAGCCCTGTTTTCAACTCAGTGGGTATTTTCCTTTTTAGTGACTTTAGATAATTTGTGAGTTTCCATAGAGGGTTTCTGCATCCAGTTGACTCACCGACAGGAGAGGCAGCATGCTGTTCCTTCTCTGGTTGTGGACACCACATCTCGTCATACATCCATCTTCCAGACTGGTTCCACCAGGCACTCACATTGACAGAAACACAAATGAGTTCAGGTTCATTGGCACGGTCTAGATGGTGGCATAACCAGCAATTAGATTGATTACTCGGCGTGGCTGGGTGTAAAGGATGCCAGGTCTGTGCCTGATCTGCTGGAAAAGCAGTAAGGGTTCGTAAGAACAAGGCATCGTTTGAAAGAGTCATAGTAGATAAGATTAGAGAGAGAATGGGGTAGGTCAAGGCAACCGCCAGGCAGCTTCCAATGTGCAGTTCTTATAGGGGGAGGCTTAAAAGAAGAAGCGTTTTAAAAGGAGCATAGAGGGCAGCGCCTGTGGCTCAAAGGAGTAAGGCAACGGCCCCATATGCCAGAGGTGGTAGGTTCAAACCCAGCCCTCGCCAAAAAAAAAAAAGGAGCATGGAGGGGTGCTTAAAATTTAAAAAGGAATTTATGGATGAAAAAAGGGGGTTTCTTGATCTGCAATCTTGGGAAAAGTTGTCTGAAGCCAGGTCCTTCAGGGGCCTGGAACTGGCCCTGGAAATCCTTACTTTTAGGTCACCTGTAGGTGTCATCCTCCACTTGTCTTGGTGTAGTTTAGTGTGGCTCACGTAAATCCAGGAAGATTTTTCTCTTTTTTTTTTATGTCAGCATTGGTGGCATAGAGGTAAGGGGAAACTTACCCTTTCCCCTGAAATTTGGCTGAAAAATCAACTTACAGAGAAGGCAGATTAATGAGAGAAAGGATTTATTTACCCTGTGCACAGGAATAAATCACAGAGTGATAACTCTGGTTTCCAAAGGAGTTAGATATCTTTAAACAGGCCTTTTAGAGGGGAAGGGAAAACTGAGGCGTATAGGGTGTGAATGATGGCTAGGGAGGAAGAATAGATTGACTTGGAGATTAACCTGGGAGACCTGTTTATGACCCAAACGATTTGACCCAGGCTCACCTCCATTCTTAACCTGAACTATTTTGGGATAACAGAAGGTGAAAGGCGAGCCACTTGTCCCCTTTAATCCTCTGATCAGGCCAGTCCAGTTTACGCAGATAGAGGAAGGCCTCCTCCAGTGTGTCTTGACAGTGAATGGCCTTCAGTTTAAAATAAACTTTACAGCAGGGACTCGAATTTGGAGGTAAAATTTCCTTAGCTCTTTCAGTAGTTAATACTACTTTATAAAGGCCTTCTTTTTTTTTTTTTTTTTGAGACAGAGCCTCAAGCTGTCCCCCTGGGTAGTGAGTGCTGTGACATCACAGCTCACAGCAACCTCCAACTCCTGGGCTCAAGCAAGTCTCCTGCCTCTACCTCCCAAGTAGCTGGGACCACAGGCGCCCGCCACAATGCCCAGCTGTTTTTTGGTTGCAGCCATCATTGTTGTTTGGCGGGCCTGGGCTAGATTGGAACCCGCCACCTTAGGTGTACGTGGCTAGCACCTTAGCCACTTAAGCCACAGGCGCTGAGCCAAGGCCTTCTTAATGAGGTAAAGTGCATGTTTTCTTCTAAAACTTTGGATGTACACACCATCCCTTGGTCAAACAGGATGGCAAGACCTGTCCGTTGGTGGAGGCCAGGCTCCCTTTACCTATCAATAACAGGCTGCAAGCATATTAGTTATCATTTGCATATAGCCAGCCAGGTTGCTGAATGTTCACTTAAATCCCCGTAGTGTTTAGGCAGTCCAGGAAGAGAAAGTTTATGGGTGTCAGTAGGCACAGGGTGACAGAACACTGCTTCAAAAGGGGTTTACCCATGTCGCCTCATTGGAGCAGCCAGGATTTTTATAAGGGCCAAAGGTAATACTTCTGGCCATTTAAGTCCAATGTCTTGACAGGCTTTTGCTAACATCCTCTTTACTTCTAAATTTTTACCTTCCACTTGCCCTGAGGATTGGGGGTGATGTGGGGTATGAAATTTTAATGAGTACCCCAGAGCCTCTGCAAGCAAGTGGTTTCAAAGGAGTCCCTTGAGCTGACTCAATCCATAAAGGGATTAACAAAACAAGGAATAATCTCAGTTACTGATTTCTTTGCCACTGTCTAGCATCTGCACGCCTAGTTGGATAGGATTCAGTCCATCCACTAATCCAGTAAATAATAATCAAACAGTAAGAAAAACCCAAGGCTGGAGGTAAATCTAGAAAATCAACTTGGAGTGCTAAAAGGAACAGTCTGGGCCTTTGGCAGCCGTTCTCCAGAGACTTGGTGAGATTTACAAACAGTACACTGGGAAATGATTTGATCAGAACGCAATAGCTCCCTTGTGCAGTACCAACTATATTTTTTTTCTTAATTATCCCCCATTTGCACATATACTCCATGCAAGGGGAGATAAGTGCAGTTTGAAGTTAAAAGGGGTCCTAGGAACCCTGTTTGGCCCAAATACACAATCTATCTGATATTACGCGTCCTTGGCAATAGGCGTGTCAGCAGAAATTTAGAAACAGGTCGTCAGAGTACAACAAAATTGAAAAGAAAGCTGAGCAGAGGTCAATTGCTGTATTTTTAAGGTCATGTGAACTAAAAATCATTTGAATTAGTTTCTATCTTCCTGATAAAATACTTGAAGTAAGTGCTTTTTATTTTAAGTTCATTAGTTAGAGCTCTTTTTATATCTTCTGGTAGTGAAATATCACATACAAACAGACACACCAACATACAGATGTACAGACAGAAGCAGTTTTGTTTGTTTGTTTGTTTTTTCGGGGTTTTTTGCCAGGGCTGGGTTTGAACCCGCCACCTCCGGCATATGGGGCCAGCACCCTACTCCTTTGAGCCACAGGCACCATCCCCGACAGAAGCAGTTTTAATAGCTCTTGCAAAGCATTTTTATTTACCAGCTCTTACATATTACTATTTTTATTCAGACTATCAATCTTCTAATTACCTATTTTATTGTTTTAAGTAATCACTAGCTAGGCAACAATTTTGCCTGTAGTAAGACTTTGTCATTTCTTTCTTTTTTTTTTTTGAGACAGAGTCTCACTCTGTCGCCCTGGGTAGTGTGCTGTGGCGTCACAGCTCACAGCAACCTCAAACTCCTGGGCTGAAATGATTCTCTTGCCTCAGCCTCCCAAGTAGCTGGGACTACAGGAGCCCACCCCAACACCCAGCTATTTTTTGTTGCACTTGTCATTGTTGTTTAGCAGAACTGGGCTGGGTTTGAACCCACCAGCCTCGGTGTATGTGGCAGGCGCCGTAACCACTGTGCTATGGGCGCCAAGCCAGATTTTGTCATTTCTGTAAGTGTTTGCCACTTCGGGGGCCTAATACTTAAACCTGTACACAGAAAAAGCCAGAAAGGAGAATATTCAGTTCTTCAGAGATTAAAGATCCTGTTTTTTAACCTTCAGTCTTGGTGTGGGTTCTCAGATCTCTATGAACAACTCAGACGATGATTGTTTTTTTCCTTGCCCAAGAGCAGAAGAAAAAGGAGCAAAGGGATAGAACTCAGAAATCTCAGCAAATAAATTCCTGAAAGTTGGAGTTTCCACACCCTGTAGCCTGTCATTGACGATAAATTTCTGCCTCATCCGGTCAGACATTTGAGGCCTCTAAATTGATCTAAGCTAATTAATTATTGAGTCCAATCTGATCCCAGACCTAGTTTAGTTTCTCTTATGACTTTTGAACCCATTTAGGGTCAAAACCTTGCGCAAGTAAACTCAGAGAGCTTGAAACACGAATCTGTAGCGCTTTGGCATCTGAGAGAGAACTTAGCCACAGGGCTCAGTTGTAATAAGAAAGCAAAGGGCGACAGGTCCAGCAGGTACCCCGGTGCTCCTAGGGGTCTCTGGGAGCTCTAGCTCAGAACTGACTTTTGTTTTGGTTTTGTTTTTATTTTGTTTTCTGGAGACAGAGTCTCACTTTGTCACCCTTGGTGGAGTGCCGTGACGTCATAGCTCACAGCAACCCCAAACTCTTGGGCTCAAGCGATCCCCTTGCCTCGGTTTTTTATTTTTAGTAGAGACAGGGTCTCACTCTTGCTCAGGCTGGTCTTGAGACCAGCATGAGCTCAAGAGATCCATCAGCCTTGGCCTCCCAGAATGCTAGGATTACAAGCATGAGCCACCACGCCTGGCCTCAGAATTCACTTTTAATAAAAATTAAATTTAACACAGTTTAATTGAGCAAAGAGCAATTCACAAATGGGGCAGCTGAACTAGAACAGGTTCAGAGAGATTCTGTGATGTACTGTGGTTGAAGAAACTTCACGGACAGAAAAAAGAAAGTGATTATAGAAATAGAAATAAGGGGGGTAGCGCCTGTGGCTCAAAGGAGTAAGGTGCCAGCACCACATGCCAGAGGTGGTGGGTTCAAAACCCAGCCCTGGCCAAAAACTGCCAGAAAAAGAAAAAAATAGAGGTAAGGTACAGAAACACAGCTAGCTGGATTGGTTACAGCTCAGCATTTAATTTACCTATTATAAGCTGGCTGCCTTTATTGGCCAAAACTCCATGATTGTGAAGGAGCTAAGGAAATTTTGCCCCCAAATATGACTACTTGGTATAAAGAATATTTTGAATGAAAGGACATTCATGATCAGGCCTTTCCTCTATCTGCATGAAACCTGAGTAACCTGATTGAGAATCAAATAAGGAGCTGCTGACTTCCTTATTATAGGCTAAGAGACCTGGCTCCAGGGTCATCTGAAGCAGGAGACCTGCCTGTCAGGTTAATCTATAAATAAATCAGTTTCCACTCATCTACACACATCCCCCAGCAACCATGTGCTACACGGTGTACTTTCCACACTCTCCCCTCTCCCTTCCAAAAGGCATCTATAAAGTCTCTGACTCTCACTGAGCCGTTGGGTGATCATTCTTGTGGTTCCCCCCATGCACATGGTATTTAGAAATAAACCTTTCTCTTATTAAACTACCGTAATTGTGAGTTGATCTTTCAGCGGACCAGAGCAAGGGGAAAGGACAGGTTTCGCCCTGATCCCTACAATTAGCAAAAGAGGAGGGGGTAGAAATGGGCGAAGGTGGAACTAAATGTAGCTGGGACAAGCAGCTGAGGTGTATACCTTTGAGCTTTTTAAAACTAAAGTTTCAAGCTGGGCGCCGTGGCTCACAACTGTAATTCTAGCACTCTAGGAGGCTGAGGCGGGTGGATTGCCTGAGCTCACAGGTTTGAGACCAGCCTGAGCAAGAGCAAGACCCCACTTCTAAAAATAGCCAGGCATTGTGGCCAGCACCTACAGTCCCAGCTACTTGGGAGGCTGAGGCAAGAGAATCACTTGAGCCCAGGAGTTTGAGGTTGCCGTGAGCTATGACAGCATGGGACTCTACCAAGGGCAACAAAGTGAGACTCTTTCTCAAAAAAAAAAAAAAAAAAAACTAAAGTTTCCTTTAAGGTGAGCCCAATAAGCCTTAACCAGGACTA
>NW_003852404.1:7455115-7456642 GCF_000181295.1 Otolemur garnettii
AAAAAAAAAAAAAAAAAATCAAGGAATCAAGAGTTGTTTTGTCTATAAAGAGATGGAGAACTTTTTTTACAAGATCCAGAAAAGCCCACAAAAAACGATTTGAAGAATGAGAAGTCTTACTCGTCTTAAACAAGGTGTAACCCACATTTTTTTTCTAGCCATATTTACGAAGGTTCCAGTTTTTCAGCTGATCATTCAGATATAAATATCTAAAAAGCCCCCCTTGCCTCCACAAAATACAGGCAAGCAAAAGTTCTGCCTAGAAGGGGAAAGAATCAATGAATGGGGAGGAATCAATGAATGGAGAGAGTTACTGAAAGATTAAACCAGTACAGGTTCATTCCCAGCTCATGAATCAAACCTCAGCTGCTGGGGGGAAAGCACAGAACTGAAACCATTAGGTCATCAGGTGGCCTGACCTCTGCCATTACTTCCACAGGGCTAGTATTTACTTATTTATTTATTTATTTATTTTTAGAGACAGAGTCTTGCTTGCTTTGTCACCCTCGGTAGAGTGCTGTGGTGTCACAGCTCACAGCACCTCCAGCTCTGGAGCTTAGGCGATTCTCTTGCCTGTAGCTGGGACTACAGGCACCCGCCATAACACCCAGCTATTTTTTTGTTGCAGTTTGGCCCAGGCTGGGTTTGAACCCGCCACCCTCGGTATATGGAGCCAGCGCCCTACTCACTGAGCCACAGGCGCCGCCCCACAGGGCTAGTATTTAAAGGACTTTTACCTTTGTCTAGAGATCCAATATTTGCTCTTTTTGTTGAGAGATCTTTTAAGGCTAGTCACAACATTGTATGTTTTTCTTTCCATCTGATTTCTTTTACTAATGCAAACGAGGTCATCATCTCAGATAGAAAGATCTCTGAAACTTATGTTTAAATTCTAGAAGTCTTTAAAATGAAAGGATCCACCTTTTGGCCGTGAATCTCATTGGTATATTTATTCCAAAAATGATCAATCCCGGGTGGCGCCTGTGGCTCAAAGGAGTAGGGCACCGGCCCCATATACTGGAGGTGGCAGATTCAAACCCACCCCCAGCCCAAAAAACTGCAAAAAAAAAAGATCAATCCCATGCTTCTTCATAGAAAAACCCAGGTGGTCAATTTCCAGTGTAGCCTGGAGTGAGCACAGAAAAGGCAGTTTCTAAGATGCCCAAAAGTCACTCTCAGAACTAGATAAACCAACAGAGAGGGTAGGACACTTTAAGACAAGGACTTCCCCTAGAGCTGGACACATTTGGTACCAAGTGTGTGTTTGGCTTAGAATCTTTCATGACTCAGGCTGCCAATATATTTTTTAGACAGGCCACCTGATGAGTTCCAAAAAAATATGCCCCGTGGATCGTGACGACTGAGGAGAGAATTCCCACATGGTCAGAAGACAAGATCTGGGAAACAGGACAACAGGAAACCTTGTACAGCTTTTGTTTTCTTTTCTTTTCTTTTTTTTTTTTTTTTTTTTGAGACGGAGCCTCAAGCTATCCCCCTGGATCTCTTCTCACCCTATGATGGTTCAAG
>NW_003852404.1:7458369-7465456 GCF_000181295.1 Otolemur garnettii
GCCGGTTGAGCTATAGGCGCCGAGCCTACACTTGTGATTTGAAAGTTGAAATCGACCATGTTTGCCAGCAGGGTTAAAAGAGGTATAAAATTTTAAATTCACCCTATTTACAAGCCTAAGTTATTATATTTCTAAGAACAATTTAAGTTCTTGAGAAAGGGTTGTTTGTTATTAAGGCCACTAAAGTATTTTTAAAAGAAACTGGGTCTACTGCGTTCAATTTATAAATGCAGTTAAAAATGTTTAAACATGTGTTAACCTAAAACAATTCTAAGAGTTAGAATTTAAACAGACTTTATAACATTCTTCATACAATGTTGGCACATAGTTACAGCAATTGGATTAGTTATAAGCAGTCTTTCTTTGGGGGAAGGGCACATTTAAACATTTTTATTAACTACAGAGGGTGTGATAGTTATGGGTTTTCTGTCATCCGGTCTAAGCAACACTGGAAAACAAAAGAGAAGTTAATTTATAACAAAGGTCATTAATTAAGAAGGCAGGAGGCTTTTCTCCCTGACATCGGATTCTCTCTTGCCATTGTACAAAACAAGAAACGTAAGAAAGCAAGCTAATCTATAATCTGAGGAGTAAGAGGTGGAACCACATGACTCAGATCGGATTCACATCTCTCTCTAAGGCTTAAAGCAGGGGTGGGGAACCGGCGGCCTTAAGGCTACACGTGGCCTTCCAGGTCCTTAAGTGCAAAGTGCCAATTCCTGAATCCAGATTTTATAGAGCAAATTCCTTTATTTTTCTTAGTACATTTTTTTCATCCTTTATATTTTTATTTCTAAAATGAATGTATTTAAAATACCAAAGAATAAAATAAGTTTCAATAAAATAATCTTCCCCCGACTGACCAGCACAATTAGAACATCAGGAAGCCACATGGGTTAAATTGACGGTGAGAGTTAATGGGGGGTTGAGTACCGAGTACACCTGTCTGTTACCGGCTTTTAAGACAACAGTGCCCTGAGTCTTGGTTTGAAGTGGAATTTGTGAATAGTTGCACAGCTCGACAATACTTCTTACTTCTGTCTGCTTAATAGCCCATGATGTCACAGAAGGCCAAGAGAATGAAGGAATAGGATTGGGAATTGCAATATTATCTTGTTTCTGCTAAAGATAAAATGAATTGCCTGCTTTGTGATACTGGAGTATCAACATTAAAGAAATGCCATGATCACTGGCCTTATAACACTCGCAAGGACCATAAATAGTTTAAATCAGAGGGAGAGTCACGAAAGGTTATATTGCAGAAAGTAAAAGATAGAAAGCAAAACCAAAGACGATTCATTTAAGCAGCAATCAGACCTGGAAATAATGCCGCCGTAGCCACTTAGAAAGTAGCTTAGCACAGTCAGGAAAAAAGGAAAGCCATTCAGTGGTGCAGAGATTGTGAAAGAATGCATTGTTGAAGTTGTAGGATGCTTCGACCCCAATAACATTTCAAAGTTCTAATGACTGCCTCTTCCAAAGAGAACTGATTCGCAGCATGCATCAGCCTTACGCGTAACAGAACGACTTCACACTATACTTCAAAAGGAAAATACATATTATTCAATCCCTCTGCATGAATCGACTGATACCACTGACTCGGCACGGGTTTTCTCCTTCATTTGGGTCATAATAGAAGATTTTCTTTGCTACAAAGAATTACTCACGTTGGGCGCTCTTGGGAACAGAACATGAGGAATAGATATTTTCAACACCCTTCAAGGTAAATGTCATGAAGTTGGACTGAATTTGGTAAATGTATTTAGTGTTTGTAGAGACGGTGCACCTTCCGTGACAGGAAAACATGAAGGGTTCATTGCATAAATATTAAAAAGTATCAACAGATCCAGACACTCTCATGTCTTTTCATTGCATTTTGCATCTGCAAAAATCTCTTTGCTAAAGCTACTATTTTTTTTTTGAGACAGTCTCACTATGTTGCCCTCAATTGAGTACTGTGGCATCACAGCTCACAGCAACCTCAAACTCTTGAGCTCAAGTGATTCTCTTGCCTCAGCCTCCCAAGTAGCTGGGACTACAGGCACCGGCCACAATGCCCAGCTATTTTTTGGTTCTAGTTGTCATTGTTGTTTAGCAGGCCCAGGCCAGGCTTGAACCCACCAGCCTTGGTGTACGTGGCTGGTGCTCTACTCACTGAGCTACAGGCATCGAGCCTAAAGCTACTATTTTAAGTGACACCTCGCAACAAGTTATAAGTGTTGATAATGATATTCATGTAAATTCAACACAGCATTATCGGTTTCATAACATGCTAAAGTTGAAAGATGAGATATTCAGTGTCAATATGCATATCATTGTAAAGTGTGCTATCACAGGGACAGGCGTTGGCCAAAATGTTATCCCCTAGAGAACAGATCGTTAAGTTTTATGAAGAACAGAATCAGCAATGTGAATTATTGAAAGATTTCTACAGGAATGCAGCATTTCTGTACGATAGCACGTCAAATCAAAATGATTTGAGTATTTCTTTGTCTTTTTTTTTTTTTGAGACAGAGCCTCAAGCTGTCCCCCTGGGTAGAGGGCTGTGGCATCACAGCTCACAGCAACCTCCAACTCCTGGGCTCAAGTGAGTCTCTTGCCTCAGCCTCCCAAGTAGCTGGGACCACAGGTGCCCGCCACAATGCCTGGCTATTTTTTGGTCGCAGCCGTCATTGTTTTGGCGGGCCTGGGCTGGATTCGAACCCGCCACCTTAGGTGTACGTGGCTGGCGCCTTAGCCACTTGAGCCACAGGCACCAACCTGAGTATTTCTTTGCAAGGCAAAACTAAGTCTATAGATTATAGGATATGTGGCAAAAAGAAAAATGCAAGCATTAAACAGCTATCTTTTTCCAAATACTTCTTCAAAAGGAAATTTCAGACGAACATTTTCCCCAAATGTGGAAAAAGGCAATAAAACGGCCACACCTTCAGCGACATGCTCTACAAATGTTTCTTTCATTTCAAGCACTCATTTCTGTGACTCTCATTCTCCTGCCTAACCCAAGTCAGGACACCCTTAAGGTCACACATGACTGGGTCCTCTACCCATCTAGAGGACCAGCTGAAACTGTGGACCTCCGTGCCGCAACCAAATATTCCAATGTTTTCCCACAAGCAACAGGCACAACGAACTCATTAAAAGATCTGTGAACTTTAAAATTAACAAATAGTTTTCATTTCTTGAAAGTACTAAGTATACAGTTGTTATAGTTTTAAAAAATAATGTCATTTTTATGTACCTCTAATTGAAATTTCGTGAATGCAGTCTTATTTGATGATAGCTAAATTAAGATGGCTTTCCAACACCAAAAGGTTTCCCACTCCTGGGCCTTTAAAGTGTTTGAAGGAGTGTCAACAGCTTTTCAATTATATTTATTTTCAAATTTAATTAAATTAGGTCATTTAGTTTTTAACTTTAAAAACGTTAAAATAATGTTTAAAGTTTTTATACTTAAAAAGACATTTTTCTAAACTCTTGTATTCTTAATCATGGTAAAATACACCATACAATTTACCACTTTAACCATTTTTAAGTGTTCAGTGATACTAATTACATTCACATCATAGAATTATTTTCATCTTGCAAAACTAAAATTCTATACCCATTAAACAACAACTTTTCATTCCCCTCTCTTCAGCCCCCAGCTACCATCTTCCAAGCACCTACTATGTGCCAAGGGCTTCACATGTTTTATCTCATTTCATTCTTATAACAATCCCGTGAAAAAGATAGTTTCATCACTCCCATTTTATAGATGGGAAAATCAAGGCACAGAAAAGCAATGGTAGCACCAGGATTCAGATCCAGGCCTGTCCAACTCCATGGTTCTTGACTATATCCTACTAGAACCCAAGTTCCCTGCCCTGCCAAGGAATGGAAGATTGGACTCCTAGTTAGCCTGCTTCTTCCTCTGAGTGCTAAGAGGCTGTTTCAGGTTCCTTTGTAAGTGGCATCTTCTGCTGAAAACTGCATATGGCACAGCCACACAGCACTTAGAGAGATGCTTCCCCGAGGCATCGGGGTAAGGACAGAAGGCTCTAACTCCAAGATCTCTGGGACCTACCCCAGAAAGTTCTTTAACTTTCAGTTTCTCTCTCTCAAAGGTAAGTCCCCCTGACTCACCTGGGTCCTCATCACCTGTCACCTGAAGCACAGCCTTATACCTGCTCTCAGTCCCTTCCACCCAGCCTCACAGCAGTCAGGGAGAGGGAACCTCCATCCCACGGGTTCCTCCTACCCACAACATCCAGGCAGAACTCTCTCTGGCCTCCGTATCTTAACCCCAGACCTCACTTGACCTTGTCCCCAAAACATCTGCCCCCCATTTACCCTACACCCACCCCCATTCAAGCTTCCACACTTCCTTTGCTTGGCTGTGCTCTACCTCCCGCCAGGAATGTCCATCCTCCACCTCTGCTTGTCAAACTCCTGCCCATCCTTCAAAGGGGAGCTCAAAGGCCACCTCTTCCAGGAAGCCTTCCCTTCTTGCTTTAGAATTAACCTTTCCTCCTCCGATGAAGCAGAGGGTGGGCATGAATCCCAACAGCATCTGCCTTTTTTTTTTTTTTTTTTTTTTGCAGGAAGGCTTTCTCCACCTGTAGGCAATGGACAGTGAGTTCTATGAATTCCCCACCCCCAGCAGGCACAGCCCTGGCACCATGACTCCACCTCCCGCTCTGGGATAACTCTGAGGTTTGTGCTCCACAAACCCCCGGAGCATCCCATTGGGATCAAGCCCCCCGTTACCCATGGCAGTAAATGCCTGATACTGAACTCTTCATTGACCCCCTCCCCAGCCTCTGCTGTCTGGATCCCTCACTCCACTACCAGTGTTGCCTGGAGCTGCTCTCAAATGAACAACTCAAGCTGAATTTCTGTCTTGGTGTGTTTCCAGGGGAATCCACACTAAGCAGCTTGTTCACTCCCTCTCTGTGTTTATCTGATGCCTTTGCTGTCACACTGGCCACCAGAGTCAAAACCATTAAAAGCATAGGCTTGGGCTCAGCACCTGTAGCTCAGCAACTAAGGCACCAGCCACATACACCAGAGCTGGTGGGTTCGAATCCAGCCCGGGCTGCCAAACAACAACAACTATAACCAAAAAATAACCAGGCGTTGTGGCAGGCGCTTGTAGTCCCAGCTAGTTGGGAGGCTGAGGCAAAAGGATCTCTTAAACCCAAGAGTTTGAGGTTGCTGTGAGCAGTGACACCCCATCACTCTACCCAGGGCAACAGCTTGAGACTGTCTCAAAAAAAAAAAAAAAAAAGGCACAGGTGAATCCAGCACTTCCTATGTGCTGGCCCTTTCTGTGCACTGTCTTGTTTAAACCTCATGACAACCTAGGAATTAGGTGCCTTGATTAGCCCTTATTTCACAGAGAAGAAAATTGAGACTCAAGTAAGATGACTTGCCCAAGTTCTCACAAACCAGCAAGTGGAAGGGCTGAGATTTAAATCTGGGCAGACTGACTCTATAAAGATGAAAAATTCAGCCACTCCATGGGGTGTAGCAGAAATAATTACAGCATCTGCCTCCCAGGTGGCTATAAAGACCCGCCAAGTGGTCTCCTTATATAAAGGGGTGTGTGTGTGTGTGTGTGTGTGTGTGTGTGTGTATAGCTGCTCTTGCTACATTGCTCATAAGGATGGGCCCGTGGCCCTCCTCCCGCCCAGCACAGTACTTGACACATGCTCAGTGATGGTTAAGTGTTAAAATGAATCAACGTGTGGGAGGTAGATAGGTTGACTTGTCAATGGGGCGCCCTGACTCAATCCTGGGATATCCAGGGGAAAGCTGACAGACAGACAATCCCTGGAGTTTCATGCAAACCACAGAAGAAGGCCGGGCACTATGGCTCATGCCTGTAATCCTGCACTCTGGGAGGCTGAGGCAGGTGGATTGCTTGAGCTCATGAGTTGGAGACCAGCCTGAGCAAAGGCAAGACCCCTCCCCCGCGTCTCTACTAAAAGACGGTGGCTTGAGCTCAAGAATTGGAAGTTCCTGGAGGTTGCTGTGAGCTATGATGTCAAGGCACTCTACCCAGGGTGACAGCTTACAACTCTGTCTCAAAAAAAAAAAAAAACCATGGAAGATGGAAAAAACCTAGAGACACCAGAAAAGAACCCAGAGGCACGTGGACAGGCTGGAGTAGGCCTATGCATTCCAGAGTCAACAGATGGGAGGGATTAAACTCCTTGAACTTTGATATGTAATTAGATTAGGGAACCTGGTTTACTTACCACTGCGGGGATAGAACTAACTTCTTCCTCCCCATTTCTAAACCGCCTGCCATTTACCCAGCCTCTCTCTCCATCCAATCTTCCTGGGGACTTTCGGTTCTTTTGCATATGTACCTTTGGTGGAAATCCATAAAAGCCTTCCGAAGAGGCCAGAGAGAAGCTGCATTTTCTCAGTCTACTCGGCCTGCGTTAATGTAAGCCTTCTCCAAGCACTCTCAGACATGTTTTAAGCTGGCATGAGTAATTTATTTTCAGCCAAGTTTTCTCAGCCAGTTTCAAACCAGGTCGAGGTTCACGCACAAAGACACCCCCCCACACACATATAAGAAAAAGTAAATAAAATAAACAAATAAATAATAAAACGACAGCCAAACTTACAGGACAAAGTCATTAAGGTAACAGAACAGGCCTAAAGGATGAAGCTTAAAGGACTTTCCTTTCTACCAAAAGGCTGTGTGACCTTGGGCAAGTCACTGCCCCTCTCTGGGACCCAGTCACCCTTCTCTGGGCCCCTGTTCAGGGAGAAAAATCCTACTCCAAGGGACCACGGCACTGACCTCACACAAATGTAGCCTCTGAATTCTGACACGAACCACAGAAGAAAGAGGGTCCCAAGAGCTGAAGGAAGGTGCTGAGTGAGGTTGGATAAAGGCACCTGCACCTTGACCTCTCAAGATCCTGTCTGGCCGCATGGCTCTCTGGATGACTCTGGCTAGAAAACGCCTCCTGGCTGCTTCT
The DNA here is from genome assembly GCF_000181295.1 of Otolemur garnettii. Lineage (NCBI taxonomy): Eukaryota > Metazoa > Chordata > Mammalia > Primates > Galagidae > Otolemur > Otolemur garnettii. Next base: position 7,465,350 of record NW_003852404.1, read on the forward strand.
AAGATGAGGATCTGGTGCCACCTTGTGGTCACCCCCGCTTTCTTTTCCTTGTACCGCATTTTGCTACCAACCCCACAGGTGCCCTCTGGGAACTCCAGAGCAATTCC
>NW_003852404.1:7465635-7540614 GCF_000181295.1 Otolemur garnettii
CACAACGCCTGGCTATTTTTTGGTTGCAGCCATCATTGTTGTTTTGGCGGGTCCGGGCTGGGGATTCGAACCCGCCACGTTAGGTGTACGTGGCTGGCGCCTTAGCCGGTTGAGCTATAGGCGCCGAGCCGCAATTCCACACTCTTCACCAACTATTTATCTACTGTGCCCACCCGTGCCCAGGCGCCAGGCTCAACCCAGGACAACTATGAACAAGCCCCTGCCTAACAAACGTGGATCAGCGCCTCCAAGAGAAACAAGACTCACGCCTTTCTAGTAGCCACATCTTTTAAAAAGTTAGAATGTATTGGGTTAAATATATCTTTATGTATTAGGTGAAATTAATTTTAATAATACGTTTTTATTTAACCCAGTATATCCAAAATATGATCGGTTTAAGATGTAGTCGATTTTTAAAAATTCTCTTCTTTTTTTCATAGTAGCTCTTTGAAATCTGTGTGCATTTTACACAGACAGCACATCTCAATTCAGACTAGCCACATCTCAGGGGCTCAGCATTCCCATGGGGCAGTGGCTACCTTGTTGGAAAACACAGGTCTCGGCTGACCCAGGCTAAAGTAATCCTCCTGCCCCAGCCTCCTAAGTAGCTAGGACTGCAGGCACGCTCCACCATGCCTGGTTGGCCCATTACATATTATCCAGAATTCCCTATTCTGGCTTTGCTTTACTGACTAGGGATAAACTCTAGGCTGGGGAAGTCATTTTAACCTGTGAAGTATACAATAAGGGTGATATAAATATCTCCTTCTAGGTTGTAGTAGTATTCAATGGAATAATATATGCAAGAGAGCTTAGAACAAGTGCCTGAAAGGAAGTAAATGCCTCATAAATAGTGACCTAATAAATCAAGGCCTTCATCCACCTTTTTTTTTCTTTTTTGAGACAGAGTCTCAGTATATCACCCTCGGTAGAGTGCTATAGCATCATAGCTCACAGCAGCCTCCAATTCTTGGGCTTAAGTGATTCTCTTGCCTCAGCTTTCCAAGTAGCTGGGACTACAGGCACCTGCCACAACACCCGGCTATTTTGTTGTTGTTGTTGTTGTTGTTGTTGTTGTTGTTCTGTAGCAGGCCCGGGCAGGGTTTGAACCCACCAGCCCTGGTGCATGTGGCCGGCACACTAACCACTGAGCAATGGGCACCGAGCCACCTTTATCCACCTTTTAGCACAGAGATGGTCAATTTGATGTGTTGAGTTAGCTGGGCTATGGCGCCCAGTCATCCAGTCAAACCCTACCCATGAAAGTAGTTTTTAGATTTGATAAACATTGAAATCAGTAGATTTTGGATAAGCAGATTGCTATAAAAAATGTGGATGGACCTCCTCCAATCAGCTGAAAGCTTGCAGAGCAAAGAATGAGGTTTCCCATAGAAGAGGAAATGCAGCCTCAAGACTATAACACAGAAACCCTGCCTGAGTTTCCAGCCTGCAAATTTCAGACTCAAAACTGTGACATCAATTCTTTCTGAATTTCCAACTGGTCTGTTCTGGAAATTTCAGACTTGCCAGGCCCTGCGATTATAGGGGCCAATTTCTTAAAATACGTATCTCTCTTTCCCCACATAATAGACTATGTGTACCCCCAGGTGAGGGCATGACCAAAGCAGAGCATGAAACAGACACACCTTCCTCGTTCTGACTCATGTGGCATTAGAACAAGGGAACACCCCGGCCTTTCCCTCTCTCCAAGTGAACTGTCTCTCAAGATGGAGGGCTGAGGCCAAAGTGAAATTACCCACTCCAGAGATCCCTCCCAAGGGAACGGACCACAGGGTAGACTTTGATGGGGGGAAGAGGAGGAGAGGGAATGAAGAAGCAAGACCTGGGTTATGGGAACTTGCTCTTGAGGACAAGCCTGTGTGTCCCCATGGTGCAGTCAGGGGTGGGGAGGGACACAGAGGGGCTGCTTCTGGGAATGGATGATTCTGGCTCCCATCCCCTCGCCACTTTAGTCTCCGGCCAGGATTCCTGTCCAGTTCAGCTGCCCACAGCAGCCAGAGTGATTTTCCTAAAGCACACGTCGTGCCATTGCCACATTCCAACGTCCTTCCAAGGCTTCCCCATGACCTTAGGATAAGACCCAAAGCCTTTCCCATGATTTACAAGGCTCTGTACAAGGCCACAGCCATGCAAGCCTCTCACAATGTAGAGGTTTTGAAGTATGTTATAAAAGATCACATAGTCAGAAGCCCATGTTTATAAAAACTTAAAATAATTATATATATAAGCATAGAAAATAACTACCATCTATTGGGTCCGTGCCAGGCCTTGATGCACAATGGTTTACTATGTACCATCATGTTATTCCTGATAACCAAATGGGCTGGATACTGCCAGCATCTCCTTTACAGAGGTAGAAACAGGCCCAGAGAGGTCCCTGGCTAGTGAGGGAGAGAGCCAGCATGACCCCAGATCCACCAAGCCCAAAGGCCATGCTCTTCACTGCCAGGCTGGTTAGTGCCTCTGTGCAAATTGGAGGTAATAATAGCTCCCACCTCACAGGGCTGTTGTGAGGATTAATTGGGCTAAGATGTATGAAGCTCCCAGAACATATCCTGGCACAGCATGAGGGCTCAGGAAGTGTTGTCACCCATAGCAGCTTAGTACTGCCTCTGGGCAGGCCTACAAGACCACACTCAAAGATGCTCATAGTCATCTTCTCTAGTCCTAGGGTCATAGGTGATCATGTATTTTTTTATTTTTCCACAATGACCAGATATTACTTATGTGTTTGTTTTTAAATTCTTGCATGTATGGTGCCCTTGGTGAGCTGTCAGTCTCCTTAAGGCAGGCCCTGTTGGAGTGATCTCACAGGTTCATCTAAGGGCTGGCTCAGAGAGATTCCCCCCACCTTAAGTAAAGGATCCTGCAGGAAACGGCTCAGAAGAGCCCCTGCTGGCCCCGGCATTCTGTCCACAGGCTTGGCAGGGGTGAGAGTTGAGGGGTAGGTGCAGATCAGTGCCAGCGACTGGCCCCAGCTAAGTCTGCCCTTCACTGGCACTCTCCAAAAGGCATGGTGAGATGCTTTGTGGCTCTTCCGGACCCCAAGGGAGCAATGGGAGCAGCCATGATGCATGAGACCTCCGGCCCTGAATCCACCAACAGCTGTGACCACTTCAGTTATTTTAAACCCTTGGGCACCAGGAAACTGTCACATCAACCAGGCACTGAGCTCAACATTGTGGGCCTGAGCCAGGACAAGAGCCCTGACTGTGTGTAGCCAGGTCTGGCTAGGATTGTTGGGGGAGGGGGGTGGCTATTGGTTATTTCTTAAAACTGTGCTTGCTTATGTTTTCCATACATTATCCTCTTATATAATAACATCCTTACGTTATGCTGAGAGATCAGTCATTTCACAGATGCAGATAAGGGGGCTCTGAGTGGCAAGGTGAAGGCCGAGGCTGCATCAAAGCAAGGCTGGTGCTAGAACCTTGGCTTCCTCAGCTAAGAAGCACAGAAAACAGCCCTCCTCTGCTCTGACCAGTTCTGCCCCTGCCTCTACCTCCCTCCTCCATGTAAGTTCCTGGCTCTGCCACTCTTAGGAGCTATGCCATTCAGGGTAAATTCTTCAACCTCCCTGCGGCTCACTTGCTTCATGTGTAAAGTGGCAGGGTTGTTGGGAGGGTACAGTGGTCTGATTCTAATACATGAAAAGTGCCGCTTGGAACAGTGCCTGACCCACAGAGAGAAGGCACCAAGTGCCCGCTGTTCGGAGAATCTCGTCCTTTTGCCTGATGCTATCACTGCCCTGCGGTGACCTGTCTGGGCCTCAGTTGGTGAGGGGGTGTAGTGTCCTCCCCTCGCTCTGGGTCCCCAGTTTCCCAGTGGGTGAAATGAAGGGGGATACCCTGGCGTATGCCCAGTATCTGCCACACAGTAAGGGCTCAAAAATAACTCTCAGCAGAGGGGTGCACGAGCCCACTTCTGGAGGTGCCTCAAAGTCGTACTGAGCATTACAGTTCCCACCCACTTTGGCAGGTGGCCACCTGGGAGCTGCCTCCTGATTGGAGGATGTGTTTGGCGCATCCTCCAGGAGCCAATCAGGAGTTACCGGCATCTCCCTGGGTCAGTGTGCTGCGACTTTGCGGGACAAGGGGCCTGCTGGCTGGAACGCCAGCTTTTCACCTTCCCCGCCCACATTCCTCCCAGATCCCTGCGCCCTGGAGCAGCTGGTCTCTTGCCAACTCCTAATTTGGACTGCCTTAGGGAGAAGGTTGGATTCAGGGGGCTGGGTGTGTCAATTCTGGACACATCTTGTCCAGGCTCACTTTTTCCTGGGGTCCCCATCTCCCCATCAGCCCTCCCTCTTTCCCAGACATTCATCCTCTCCATCATACCCCTTCCCTCTCACAGCCTCTGCCCACACACACCCACCCACCCACCCCCGATCCCGTCCCCACCCACCAGGGATCACTTACTCACATTTGGCTGAATTATCTGACCAGCCCTTCCCTTGGGTCAGAGGGGAAGGTCTGGATGGCAGCAGAGACTGGTTCAGGTCCCCACTGATTGTCACTTGCACCTCAGTCTCCACAGTACACAAACTAGGGCAGTGGAGTGGCACCCTCTTCACTCAGTAGCCCAGGGCAGAACTAGGGCCCCAATCCTTGTCCACTCTCTCTCCCTGAACTCACACATCCTGTTATTCAAAATCTCAGTTCATAAGCACTGGTCAGATCACTTCCCTCCTCTCCAACTCTGTCGTGCTGCCCCAGCCAGGGTCTTCATGGCTCCTTCCCAAACCCCTCCTCATCCATGGTGGGGGGCGGGGAGCAGAGGGTAGCCAGAATGACCCATTTCACTGCCACTCCTGACCACTCCTTGATGAGGCCCCCATCCCAGGCCTCCACCACCCCCCTTGGTTTGGCATTCTGGCCCCTGCCAGCTACCGGGGCCCCCACCACCAGCCCTCTGCATTTTCCGTATGGCAATGTCGATCTGGTTGTTGAGGGGAGGCGGCTATCAGGCCTTGTCCAGCTCCCTGGCTTTGCTCAGCGTCTCCCTCTCTTCCCCCTTAGTTTGCAAACGTCTCCTTTAAAAAAGTTCAGTCATTCCCTCTTCAGGAAAACCTCCCCGGACCCCAGGCTGGGTTAGGGCACACTCTCTCCGCTCCCACATGGGGACACGGGACCCTGCGTTCTGGCACCTGGCTCCTGGGCGCCCACTTAAGACTTATTGGATCAAAGAATGATTTCACTGCAGGCTTCCCTCAGACCAAGGCAGGGCCCGGGCGAGAGGAGGGAGACGGCTTGGGGGCGGGGCCACGGGTGACGGACAGACCTGCAGCTCTATACGGGAGGAGTCTGGCGGCCGCCACGCCCACGCCCCGCCTACCGGCGGCAGAAAAGGCGGCGCGCCCGGCCCGGAGCACAGAGGCTGCTTGCCCGAGGGCTCACCTGCGGCAGGTGCTCCCAGCGGCCTTGGACCAGCGAGCGGCGGGGCAGAGCGGCGCGGCGAGCGCTGGCACTGCGGACTGGGGAGATGCTGCGTGAGCGGACCGTGCGGCTGCAGTACGGGAGCCGCGTCGAGGCGGTGTACGTGCTGGGCACCTTCCTCTGGACCGATGTCTACAGGTGAGCCAGGCCACTGCGCCGGCGCGAGACCCCCTCCGACCTCAGGTCTCGCCCCCAGAAATCCTGAGACCCTTCTCCACACTCGAGGACGTGGATAGCCTTCTACTAGCCCCGTTAGTCCTCATCCCTAGGGTTCCACGCCCTGAAATCCTAAAAACCTCTCTCAAAAACCTGACAACTACCAGACCTTGTGTCCGCCTGTCTGAAAACCTGAGATCCTCCCAGGCACCCTGACACAGCCTTAGCCCCAGCTCCCTTACTGCTCTTCCCAGACGTCTGCCCCTCGTGGCTGTCCTCACACCCAGCCTTCTCAACCTCAGCGCCTCCTGAGCTTCTCCACCACCCTCTCTCCTTTCACTTCCCCACTTGCCCTCAGCACATCCCTTCCCTTCTGTTCAGGCCCTCCTGTCTGCCACCCACCCCAGCCCAGCCTCCACTGCTAGTGCCAGCAGGTGGGCCTCCTGGGGCAGGACCAGAGAGGAGCTGCCCTGGGAAAAGAATCCGGTTCTGGACTTGGCTCACACTCTGATTTCTCCTGGTGGGGGGTTGCTGATGGTTGGTTGACTGTCCCCAGGCACTGGCCATGAGCTCCAAGTCCCCTAATGCCTTCCCCTAACTTCACCCTGGGACCAGAGAGAGACCATATCCATCCAGCTGAGGTCAGGGACTTGGGGTGGGGTCTTGGTCAGAAGAGGGACCCTGATTCAGGATCCTGCTCCTGCCCCTCTTCTCTCTATCCACGAACTTGGTGGAGTGCAGCATTTCTGAGACCACAGGATATAAGGTAGAGCTCTACCACTACCCCCGGCCCCCAAGAGACAGCCAAGTCTATAACCCATCCTCCCTAGTGTGTGGGCTGGAGACTTGGGAAGATGTGGTTGATGTGAATGAAGGTCCGGACAAGCCCCCTGGAGAATGGGGCTGGGGTTTTATCGGCAGCCCTCTATTCCAAGCATTTGAGATCAGACAAGAGTGGGCACCCTCAGAGTGGCATGGCTATAGACTATTCCATTCTATTGAAACGTTCCCCATTGCTAGGGTTGGAGAGGTCAGTGCTACATGGGGGAAGGGCTTGCATGACTCTGAGGTGGGACACTGTGCTGTGTCAGGAGGGTCCCCTAACCGCTCTCTGCCTCAGGCTGGGCTCACATGGAGGTGCCAACGTGGCTTATTGCTCCCAAATCATTCTGACACCTGCAGCGCCCTGCCTCTGCCCAGCCCCCACCAAACCCCATCCCTCTGTCTCCCCACACACCCTCCCCAGCCCATCCTCTCCTTCACCTCCTGTGGCCCTGGCAGCCCTCCCACTTGCCCAGCCAGTCTCCTGCCACCTCCACAGAGACACTGGCCACTCTGATACCATCAAGTCCCAGGCCCAGGGACCTTCTCGGCTCCTCTGCCCCTGGCCTCAGCTACCTCCTTGGCCTGGGTCTGGGCCTCAGTTATCCTACATGTAGACCAGGTAATCTCTGCAGGTTATAACACTGCCATTAGAGTGTGGTCCAGACACCAGTGGCCTAGGAGGGCTCCCCTCCTTACCCCACCCCCATCTCTGAACTGGGGACTGCCAGGCAGTGGGCTGGGAGCCAGAGTGCTCAGGTCTCTAAGCCTCAGCTGTCACTATACCCGCCTGTTTGTTTGCTGAGGCACTTTTGGTGCAGCCTGAAAGGCTGGCGTGATGCCTTCAGTGGGGAATAGGGAGTAAAGGAGGGGTCCTTCTCAAGCCCCCTCTCTTCGTTCCGTCCTGGCAAAGAAAGGCCCGGCCAGGTGGGGGTAAGGAGTGGGGCAGGGACAGGCTCATCCTCCCTCTAGCAAGAGGCAGAGTTATGATTCCCTTGGCCTTTTTCAAGACACCAGCAATAGCCATTACAACCCACACCCCTCACCTGCACTTAAGATTCCCATGATCTACAGGAGGGTCCGCAGAGCCTAGACGAGCACTGTCCGAAAGAAATAGAATGTGAGCCACAATAAAGCCACATTTTTCATCTTAAATATTCTAGTAGTCTACGTTTGTTTAAAGTTAAATAGGTACAATCAAATGTAATAACATTTTATTTAACCCAATATATCCAAAATATTATTTCAATATGTAATCAATAGAGAAATTATTAATGGGGGAATTTATATTCTTTTTTATGATAAGTCTTTGCAACCCCACATGTATTGTACACTTCAGCACATCTCAACGTGAGTTGACTGCATTTCAAGGGCTCACTAGCCACGTGTGCTGGTGGCCAATGTCCCAAACAGCATGGGTCTAAAGCAGAGTTTCTCAATCTCAGCGCTATTGCATTTGGGGCCAGATATTTCTCTGCTGTGGGAGCTATCCTGTGTAATGTAGGTTGTTCAGTGGCACCCCTGGCCCTTCTCCCCTAGATGTAAGAAGCAAGCCCCAAATTGTGACCATCAAAAATGTCTAAAGACAATGCCAGCAGTCCCCTGGCAGGGAGCAAAATTACCCTCAGTTGAGACTCACTGGTCTAGCAGAAAGAAGCCTCTTCCAGGACTAAGGAGCCTGGGCTGTGACTGCTGTTGTTACTTATAATGTCTGTGTAATAAGAGCTTCTGTCAGTATTAATAAGTAAGCACCTAGGAATCAAATGTGTCATCTCATTTCTTCCTTATCATAGACCTGAGAAGTACTTCTTGGATCATCCCATTTTGTAGATGAGGAAGGCGAGGCTCGGAGAGATGAGGCCACTGGACTCAGGGACAAGCCTGGCTGACTCAGAACTCATGCTCTTATCCTCCACTCTTTTTTGTGTGACCTAAACCCAGCAGGTTAAGCTGGATGACCCTCTCAGCCTATGTCCCTTCCACCCTCCACCTGGCCACAAGCCCACTGTCCCCAGAGACTTCATCCAAGCCCTTTGGCCCTCTACTTACCTCTGAGTCCTTTCCAGCATAGACACAGATCCTGGCTCAAGTTGCCAATTGATACCCTCAGGGTCTCTTAATAGACCCCAAGGAACAAGGCCTTGTGGACACTAGGCCCAGTTATTTAGAGGGTGGTGTCCTGACCTCACTCGTCCTGAGTCACGAGGATGAGCAAACAGGCTCAGCACCCACTAAGAGCTCTGGGCTCCCTTTCCTGAGAGGCAGATGTAGTCTCTTCCCCTCCAAGCACACAGCAGGGGCCTCATCTGCCCCAAAAGACCTTGTGATCCTGGCAGGAACTGCCCTGCCAGTGTGAGCTCCCTCCCTCCTCCCCTGCAGGATCACTCCCAGTGAAGGCTGCTCTTAGGGGCTGAGAAGCCAGCAGGGCAGTGAAAAGAGGCAGAATTTGAAGTCACCCAGACCAAGTTCCTACCCACTGTCTGTGCAACTTAAGCAAATTGCTTAACCTCTCTGAAACTCCCTTGACCCAAATGAGAGGCAATCAGAGAATACAAGGAAAGACCTGGTACCCAGTAGAAGTTGTACACAAGGTCACGATAATGAACTTCCAACCTCAACGGGTCACGCAGGCCACCATGGGAAGGGGGCACACTTCCTTCCTGCAAAACTGACTCTTCAGGGATAGATGCCTCGACCTCGCCACATTCTGACTGCTAGTCTCCAGCAAGTTATGAGTAGATAAACAGAAAGAAGTAGGATTTTTCCTAGAGATTGTACTTTGTGATTGTTAGCAAAGACAGCTTGCTGTGAGCTGGCTACCATAGCTCAGTAGTTAGTGTGCTAGCCACACACACCAGGGGCAGCAAGTTTGAGCCTTTCCTGGGCCTGATAAACAAACCAAAAAGAAATTTTTTTTCAAAGAAATCAACTTGCTGGGCAGTGCCTGTGGCTCAGTGGAGTAGGGCGCTAACCCCATATGCCGAAGGTGGCGAGTTCAAACCCAACCCTGGCAAAAAAAAAAAAAAAAATACTGTATAAAAAAGAAATATAACTTGCTGTTTCCTTCTACGATTCCCAAATAGACTCACCTTAGGTCTGCACAGGTACGCCTGGCTCCCACCATCTCTCCCAGTGGTCCCTATAGCTGGCAGCTGCTTCTTTGCTGGGGCTGGCCTGGGTCCTTAAGTGATAAGGGCTTGAAGTTGGAGAGAAGGCACAAAGGGAGTAACATCCTCAGATTTGGTTTCACCCAGACCACCCACCCCTTGTGAGTGATGCTTTTCATGCACTGGAGGCGTGGACACTCCAGAGTCAGGAAGGATTGGAGGGAGGGCAGTCTCGGAGTAAAGGAGTGGGGTGGTCACCTTCCACTCGACTCTTCCACTGACCCACAAAACAGAACTTGGAGGTAGATTCTCCTGTCCCTCCCTCAGTTTATGCATCTGTCTAAAGGGAGTGAGGGTTCTTTAACACAGGTGTTTCCTTTTCCTTCCTGGTGGACAGAGGCCAAATCCTGAGGTCTGCAGGAGCTACAGGACAAAAGATGATGTTAATAATTGTCTCTTGCCTCAGCAGAGCAGTGGCAACAGGGGTTACATCTGACCTGACCATAAGTCCACGAGGGGGAAGTTGCGGGTGGGAGTGAACTCCTGCCTCTTCCCCGGGACTCCCCAAGGCAGAGGCTGATCAGCCATCTTCTTTGGCAGAGCCTTGCCTGTCACTCTTTGGGCAGAAGATGAGAAGAGGGGACCAGGGCAGGAGTTCCTAGACTCTGGCACAGACCCACTCCCAGACTTTCTCTGTCTCTTGGTTGGTGTAAGTGCTAGGGATTTCTTTGTTTTAAAAAGTATTATTAGGTAGCTGGGCGTTGTGGCGAGTGCCTATAGTCCCAGCTACTTGGAAGGCTGAGGCAAGAGAATCGCTTAAGCCCAAGAATCTGAGGTCGCTGTGAGCTATGATGCCACAGCACTCTACCCAAGGTGACATAGTGAGATTCTATCTCAAAAAATAAAATTAAATTAAAAGTATTATTAGGACAAAGCCCAGGAGGGTCTGAATCCAGTTTGCAGTGATGCTGTGGGCTCCCCTTCCCCACAGTATGCCAGCAGGCCTCACCTCACCGACCCCTCCTAGCAATCCCACTGCACACACTCCATCCTGACCATTCTGGCTGTGTGGATGCCCTTACCCTTGAACAGGCCAAGCTCATTCCCACCTCAGGGCCTTTGATTTGTTGTTCCGTCTTCCTGGGATGCTCTCTCCCAGACCTCCACAGGCCTGACTCTCATCCATTAAGTATCAGCTCAAATGTCACCTCCTCCAAGCAGCCTTCTGTGATTGCCCCATGTCATGGTACCCTTACCTGGGCCCTGGGCACTCTCTATCTTATTAGATCTTTTTCTTTGCGCATCTTATTATTTACCTAATATTACTAGCTAATGTTTACTGAGCACTTATTTTGTATCTTATGTATCCAGTAGTCTTCTCAACACTTTGCACCCTGATCTCATGTGTATTTAATACTGTACATGTGCTTAAACCTCAAAGCAGCCTTAGAGTTGGATGCCATTATTGCCTTCCTGTCGCAGGTTAGAACCTGTAGTGAGGAATGTTTGTCCAGGATGGCACAGCTGGTAAATGGTGGATGCAGGGCCCAGGCCCCTAACCACTCTACCAGGCTCCTTCCTGGGACTGGTGTTAAAACATGCCTCCTCCTTGCTCGCTGGCCTTCCTTGGGTCAATGAAGGGCTCCTTGGTTGAGCGAATGAATGAATGGACATGGCCAGTGATGCATGTGGACTGGCCTATGATGGGGCTGAGTTCCCCACCCCCAGCCTCAAGGGACCAGCACCGCTGGATGGGCCTGTGGAAGGTCACAAGGGCATGTGGCCAAGCTTGGCCAGAGCCTCACTTGCTCCTGAAAGAATGACGGTAGGAGGAATTCAGGCCAGGTCAGGTGGCCCCGTAAATTAGAACGACACCCAGAGCCCTCAGCCCTAAACGGGAAGCCTTGCCAGGGGTGGCTGCTGTGGGGCTCCAGTTTCAGGCCAGTTCTCTGGGGAAGGGAGGGTGTTAAGGAGAACCTGGCCCACAAACTCCTGCATAGCTGGGGTCCCTGAAGACCTTCCCCTATTGGTCAGAGGGCCCTGAGTTAGGATGGGAACACAGTGGCAGGGGGTCACCGCAGGGCCCACCCCAACTGGCCAGGCACACCTGTTAAACTTTGAGGGAGGCCACCTTCCCAAGGCCACCCTCCCCTGCCCAGCCACACCAGACCTGTGCCCAGGGGCTCTGACAGGCCCAGCACTGCTAATCTTGGTTATTCACCTAAGAGCCCAAGACAGGAGGCCAGCCTTTGGTGTCCCCTTTCCAGGACTCTAAGTCCCACTTATAAAACAAATAGGGGGCTTGAGAGGTCCCTAAAGGCCTCCCATTCAGTCCTCTCCTGGCCAGGACTGACCCTCCCCACCACCCTCCACTAAGTCCCCCTATTTAGACGACCTTAGGGAAGACTCTAGACTGTAGATTCTCTCTCAGGACTGGAGCAGCCAGGCCCAGATCTCAGAGAGCTTGGTTTCACCTCACACTCCCATATTTCTGTCCCTGAGACTTGAGCCTTAGTGTGTTTATCTGTAAAATGGGGTGGCATTGGGACAGGCCTTGAGAGGTTATTAGAAGGATGAACTGAGAGCTTGTAGAAAGGCACTTGGCACAGTGCCTGGCACATCCTAATAGTTCTCTGGGGGTTGGTAATAATAATAAATATTCCACAAGTAGTTATGAATTAGTATTGGGGTTTTTCTAATATTATTAAAACAAATAATAGCGAGACATGGTCCCTGCCATCTAGGAGTTCATAACACTCATGGGAGAAAAACTTTGAACACTTTCCAAGTGTTGTTTGAGACACCAGCAGAGGAAGAGAGAGATGTATTCTGGCTGATGAGATCAGGGAAGACTTCCTGGAAGAGGGGATAATTGAGCTAGGTCTTGAAGAATGGATACGGGTTCAGAGACAGACCAGGGACATGCCACACAGGGGCAGAGGTAGCTGGCAGGAAAGTTGGGACACGTGGAGGCAGGAAGGGCACAGTTTCAGTGGCCTGGAGGTTAAGTCTAGAGGGGCAGTGAGTTCAAACTGGGGCTCTGAATGTGTTGATCAGGCATCGGAGTTTGTTCTGCAGGTTGAAAGGAATTGTTGAAAATTTTTGAGGATAGTATCTATAGAACAGGTTGTTTCTTCCCTAAGAAGTGGCTCAGGGCAGCTGGAGGCACCAGGTGGAGAAGGAGGCTCGCTGGAAGCAGATGTCATGGTTTGCCTCTGCGGATCCCTGTCCAGCACAGCTGCCCACCCTCTGAGCTCCAGCCACCACCGTGCTGAGCACTAGGTGTGAAGTCTGGCCTGAGATCTTCCCAGCCCGGGTCCTTGCCTCCCCCCTGCTCACCATGGGCTTGCATGCCAGGCTGGCACCCACAACTCCCCCCTCAGGCTCCTATAAAGACCCGTAGACAAAATGTCACACTCAGGCTGCCAGGAGCTGGGGTCACCCTGGGGATGAGCCCCGACTGGTGTTAATGAGGCCCAGGTCAGGTGGACAGGCAGAGAGGGCCAGATGCCAGCAAAGAGCAGACACTTCATGCCTTCAAGTCTGGGGCTGAGCGAGCCACCCCATCCCTGCAAGGCCAAGCCAGTGACCCTCCCCACTGACAGAGCCAAGACCAGGGAAGCTGGGTGGCTTTCCAGAAGCCACACAGCATTTATGGGGCTGGGGAGATACCCCCTGCTTAACACCAACCAACTGGCCATTTCTCTCCATTTCCACGGCCACCGCTTAGTACCAAGGCACCATAATCACTCACCTGGGCAGCCACAGCACCTCCTCACTGGTTCCCCACCTCTTCTATTGCTCTCTTGAAATCTATCCCTGCCCTACACCCTGGGTGATCAGTCCACAGTGCAAAAGTGACCCTGCTACCCCTGCTTAGAAACCGTCAGTGACTTCCCTTTACTCTCAGGAGAAAGGCCACGATCTAGAACTCCTCCCACCACTCTCCACAAACTCCAACCACACCCTCCTTTCAGTTTCTTGAACCTGCCGGGCTGACTTTCTCCTTGGGCCATCACCCAGGCTGTCCCTGCTGCTTGGAAATCTCTGCTCCTCTTCTTCCCCTCCCTTTGTCCAATTCAGTGGTTCTCAAACTGTGGCTCTAGACCAGCAGCACTTGGGAGCTTTGTCAGACATGCAATTTCTTAGGCCCCACTAGCAAGCCGGGTAGGCAATGCTGATTGATGTGCACTCAGATTTACGAACTGCTGGTTTAATCCATTCCTTTATAGGAGCCTGAGCGGGGAGTCATGGGTGCTAGCCTGGCATGCACCCTATCTATCTTTGGGAGTGCAAAGCTTAAAGGCTACTTCTCAGGGAATCCCTCTTTGAACCCCAGGCCAGAGTCTTGTGACACTCCACACTTCTCCTGTATAGGAATTATCACAGCTATAATCACACAATTAATTGCTTAACCCAATTGAAAGTCTTTTTCCTCCACCAGAATACAAACACCATAGGCTCAGGGAACACATTTTCTTTTTTACCAATCAACCCCCAGCACCCAGAACTGGGCCTGGCACATAATAAGTGATCAGAGATTGTCTGCTAAGTGAATGAATGACCTCCTCTTCCAGCCCTCCTGCTGCAAACAATTTATACTTACTGTGTGCCTGCACTAGGCCAGGGGCTGAAACAAAAATTAAAAAAGAGGATGTAATAATCCCTACCTTCAGAGAATTAACTGCCACAGGGACAGAAACCATAAGGATGAATCAGCTGGGTTGGGTCTTCAAGGAGAGGCGGACATTTACCAGGCAGAAAAGTCAGGAGAAAGTCTTGCAGGTAGAAGGAACAGCAGGTGAAAGGGAGCGATGTGGGGAATCTAGGGGGTGGAAGGAGTCACAGAAAACGGGGCTGGGATGCGGTGGCCAAGTGCCACTGGTTGAACACAAGGCTAAAGAGCTTGGGTTTTATTGTAAGGGTGAGCACTGAGTGGCCAGTGAATCTTTTCAGGCAAGCAAGTGACCTGATTTCTGTTCTTTAAAAAAAAAAAAATCACTCTGGTGATACAGCTTGGAGAGCCAAGAAGGTGGGTCCATTCATTGATTTACTCCCAAAGACTACATTGAGCATGACCATGTCCTGGGTTCTGGGATACAGTGGTGGACAAAGCAGATGTGGTTTGGGGACTGGCTGCCTCGAATTTATTAGCCTCTTTCCAATAGGCAGGGAGGTCCGCACCCTTCCTGCTCCCACTCCTTTTCCTTCCATATTGTGCTTGGTCCCTCTCTGCAGGCAATTCAATAGCCTGCAGCCCCTGGCTCTTAGGTTTCTGCAGGGGGATTCTAAGAGGTTCGTGGGGGGGAGGGAGAACAGCCAACAGGATCTGCAGAGGGACAATGGCACCTTTGTTGCTTCTGCCAGGGCTTTTCCAAGAATAGCTGTTTGCTCAGCTCAGAGCAAGGCTGGTGCTGGGTGGTGGGAGGGTGTGGGGCCCTGAAGCTGTAACGTGGGTCAGGCGTTAACCCTCTGGAGCCTCTGGGGCCTCCTCTGGTTTCTCACTGGCAGAGAGGAATGAAGCAGGTCCCATCTCTCATTTGACACTCCATGAAACTGAGAGAGGGAAACCCCCTGGCCCCAGGCCACCCAGCAAGTTGATGGGCAAAGCTAAAACTTGCATAGAGAAATGTCTCCCAGACCCGAGTCCATGATTTCCTGGACTCACGAGTTTTGCCAAAACCATCCTCCACCTGTAGCACAATTAACATTTTTCTTTAAACCAACTCATGTTCTTCTTCATCACTTTATTGTAAACAGTGCTTTTATGGCATTGCCACAAATGGCAAGGCCTATCGGTTGTCATAAAAAGATACTGCACTTGATAAACACATCCATCTTCTTTTCAATTGTCCCTCCATGTGCCACCCAAAGCACCCAAGGTGCATCCCCACACCTCCCTTTGGGCTCGGCTCACCTTCCACCCTGCTCAGTTCTGCCCCCGTTCCTGTGTGTGTGTGATGGGACATGTCCTGAGTGGGCTGGGCTCTGAAGGATGGGGATGGGACTGCCCACAAGAGGCCCACAGCCCAGAGGGGGACAGGTACCACAGAGCAACACCACCTGATTCATCCTTTACAGCCTGCCGCTGTAAAACGTGGCCCAGCCCTATGAGGGATAAGAGCTGTGGAGCTAAGGGTGGCAGCCCTCCCACTTAGGGGTGGGTCACTAGACACTCAGACAATGCAAGGAACATGCTCAACACCCCCTCAGTAAGTCAGCGGCAAAACTGGACTCACACCCAGCTCTCTGCACACATTCCCCACCCCCATCCAGGGCTTTCCTGCTTCTCCTAATGATAGATGCAGGCAGAGCAGGGCAGGCCACGGCCAACATATGTCCAGCCTCACATCAGCCCAGTGTCCTCACAACTGGCTGAGGATTTTGGAGGGGGGCAGAGGGACAAGAAATAGAGTGGCCTCGGGGCTTCTGGACTGAGCTTCTCCCCCGGCATTGGGCCCAAGCTGTGGAGCCCTACCTACTCTCTCCTGCCAATGCCCAAAGCCTGTGATCTTTGCCAGCAGCTTGGGGTTCAGTGGCCTGGGTTACAGACCAGCTGCCTGGCGGGCTCTGCAACACACAGCCACCTCAGGGCTCTATCCACAGGACCATACTACTAGATGTCTCGACCAGTGATTCTCAAAGTGTGGCCCCAGGACCAGGAGCTTCAGTAGTTCCTGGAAACAAGTTAGAAATGGAAATGCCCAGGCCCCAGTCTGGACCTGCTCAGCCTGAAGCTGAGGTGGGGCCGCGGTCTGTGTCCCGCAGGCCCTCCAGGTGCTGCTGTGCTGTACTTTGACAGCTGCTGGCCTGGGCCTCTCATTCAACCCTGGCTACTGCTGCCGTCTTCGGCTGCCCTGGCCAGCCTGGGTCATGCCAGCCGGAGTCTGCAGGGATGCAATCCCAGAATCTCCAGCTTTAAAAGAAAACTGCCTGTCAGCTCCAAAGCACAGCTGTAATTTAGAATGCCTGGAACCCAGGCCCCCCAACGAGCATCTGTGCCTTCGAGACACACTTATTCTTATGTCTTAGTCACAAATCCCGTGGGAATCCCACTTAAATCCCTATGAACCCTCTTGGGCCTTTAGGAACCTTCAGACCAGGGGCTGGGATTTAACAAAACCACCAGCCCTGGGCACCTTCCTCCCCTGGCCTCCCTGGCCTTCCTGTCACCTCTTCCTAAGCCAGTGTCTTAGTCTGCCTGAGCTGCCACAGCAGAACACCGTAGACAGGGCGGCTTAAGAACAGATTTATTTGCTCACAGTTCTGGAGGCTGGAAGTCTGGCTTGCAGATGGCCAGACTTGTTACTGGGTCCTTACACAGCCTTTCCTGTGTGCGTGTGTCTGTGTGTATAGGAAGAGGACCCCCCCACTCTCTTACAAGGCCACCAATTCTATTGAATTAGAACCCCTCCCTTCTGACCTCATTTAATCTTAACTACCTCCTAAAAGCCCTGTCTCCAAATACCATTCTTCAACATAAGAATTTGGGGGAGACACATTCAGTCTATAGCAGCCAAATCAAACCAGTTGGTTCTCCCTCCCTGAAGTCTTAATGACTTATCAAGAATCACCAAAATATTTCCCTTTCAATGGAAAACCACCCTGAACCCCAAAGAATGACTGTAAGAATATGGGGACTTCTAGGCTAAGAAAGCCATGGCAAGGTAGGTGAGGAATCTTTGTAACAGAGGCACAGCACCCATGCCCTGTGAGGACTGGGGTCCAGGCTTCATTCCATGAGAACTTAGCACTTCACTCAGTGACCTGGGCAGGGAGGTTCTAGGCCTACCTCTGCCTTTGAAGCAAACTCATTTCCCTGTCTGAGTCACCCACCCTTACAGGATCAGGTGGCTCCCAATGCTGGCCGCCCATCAGAGGCACTAGGGAGCTGGTTAAGAATTCAGATCCCGGGAGACAGGCCTGAGGGATCTGTGTCTAGTAAGTGCCCTCTTTGCTGTCAGGAGACTGCAGTGTAGCTGGTTTCTTTAGGGTCCCGCAGACCAGATAATGTGGGAAGCCCCTTGGCCCTCCAGAAGTCTCCTCCCAAAGCCCCTTGTTCCATCTTCCCCAAGGGTCCCCCTGATCCTCTTTTCTCTCCCCACAGTGCAGCCCCAGCCGAGGCCCAGACCTTCAGCCTGAAGCACTCAGAGCACGTGCAGGTGGAGGTGGTGCGGGATGGGGAGGCTGAGGAGGTGGCCACCAACGGCAAACAGCGCTGGGCTCTCTCACCTACCACCACGCTGCGGCTCACCATGAACAAGGCGAGCACCGAGGCCAGCAGCGACAAGGTACCACAATTGGGGGAGTCCACCTTCTGCGGGGGCCACACTGGGATGAAAGCAGACCAGACAGGGCTCCCCCGATAGAACCCAAATGCACATCAATTTCAGTTTTTTCTGGTTGAAGGAGCAAAAAGAAACAGGTGAAATTAATTTTCATAATATATATTACTTAACCCCATATGTCAAATATCACCTTTCTGACATGTCATCAATATACAAATTTTTTTTCTTCTTTT
Organism: Otolemur garnettii; assembly: GCF_000181295.1. Lineage (NCBI taxonomy): Eukaryota > Metazoa > Chordata > Mammalia > Primates > Galagidae > Otolemur > Otolemur garnettii. The sequence goes on from NW_003852404.1 coordinate 7,483,698, forward strand.
TTTTTTTTCTGTCCCCCAGGGTAGAGTGTGGTAACATCATAGCTCACAGTGACCTCAGACTCTTAAGCTCCAGCAATCCTCTTGCCTCAGCCTCTTGAGTAGCTAGGACTACAGGCACACAACACCTGGATAGCTTTTCTATTTTTTAATAAGAGATGGGGTCTCAGTCTTGCTCAGGCTGATCTCAAACTCCTGAGCTCAGACAATCCACCCACCTTGGCCTTCCAGAGCCCTAGGATTATAGCCCTGAGCCACCGTGCCAGGCCAAATATAAAAATATCAATAAGATGGCTTGTATTATTTTTATATACCAAATCTAAACCCAGTTTGTTTTATACCTGCATCTCAGCTCAGACTAGACACTTTTCCAGTGCCCCGTGGGCATGTGGGCTAGTGGCTGCTGTGCTGGACAGCTCAGCATTAGACCATGGGATGATGGCTTCACAGAGGGGAAATTGTAGCCTGCTGAATGATGGAAAGTCAAGTTCAGAACCACAGAATCACGGGAAATTACAATCCCAAGCATCCTCAGTCTCACTATTTATAAAATGGGATGGTAAACCCCCAAGGGGGGATTTGCCCAAGTAGTGAAGCAGAAAATGGAACTGTCTCCTCTCTGGGTTCTCTAACTATGAACTTCACCTTGTGACAGCACTGGGTATTATCCAGAGAAAACACCCTCAGCCCTGTCCTGGGAGCTCAGCAGGAGTTAGACATACAACTTGGCAGATGGGGGACTTTGCAGAATGCACATGGGCACGGGAAGGCAGACGGCATCCTGGCTGCACACAGGGCCAGCGAGAGGGGAGTCCCTCATCTAGTTCGATTATCGGGGAGAAACTGCCCCCAACCTCCTTCCTGGAGGAGGGGGTGCCGATGTTTGGAGAAGGTCGGCTTGACAAGCTGGGCGGCACGAGGCAGGGAGGGGCAGTTACTTCACGTTTTCTTGCTTGTGATCTGTGATCTCTGCTCTTCTCTCTCTCCTGCTGCACCCCCTCCCCACCAAGGTCACCATCAACTACTATGACAAAGAGGGGAGTGTTCCCATCGACCAGGCTGGGCTCTTCCTCACAGCAATTGGTGAGTCGGTGTGGCTGCGGCCTCGGTACCCCCATCCGCCAGGGCCTGGCACCACTGCCTTCTCAGACCTGGTACTTGGAGCAGCTTCTCAATAATGCAGGTCTCTGGGTGTCCTGGCCCTTCTGTGCTGGGGTCGGGGGCTTCTTCCAGGAAGAGGCATACCCTGATCTGCCAGCAACTCACCCAATGACAGGGTCCCCTTCCCAGTTTCTGTGGGTGGACCACAAGGAGCAAAAGGAAACTCTATCCCTCCCCTGCCTCTCTCCTACAGCTGGAAAAGAGCTTCTTCCCTCTCATAGGGAGGGAATTGGCCACAGCCTATAAAGCCGCTGTCCCCTGTACCCTCCACACATCCAGCCCTGGCTGGTGGCTCTGGATCCTTAACTCACTGAGCCTAACCCCTTCATTTGACCCACAAGGACAGTCAGGCCCAGAGAGTTAGGGAACTTGTTCAAAGTGACACAGCAACTCAATGGCAGGTTGAACCCAGAACCCAGGATTATTACCCGTTGCCCCATACGGCCTTGCTGGGGTGCCAGGCCTGCGTGCTGGGGTGGTGGGACCCAGACTGGCTCAACAGGACCTAGGAATGTGATCCTCTGAACCTTCGGGCACTCAGCCCTCCTGCAGTTGAGGCATTACTTTTATTTTATTTTATTTATTTTTTAATCATAAAATGTTTAAGCCAGGGGGATAGTTCAGAGGGTCACTTTGTTCATCCGGCCTTGGTTTAAATTGACAGATTGCAGCATGGCAGGGGAAGGGAACTACCAGTTATTGAGAGCCAACTATATCCTAAGCGCTTTAGAAAAGATCAGCCTTCTGTTGCACCTACTCTGTGGCTAGGGCTGTGCTGTGTGCTTGGGGGGGAGGGCGTGTTGTGTGTGATAAATGCCTGGCATTTATTAAGCACCTACAGTTGGCCAGACTCCAATATTCGATGTCCTACCTTTATGATTTCCATCTATTACAATTATCCCAAGGATAATAATAATAGACATTATTGAGCCCATTTTACAGATGAGAAAAGTAAGACTCAGAAAAGGAACAGAAAACCTTGCCTGAGGCCTCTCCCCTGAAAAGTGGTTGATGGGACAGTCATTTTAGTTATCTCACCTTCTTAGAGGGTCTTGGAACCTCCCCCCCCAAAATAATGTGCTCCCCAGCCAGCCCTGCCTTCTCCAGCCCGTGCTCTTAGCTACTGAGACAGGCTCAAGAACAGGGCTGTTTGCTTCTGAGCTAATTCCCAAGTGGGCTTGGTTGCTAGTCATCCCATCCCTCTTTCTGCACGAAGGGGGTTCCAATCCTGGGTGAGGCCCTCCTCTGGACAGTCCCAGGGGGCCTTGGCAGATAGTAACCAAAGCCCCTGGGATTGTGCTGAGTCCTGGCACGTGTCTGAGCACACATTCACAGAGTCTCCCGGCTGTCTGGGATGACTGTCCCTGAGGAAACCTGATCCCACGGAGACAGGGACACATGAGGACATAGGCAGGAAGGGTAGGCGCCAGGGACCTGTCAAGGGAGGGGGATCCCACAAGGCTGACTCCGCCACCAAGGCAAGACTTCCCCCAGAGCAAGATAGACTTAGGACAGACAGCAAAATAAATGGCCCTCAGGAGGCAGGATAGACTCTTCCTCTCCACAAGACTACAAAGCTTGTGCTCAGAGAGAGCCCCAGGGATGAGACACCAAAGATTCTAAATACACCCATGAGCAATGACCGAGCCCATCCTTCTGAGGTTCTGAGGGTGTGCTTTCGCTTAACAAGTGTTTATTTAGCTAACCCTAAGTTCTGAGCAGATGCATTCCAAAATATCCCTTCTCCCTCTACTCCCACCTCCCCCAAAGGCATTAAAACAACTTGCCGTCAACTATCACTATCATTCTAACACCTAAAAAATAGGGCATAATCTCAGACAAAAAGATAAGTCATTTACTTTGCAAAAGCAAAGCTTTATGAAACACTTGTCCCATTGAGCTCATGTTTCCTGTTCCACCAGGGACCCTGGTGAAAATTTGGTTTCCCTGGGAAGCCTTGGTCAGTTTGTCCCTTCCAGGCGCCAGGAACCCTCAAGGCTGCCACCCTGAAGCATCTTTCAGAAGCAGCACGTGGAAGGCAGGGACACCTTGAATGTCCTAAGAGGCTGGGACTTCCCCCACCCCAAGACCTATGTGAGTCTGTCTTGTCCTTGTCCTATCCCGGGGAGCTCGCACTGAGCAGAAAGAGCCCTGGGGTCAGAGTAGACAGAAATAAATCTAAGCTCCTGCTTGGGCCCCTCCCACCACATTGTGACCTTGAGCAAGTCACATTATCCCCCAGAGCCTCAGTTTTTTCATCTGCACAATGGGCTGCACAGAGCACTCTTGGGTGGGGCTTCCAGGATTCAGTGGGATCGTGTGTGCCAAGGCACAGAGTGGGTGCTCAGCCTGTGTTCTCTTTTCTCCCTTCCTCTTGGGGTAGCCACATTTTCTCTCTGCCTGGGTGAAGTTAAAGAAACTTACTGTCCCTCAGTCTTCCTGCTGGGATTTGGGGACAAACCTGTGGTGCCCTTGACCAAATTAGATCCTGGGTCTTGGTCCTAATCTTGCCAAGGAGTTGCTGTGTGGCCTCACTTTTTCCAAGCTATAAAATGAGGGTTTTCAGCTAAATCCCTGAAGACCTTCAAGACCCTGCTTAGGGCTGATCTATGCACAAAACCTGCTCTGTTCAGGGGGAAAAGTGGGAGGCAGAGGGACGGAGGAACAGTCCCACCTTCCTCGCTGTGGTCCTGGCAGTGGGAGTGGCACACACATGTCAGGGTCTGGAGTCTTGAGAACTTTAGCATCAGCTTAAGGAGATAGCCCTGTGTCTCCTCCCCACAGCCTGGGGTACTTGCTCTGGTTGGCTGTGGAGGAGGGAGTCCTTCCTCCCACCACACCCAAGCCGCTTAGTAAGGCAAGAAGGCCAGGCACCCTGCCACCATCCAGGGGGCTAGCAGCCCGCCAAAATCTTTGTGCCTCTGGGTTACAGCTGAGGCCTCAGTATCTTGAGACTCAGGGCAGACTTCCTTGAACTCAATCCTAGTGACATTTCCCATTAAGAGCCACCTGACACCTTGGGGCTATTCTGGGGCTCTGAGGCAGGATCCAGAGCCTCCGAGAAATGTCGTCTGGAGCCCAGAGGCCTGAAACAGAAGTCCTGCCCCTCATTCCCCTGGACAAGGCAGAGCCATCTCAAGAGGGCAGTGCTGGGGGCAGGTCACAACAGCCCTACTGTCCTCCCCTGCAGCGCTTGGAGTCTAGCTGGACTGGACACTGGGAGACGTCTTGCAGGGGAGAAGTCCTAGGGACTTGTACCATGACAGCCTCTCAGGGAGGAGAGAGGGGGGAAGAGATCATTTCAGTTGCTATGGGGACAAGTCATGTCTCAGAAGAGAGAAATTCTGCAGCACTGGGGGAGGTTGGGAGAAGGGTGATAAGAGAGCCTAATTATGAAACGTCAAAATTTCACAACAGGAAGGCAATGAAACCTCTCTGAATTTAATAACCGGGAAATAGCAACAAGCGTATTATTTATTATGAGGGAGGCTGCCTTGGGCAGCTGAGAAGGGCTGGACAGGGAACTGCTGCTTTTCCTTAGAAGCAGTCAGTTACTGTTTTATTTGATATTTTTTACATTACGTACGAATAGTACGTTAACACATTTTTTGAATATAAGAAATTCATAATGACATAATGTGGCCCAAAGCACTTCACACTCCTCTCCTGTGACTCACGGGTTTAACATGCACTCCACCCTGGGGCATGGCATCACCTTATAGCCTAAAGGTGGATGTGGCCGCCTCCTCTGGGGGTGACCCTGGGGCAGCAGGTGTTAGGACTTTGCAGGCAGACATGGCCTGGGCAGTGGAGGGAGCAGCAAAGAGCAGAGACCTAGAGTCAGAGGCCCAATGAGGGGACCTGGCTCTGTGCGCTGGGGGAACCCCTGGTGGGTTTCCTGTCTGTATTGGGGGAGGGAGAGATAACGCCCCCACCCACCCCATGATTGAGAGGAGAACCTGACACTCTGTAGCTGCAGACTGAAGGGCCCATAGGGAAGAGATTGTTATCATGAGAAGCAAGCTGGGTCTGCAGTGGGAAGGGAAGCCAGCTCCCTGAAAGGCGGCATTCACTGGGGTGTGACTGGCTGGAAAGTTCAAGCTCTGGGAGCCAAAACCAATGTTGCTCCTGCAGCAGAGCCTTCAGCCTCTGTGATCTCTGTGATTGTTGCTGGTGGTACGACCTCCTTTTTCCTCTACAACCCTTATTCTGCACCAGCTTCCCAGAATCCCAGCCCATTTGCAAGCCAGCAACTTCTCTGAGCCTGGGTTTGCTCACCTGGGAAATGGGAGCGGTGCTCCTCATCTCCAGGATGGAGACTCCCTGTGAGCAGGCAGTGTGCCTATGGTCCCAGGGTCCAGAACACAATAGCGGCTCAAAAGTGATGTGAGAATGGGACTGGTGGGCAGAGTTTATAAATTACACCTACAGTGTCTAACATGGCAGGGCTGTGAGTTAGACCACACGTGGGGTCAGGAAGGAGTCAAGCCACAGGCAGAGGGAGGGCTTGAGTGTAATCCCGGGACTCAGTTGGGCTGAGCTGCCCTGGAGAAGGGTGATGTCAGTGTCCTTCCTCTGCCAGAACCTTCCTCCCACCCTCCTTCCAGAAAGGCAGGAGGCACGCCTACCAAGGGGACTGACCAGGAATGCCTTCATTCCCACCCGTGGTCCAAGTCATGCTCAGCATGGGACAAGCCCACTTGGGCAGCTCCAAGGGCCTGGAACTGACACATGTCATCTTTGTGATACTCCCAACAACACTCCCTACCTTGCCCTTTCAGTCTCTAACTCAGGGCAATTTTGCCTCCCCAGAACAATTTGACAGTATTTGGAGACATTTTTGGTCATCACAACTGGTGTGTGTGGGGGTGGTTATTGGCATCTAGTGGGTAGAGGCCGGAGATGATGGTAAGCATCCCACGATACACAGGGCGACCCCATAACAAAGAATTCCCTGGCTCAGCATTTGCCTACTATTGCAGTTCATGCACCTGCTGTAACTGGGAAGGGCCCTTTGTGAGAAGGGAGAAAACTGGGGCTCAGAGATGTTGTCTGACCTACCCGAAGTCACACAGCTAAGCAGAGAACCAGGGTTGGAATCCAACAGTGTCTGATGCTAAACTTTTTCACTTCCCTGTAGTCTCCACAAAGCCTCTCTATGGCAATCCTCTGAATGCTGAAGGTCCCTTCCCCAAGAAAAGGAATAAGTGGGAGCCTAGCCCTGGACCTTCTATCTGGAGCCCTGGACTCACAGGCATCCTCAGATTGAAAGGGGCTGCAGGCACAGTTTCCCACCCTCCGTCCTTGGAGGTAGAATCCAGACCATGGGAATTCTGGGAGAAGACACGCACACATGTGGTCGCATGTGTGCACACGCTATACACATGCCCAGGACAGACTTGGAAAGGCAGTTAGGGGACTGTGTGCTTGGAAATTTTCAAAATATGAGCTACATAAGGATCAGACCAACTACGTTGTATACCCCGGTTCTGCTAGCATCACCTGTGTGACTTTGGGCATGTGACTTCACCTGTCTGAACTGTGGCTCCCAGAACTGTGCAGCCAGGGTCATCCCCTCCCAGACACCCCCAGCCAGAACAATGAAGTCGTGGGACAGCCTGACCCACCTGGCAGCGCCTCTTAAAGCTACAAAGTTTGCACCATGTCCGCTGACGTTCTGCAGCAGCTAGTGGGAGGTCTAGGCCAGGACTTGGATAAGATGACCCTAGCAAGGCCCTTCCTTTCCAGTGAGCAAGTGAATGGGTGGGACTACCTTAACTCCTCAGGTCTTCCTCATGTGCACACCCCACCCTATTAGTCAGGTTCACCAACTCACCCATGTCTCTTGTCCCCAGAAATCTCCCTGGACGTGGACGCAGACCGGGATGGCGTGGTGGAGAAAAACAACCCAAAGAAGGTACCCAGCTGGCAGGACAGAGGCAGGGCAGACACTACCCTGAACTGGGGGCTTCCAAGGCCTGAGCGCCAGACTGGATCCTACAGGCAGCCATGGTCCCCTCCCCCCAAGCAGACAGCTCCAATTTCATAGACCAGGAGACTGAGGTCCAAGACAGGCCCCCAGACACACAGCATGCCCACGACAGAGCCCACCCGGGAGCCCAGCCTCATAGAGAGAGCTACAGAGCAAGCAGGTTCCTGAGTCTCAGTTTCCCTGTCCATGGGAAGGGAAAGAATAAATGTGCCTGAGAAAGAACTATCAGAAAGCGTAAATGTGCCCGCAACAGAGAAAGTGCCGTGAAGGCTTTTGTTCTTATTATTCTGCATTTTCTTTTAAAACTGAGGCAGCAGGGAGAGACCCTCAGATGGTTACTTTCATGATTTTTGCTTCAAGGCACATCAGTATCTGTGATGGTGCCTGCACAGCCCCTCTCCTCTTCCTTTTTTTTTTTTTTTTTTTTTTTTTTTTTGAGACACAGTCTCATTCTGCGACCTTCAGTTAGAGCGCCATGTCATCATAGCTCACAGTAACCTCAAAGTCTTGGGCTTGAGCAATTCACTTATCTCAGCCTCCCAAGTAGCTGGGACTACAGGTGTGCACCACTATGCCTGGCTAGTTTTTTCTATTTTTAGCAGAGACAGAGTCTCATTCTTTCTCAGGCTGACCTGGAACCCCTGAGCTCAGGCAATCCACCCTCTCGCTTCCCTGAGTGCTGGGATTGCAGGCGTGAGTCACCGCGCTGGCCTCCCTCTCCTGTTTCTCTTCCTTCCTGCATTCATCCATTCGTTCATTTATTTATTTACTTACCATCTTTTGTCTTGCATTCCACACACCCATTTGCTCCCCCACAAAGGACCATTTTGGTGGGCTTAATGTGTCTATTTCTGTTCTTAGAATTCTTGGGAAACATCTGGTGTGGTTGGTGTGTGTCTATTTTTAATTTGCCCAGATAGTGAACATGGTGTTCTCAATATCATTCTGTTTCATGTTTTTTCCTCAATTCAGTTTTTAAGCTCCATCAGTTTTGGTTTTTATTTTTGTTAGTTTGGTTTTTGACTCAGAGTCTCACTCTTTTGCCCTGGGTTGAATGCCGTGGCAGCATAGCTCACAGCAACCTCAAACTGCTAGCTCAAGGAATCCTCCTGCTACAGCCTCCCAAGTAGCTGGGACTACATACTACGATGCCCGACTAATTTTTCTATTTTTAGTAGAGATGAGGTCTCCATCTTGCTCAGGCTGGTCTTGAACTCCTGAGCTCAAGCAATCCACCTGCCTCAGCCTCCCAGAGTGCTGGGATTACAGGTGTGAGCCACCACACCTGGCCAGCTCCATCAGTTCTGCTTTGCACGCATCTAGGCTGTGGCTTCTAACCACTTGCTATTTTCTGCCCTTTGTTTCATGTAAATTTTTGCCATATTTTTGGTCATATACGTATATGACTCCATTACAACACTCTAAAGCCTAGGTTAAAATGAATACAGTCCAATGAGAAGGCAGGGGCAGGCTGCTCAGCTGCAGGTGGGGTCGGGGTTCTCAGGCCTATTGGGGAGCCCATTCTTTCAGGCTTTGGAGTAGGGCTCTGCCTCAGCTCCAGGTCAGCTCCCGCACACACCATGCCCTGTCTCTATGGCCAAGGCATGCGGCAGTGGACTCCCTAGAGGCCTCTGAGGCCCAGCAGCCCCGGGGAGAAGGCTCCCAACCTCCTCCACGGGGCTCTGAGATCTTGGCAAAGTCACACAATCCAGATGAGCTGGACCTCGACAGGAGTTTCTCCACTTGGGCCAATTAGGTTTTCACCTTTTCTTCATTCATCTCATCAACATTTGTTGAGCATCTTTTATATTCCAGGAGTAAGGCAGGCTGCGGGGATGCAGAAGAAATAAGAGGAAACACAGCTCCTGCCTTAGGGAGCCCACAGTCCACATTAAATAAAGGATGACGTGGGCAGCTGTGTCACCATAATCACCCTGAGTCCTCCCAAAAAGGAGGTACACACAGGTGTGTACTTGGGGGAGCTACACTGTTCTAGACAATCAGAAGGGCTTCCAGGAAGAAGGGACGAGCACGCTGTGATCAAGGAGGAGGCAAGCTGGCCAGGTGGAAAGAGGCAGGATGGTGTTCCAGGTGGAGGGACCTGCATAGGCAAAGGCCCAGGAGCTTGGGTCTTTGTGGAGCAGAAAGGTACCAGGCTGGCAGAGCGCCATAAACAGGGTAGAGGGAGGTAGACAGGTGGGTAGGCCTTGCCAGGCCTTGTAGGCCACAGCGAGGAGTCGGGACTTCATCCTAAGTCACCCAGGAGCTCCTGACGCCTCTGAGAGCATCATGATCTGGTCCGAGTTTGTTCTAACAGAGCTCTGGCTGCAGCACAGAAAGTGGAGCACCACGCGGGCCCCGTTTAGAGACTCAGAGCATGTCAAGCTGCCCTTTGATGCTACACTGATCCTCTGTGGGCATCAATCTTGAGATTCACATTTTCCAGGTCACAGCTGCCCCAGTAGGTGGTGGCTACTCTTTGTCCTCACCCTGGGCTGTGTGTCCTGCAGGGTCAGTACTAGGATAAAAAAGCAGCCACTAACCTCTCTTCCTGTCACTCAGGGATCCTGGACCTGGGGCCCCGAGGGCCAGGGGGCCATCCTGCTGGTGAACTGTGACCGAGAAACACCCTGGTTGCCCAAAGAGGACTGCAGTGATGACAAAGTCTACAGCAAGGAAGGTGCTGGCGGGGGAGGCAGTGGAACGATCCCTGCCAATCTGGGTCTGGGCCAAGGGTGAGGCCAGCGTGAACTTGAGACCCCTGGGATGGTAGGCTCAAATACCCTCTCTTGCTCAAAGCAGAAGACAAAACTGTAAATACAGTCCAATTAGAACTATATATATTTTTTTAAGTTACCCACATATGTAGGAAGGACCAGAAAGAAATTCTCAAAAGGTTAATAGGAAGTAGTCTCCAGCGTTGGAGATGAGAACTTGGTTTTTTTTATTCTCCTTTATACTTTTCTGTAGTTTTCATAATACACATCTGTGGGGATTTCTTTTCCCTAATTGTAAAAGTGAAAGGCAGCAGTAAGCCAGGGTCCGCACGACAGGTCTAACTTCCCGCATGTCTGCCTGCAGACCTCAAGGACATGTCCCAGATGATCCTGCGGACCAAAGGCCCCGACCGCCTCCCCGCTGGATACCAGATAACACTCTACATCTCCATGTCGGACTCGGACAAAGTGGGCGTATTCTACGTGGAGAGTGAGTGACCCCAGCCCAGCCTTCCGAGGCCGCCTACCCACCTCCCCTTAGCAGTTGCCTATTCCTGCAGGCACAGATGCTAAAGATAGCAGGATAGGATTCAGGTTAGTTGTAACCAGGAGATGCTGCTGTCCGTGAAGTCTCCACAGGGCTCCATCTTTCCTCCTCTCAAAGGAGTCCACAGGGACGTGGTCTATGTAGAACCCAGGGGCCCCTCTTCCTGATGAACCAGGAGATGAAGGGCATTTCAGCTGCCCTACGTCCAGCATCACGTGGCCTCTGTGAAGCCTGAGACAGGGCCCACACCCCCTGTAAGTGTTTTCTGCCATCTTTAATTTTTATAGAAGATGCTTCAAGAGTTGATCCCTTGTTCCCCTTGATGGCGACAGGGTCTCCTGGGACCCTGCCGTATAGGGTCTCATTCTTTCTATGACTATGTGTTGAGCCCCTCAGGGCCAGGCGCTGATGTCAGCACTGAGATCTCTGTAGTGAACACAACAATCACATCATGACCTCGAGGAGTTGTCCGTCTAGCCTGAGAGACGTAATCAATAGCACAAAGGGAGAAAGCGAAATAGGGACCAGGTAACAGAGATGGCAGAACAGAGGTGCCACTGGATGGGTGGTCCAGAAAGGCCTCATAAGGAGGTGGCATTTGAGCTGAGTCTGAAACAAACAGGAAGAAGGAACCAGTACTGCGAACTGAGAGAGGAGTTCTAAACAGAGGGCTTGGTGCCTACAGAGCACAGAGAGAGGGGTAGTTTGGAGTGTTGTGTAGAAAGAAGACCAGAAAGTAGGGGGATGTCGGCAGCCAAGGTCAGTGAGCCAGGCCAGGGGCCAGAGCATGCAGACAGGCCTTGGACTTTATTCTGAGTGCAATGGAAAGCCATTAGAGGGTTTTAGCTCGGGCCTGCCAAGGTTTGATTTATGTATCAAAAAAGCTCCCTCAGCAAAACAGGCAGCTTTGCAATTTGCCACAGTGCAGGGGGCACAGCGATGGGGGTGTCCAGGAACACTGGCCTAGCCCTGGGCCCATCTTTGAATAGGGCAGTCACCATGAGAAGTGGGTCATGGGAGCCCTGGACCCTCAACTCAGGGAGCAATTTAGCCAGGACAGCAGTGGACAGCAGCCACCCAATGCCAGCTCTCCTTCTGATCCACCCTCAGCTACAAGCAGTGACCTTGCCCAGGTTGGAATGTCCTCAAAGTCAGGCTGGCTTTACTGCCCCAGGGGGTCAGAGATGTTGATATTTACACCATCCAGCCCAGGTTTGCCGTGGGGACTGAGGTCACCAGCAGGGGGTTAGGAGGGGAGCAGGCAGGACCTCAGCCTGGTCTTCTTCATCTGTGTGTTGTGGCACAAGACCCAATGCTAATAGTGCTATCTGGGTGTTGTCTGGAGGTTTCTTCTTTTTATTAATGGTTGCAGACTCTGGTCTGGTTCCATCACATCTGTCCCCCTCACTTGCCATCTGAGACGAATCCTGAGCAGACCAGAAAAAAGAGGAACTCCTTCTGCAAGGGTTTCGAGAATTGGCCTCAGAATCTGCCTCATCTGGGGCTGCCCATCCTGTGGGGAGCGGCCGTTACTGAGACAGTGGTGACCCAGAATAGTCAGTTTCCCACAAAGGCAGACTCCTAGATGAAGACTAGCCACGCAGATACAAACAGGAAGACAGATCATTGATCTGCGGCACAATTTCCTTTTCTTACACGCAAACATTTTGAGAATTTGTCAAATTCCAAGTACACCAGTGAATGACAACACAATGTGTTACCTGAACACCTGTGTCCTGATAGGGGCAGGCCAGCTCTCCCCAGTGGCAGGATTGGAGACTCAGGGACCCCAAGAGGAGGGTCTGGAGTCAGGAAGGTTCAGATCATGGGTTCAGGCAAGTCTCCCCACTAGCCCTGGCCTTGGGGTCCTCGTCTGTGAAGTGGCCTGGGATTAAAGAAACTGTCCCAGGTAGCAATAGGGATTACTGAGGAACGTGTGCCAGGCACTAGCTGCAATAGATAGCCTTCAGAAAGTTCTCTATAAATGGCAGTTGGCATTGTCATGGTGACATTAATTACAAGGACTGGAGTGGAAAGAAGACCTGTGTTCCAGCCTCAGCACTGGGGTCTTACCTCTACCGATAGGATATGGAGAGCAACTTGTTCCAGTTTACCCAGAACTTCTGGTTTTGCCACTGAAAGTTCCTCATGCCAGGAAACCCCTCAATCCCAGGCAAACCAAGACAGTTGGTCACAGTGTCAAGGAGTCTCCTTGGGAAGTAGAATCATTCCAAAGTAACTCAATGCATTATACCAAACCATGCCATGTGCCAGCCAGCAGGGGCCAAGGCCTAGGGCTGAGGGGAGGTCACGATGGCTGGTGGGCCCAGTCCAAGGCATCAGTGCCATTCAATAGAGGGCCATTGTCAGCTCCTGCAGGCAGAGCCAGCCATGCTCAGAGCAGGGTCTTCACTGAGCTGGGGACAGAGGCAGGACAGGGGTGGGAGAAGGAGATTCCTGAGGACAATGCCTGGATTGTTCCTACCAAGAAACCAATCTGCCTGGAGCTGGCCCAAACTTCCAGAAAGAGGCCCAGGATAGAGACACATTGTGAATCACAGGCCACACTGGGAGGGAAAGAGCGCTGGCCGGCAGATGGATCAGAATGTGTCTTCCAACCCAACCCTGGCCAGATCCCCACTCCTGCCGCCAGCCCTGATGGAGCCCCGTAGCTGTCCCACCCCTGGGGAAGCTTTGGCTTTGCTGCTTCTGGGGAAACAAGTTGGTTTCTAGACCTGACATCTCTCCCTCAGCTTCAGTTCAAGTGCAACCTGGCACATGTGGGTGTGGGAGGGCTGAAGTTCCTAGACATCAGGTCCATCCGATCCACTCAGCGACTGGGCACATGCTGCTGTTTCTGGGTGAACAGAACCCCACTTTCCATTCCTTAGGACTTCAGTGTCTAAGTTTTCCCACCTCATTTCTTAGACACCTCCCCTACTCTAACCCACCACCACAAGGGAGGATGAGGTGAGATGTTATTTCTTTACCTTCTGTTCAGAATGTTGAATGAAAAAGGCCTGAATTTTGTAGTAAGGAGAGTGCTACTCATTCTCAGATTCTCATATTCACAATACCAACAGGTCTCAGCAGTGTCACCAATGGTTACCTGTGATTACCAAGGTTACTGAAGTTATTGAGGCTGTTCTGTTGGCAATGACCTGGTAGCATTAACTATTATTATCCCCCATTTAACAGATCAGTAAACTGAGGCTCAGGAAGATTAAGTAAAATCCCTGAGGTATTCACTCAGGGAATGCATTTGCTCATTCATTCTCATAAAGCCAACGCAGTACTTGAACCAAGGTCTCTCTGACATTGAAAGTCATAACCACTAAAGTAACCGCCCTTAGTGAGATGTCTAACCAGGGTCTAGCTGAGCACATCATTCTACAGGGCGAGCCATTCCAACCCTAGGCTTTCATCCATTCATTTCGTAAGTTTTAAGCAAGCACCTTGTCTATGCCAGGACTGTTCCGGTTACATGTTCCCACCCTTGGGCAACTGATCATTAACTATTATCTTTGTTGTTGTAAGCACTAAGCGGAGCTTGATTCTTCCAGCTCTACAGGGCATAAAGAAACTCCTTCTGGAACTGCATAGGGTCCTACCTCCATGCCTTTGCCAAAGCAAGTATCTCCCCTTCCCAGTGCACCCGTCTCTGCCACCCTACAAGAGCATTTCAGAGTTTCAAGGCTGCTTCCTCTGCCCCACGCTTTCTACCCCTCCTTCCCCCCTACCCTGAGTAACCAGACGGGGTCTTACCCGGAGCTGCCTCAGCTGATGTTAAACACTTCCCACATCGGCTCTATCTTATCATCAGCCACGCACTGCTGGGAGGAGGTGCTGCATCTCAGCTACCTCTGTCTCCCTCCAGGGCCCTTGCCCATGCTGGTCACAGAATAGCAATTCAGTTCATCGAGAAATCAGCGTGAAAATTCCCTGTCATCCTCTCCTATAAGGAGTGGTCCCAGAGCCACTGGTTCATTCGGTAGACATTTATTGAACATGACCGTGTCCTGAGCAGACCCTGGGCCTCCTGGGCCTATCTCTGCCCTGGCATAGGTCACCCCCGTGGTTATCAAGGCTGTACTATGGGAGGACAGGGGGTTGTGGCAGCTCCCTGGCTTGGTCTCTGGGGATCCAGACAGGATTACCGAAAGTGACACAAATTGAGGCCTGAAGGAAGGAGGGACACGACCGTCCAAGCAGAGGGAGCAGCACATGGTGAGCTGGGTGATCTCAGTGGGGCAGAGGCAGTGGAGAAAACTGCCTTTCCCCCCAGCCACACAGGTGGACAGCCAGAGACGCGTGCCTTTGTCTTTACACCAATGCACCTTCTGTTATGGGCAGGGGGGTCTGGGGTACAAATGAGTACATTTTACACAAGGGATTGGATCTCAGAATTCAGAATTGAACGTAAATTTGAGTCCCAGCTCAGCCACGTACTCCCTATTGAACTAGTCATTCCTCCTTTCTGAAACTTGGTTTCCTCATCTGTGAAATGGGAACCATAATATCCTTCCCCAGCCTCACTAGCTCCTCAGTTCCATCCGCTAGCATTTCCCACAGCCTTCCATGAAAGAGCTTACTCATTTTATAGATGAGGAAGCCAGAAGCCAGAGAGGGCAACTGGTGGCAGTGCCAGGACGATGACAATGGCAGGGCCACGGCCATTCTGGGGGCATTTTCTGCTTGTGCTTTTCTCTCTGTGTCTAGAGGACGAGTCACTCTGCCCTCTTGTCCATGTCACCAGTCTCACCCCACTGAGCTCTTCCCCATGGGGTTGGGGGCAGGGACCTGACGTCAGTCTTTTTCCCCCAGACCCATTCTTTGGCCAGCGCTACATCCACATCCTGGGCCGGCGGAAGCTCCACCACCTGGTCAAGTACACAGGCGGCTCCGCAGAGCTGCTGTTCTTCGTGGAAGGCCTCCGCTTCCCCGATGAGGGCTTTTCAGGCCTGGTGTCCATCCACGTCAGCCTGCTCGAGTATATGGCCCAGGTGAGGGCTCCAGGCCTCCTGGGGGCCAGGGTGGGGCCAGGGTGGTGCCACTCTCAGGACTCCATGCTGTGCTCCACTCCCCTCTAAGCGCCAAGGTGGAGAGCCCAGGCTGGGAGACCTCAATGCCCCCTCAGCCCACACAGCTGCCAAGGTCCTCTGAGCTGTGCTCTTGGCATCCTCCTCCTCACTGCACCTGCTCCCCTATGTCTGGGCCCTGGTCTGCCCTGCACCATGCCCAGTTCCAAGGCACAGAGTCCCCATGGTTAGCCCAAGGCTCTAACTAAGACACACGTGTTAGACTTGTTGACCACCTACTCTGCGCCCCCTTCTCCCTCCTCCCTACCTACTCCTCACCCCAACTGCGGGTTATACCAACTCTGACCACAGGCTGAACCTCAAATCCTGGTTTCCAGATGTGTCCTACCCTGTAGCCAGACATCTCAGCCCGCTTTGCTCTTGCTTTGGGGGGAGCTGGATGAAGAGTAGAGCCCCTGTCCCTCTAGAGAAGCCCCCAATGCTGAGGGTGTGCCCTGCAGATGAGAATCTCTCATCACAAAGACCTTTCACTCTCCCCGCCCCCCAGACTCCAGGCTCCCAGGCCCACCCTGTTTCACTTAGAAAAAGGATCTCGCAGACAGGGCCTAGCTGCTCTCCCAGATCCGGGAGCTCCTCCCCATCTTTACCCCTGGTCCACTTCAGGACAGGACACAATGAGTTCTGTAGAAGGGTGACATTGTGTCTAGCTCAGACTTATAAGAACGGGCTCTGTAATCAGACCGCCTAGGTCTGAATTTTGGTTTAACCACCATGAGACTTTGGGCCAGTGGATTAACCTCCTTGTGCCTTAGTTTCCCCATCGCAAAACAGAAAAGACCAAAGTATCTACCGCGTGGAGTGGTCATGAGTGTGCAAACGTGCAAAGTCCTCACTCACAAAAATACCCCCATGCTCCCTGGGAAGGGGAAAAGGCAAAAAAGGCAATGCCATCAGGATGGGGGGCGGGAAAGGGACTTTTCCTGATTCCTCTATGCCCAGGGAAGCCTGGCTCCCAGGATCTCTCAGACAGGCCCTTCCAGCAGGCACCAGCAGAGACTCACAGACAGACAGGGCAAGAAAGGCAGCTGTGCCCTCAGCCCCATGCCCCATCCTCCCTCCAGGGAAGGGCCCATTTCCTATAGCTTTTCAAGGCCAGCCTCACAAAGGAACCCGAGAATCATGCCTCCTTTTCTCTCCCACTTCTTAAAGAACGGTTTGGACATAGCAAAATTGATCTCAAACAAATGCTTACATGTAGGAAGGGGAAGGTAGTCAGAGGGAAAGAGAGGAGCGCCTGGGGTTGGCTTGGCCGCCATGTGGGCTGACTTCAGGAGGACTTTGAAGGGGAAGATAGGACAGTGGCTGAGTGTGAGTTCAGAGGCTGGACCTCTCACATGTAAAGCCCAATCCTGCCAGTTACTAACCATGTGACCTTGGACAATTCCTTAACAGTTCCGTGACTCAGTTTCCTCATCTGAAAGTGAGGATTAGAAAAGCATCTACCGGCTTGGCGCCTATGGCTCAAGCGGCTAAGGTGCCAGCCACATACACCCAAGGTGGCGGGTTTGAATCCCCAGCCTGGGCCCGCCAAACAACAATGATGGCTGCAACTAAAAAATGGCTGGGCGTCGTGGCGGGCGCCTGTGGTCCCAGCTACTTGGGAGGCTGAGTCAGGAGACTCACTTGAGCCCAGGAGGTGGAGATTGCTGTGAGCTGTGATGCCATGGCACTCTACCCAGGGGGATAGCTTGAGGCTCCATCTCAAAAAAAAAAAAGAAAAAGAAAAAAGAAAAGCATCTACCTCCTGGGGTAGTTATAAGGCAGAAACGAACTGGTACCTATGAAAATTCTTAGCACAGGATGGTGCCTGTGGCTCAAGGAGTAGGGCGCCAGCCCTATATACCAGAGGTGGTGGGTTCAAACCCGGCCCTGGCCAAAAACTACAAAAAAAAAAAAAATTCATAGTACAGGGCCTGGCACACAGTTCGTGCTCAGGAAATATACTATGGTCATCAGTGTCACCTGCTTTGGGAGACAGGAGGAGAAAACACCCTGAGGAGACTTTTTCATCCTCTCTTCTCCCCCCCCCCAGGACATTCCCCTGACACCCATCTTCACAGACACCGTGGTATTCCGGATCGCTCCGTGGATCATGACCCCCAACATCCTGCCTCCTGTGTCAGTGTTCGTGTGCTGGTAAGTGGTGGCCGCGGCCCAGAGAGGCAGCTGGGGGCTTCAGGGTCACGTGGATCTGAGCTCAGTTCCAGGCTCCATCACTTACCATGGGTGTGACCTTGAGCACTTGGCCTCTGTGTCTCACTTTCTCATAGGGTCACTGCGAGGATTAAATGAGATGGAAAGGCAAAGCATTGATCCAGTGTCCCGGCACAGACACGCACTCTAAAAACAGTAACCGCCATCTCTTTCCTCTTGCTTAACTCCCTACTGTGCAGTTGGGAACTTGCTGTGCAGCAGACACTCAATTCATCTTACTCCTTAAGAAAACTTTTATTGAACACCTATTAAGAGCTAGATTCACAGAAGGATGAGAAGCCAGGGACAGAAGTGGCTGCAGGTAGATGACTGGGAGCCCTGAAAGGAACCCCCAACGTCTGTGGGCCCATACCATCTTCATGCCAGGCATAGCTCTTTTGTGGAAATCTGGGGGTTCAGAGATGTAAGGCTTTGAGACATGTGGGGGGGACAGCTCCCCCCTCATTTTATTTATTCATGACCTTGACACCTACCACATGAGTGGGTTAGCATCCTGGGCCCTCAGTTCTAGCAGCTTTTACAAAAGTGACCATGAACACAGATGTGGCCTCATCTGCCCGGAGTTGCCAGCTGCTGTCACCACCAGGGCAGGGCCTTTGTCCCCCCTCACCCTCCCTCCTGGCCTCCTCCTCTTCCCCCAACTTCTCAGCATGAAGGATAATTACCTGTTCCTGAAAGAAGTGAAGAACCTGGTGGAAAAAACCAACTGTGAGCTGAAGGTCTGCTTCCAGTACATCAACCGAGGCGACCGCTGGATCCAGGTGAGGAGCCCACGCCCTGGCTGGGAAGGACGTGGCCTGGGGATCAGGCTACAAGAGCTGGCCTAGAGTAAACCACCCGGCACCCAGCAGCCCCATGAATGGGATTTCTTCTGCCAGCTCATATGCGCACACATACCTGGGGACACAGTGGCAATTCAATGCAATGTTGCTTCTCGTAGTCACCAAAGACTGTACAACAAAAATGCCCATCCCTGGGGGAGGGGACAGGGTGACAGCCTTCCTGTGGAATTCTGTGCAATAGCTAAAAAGAACAAAGCCAGTCTATAAATATGGATACAGAACACTCATCAAGTTGAGTTGTTACTTGAAGGAAAATACAGTCGAACCTCCATCGTTGACCACCTCCTAAAGTTGACTTAATTGTCATAGACTAGACATGCACCACATGTATGTATCAATACAGCAGGCCTAGTTCCTTCTGCTGACCACTTCTGTACGTTGGGTGGTCACCTTACAGAGGTTCTACTGTATATTCTGGATGCTGCCATTTATGTATTTTTAAATCGGGTCCCAAATCTGTAAGAAATGTGCTTGTGATACGCTGAGACGGCCTGCGGAGAGGCGTGCTGCCATCTTTAGCTGGCAGGGAGGAGGATGGGGGACCTCGAGACAGGGTGTGAGGGGGACTTACTGTTCCCTCCGTTCACTTTTGTGCTTTTTAAGTCGTCCGCCCTGGCCACAGATCTGTTTGTCCCAACCCCTCCCCGCACGCCCCCCCCAGCCTGACTGCAATTCATGGGCTCCCCTGACAGCTCTCCTTGGTATCCCCACAGGATGAAATTGAGTTTGGATACATCGAGGCCCCCCACAAAGGCTTTCCCGTGGTGCTGGACTCCCCCCGAGATGGCAGTCTGAAGGATTTCCCTGTGAAGCAGCTCCTGGTGAGAAGCTGAGGGCCATTTGGGGTGGGGCATGATCCTGGGAACTCTTACAAGGCTTTGTGGTCAGGGAGACCTTGGGCCCCCGCTCCTTGACAAATTAGTCTGCTGCCCAGGGCCTCTGTTTCCTCATCTGCAAAATGGGTCTGTTGGGATAGCACCTCTGACATCCTTTCCTGCTCTGATAACTGATGCTTTTACAAAACGTGGAGTTTTCTCTCGGGAAAGGGGAACTTGGAGAGATAGAATGAGACCTGGTTCCAGAGGCCCTGCTTGGTGGCTCACACCTTGTAATCCCAGTACTTTGGGAGGCCAAGGTGGGACAGTCGCTTGAAGCCAGGAGTTTGAGACCAGCCTCAGCAACAGCTTCAGCAATCCTGTGTCTTTAAAATAAAATAAAATAAAAATTATTTTAATTAGCTAGGTGTGGCAGCAAGACCCTGTCTCTAAAATAAAGAAAGAAAGAAAGAAAGTGTGGGGAGGGACAGAGGCCCTGAGATCTGCTGTTGTCCCGCCCCTCTAAGTTGCAGCAAGTTTCAAAGAGGAAAAATATAGTTATGCAACAGCCAAAAATCATGCTTCCAACTTCCAAGCCCACCAAGCCCTTGAGGCTATGGTTTTCAGGGCATATAATTTTTTGTTTTAAAGCCATCTGACTCCAATTCCAGAGGCCATTCTCACTCTCCGTCTGTGCCATCCACAACCTGCTGGTGAGAACAGCACTCAAGTCGGTCTCGCTCTTGTCCTCACCCTTCTGCCCTAAACAGGTTGGAAGAGACTTGGACAGAGCATGCCACAGAGACTGGGGTAGGTCAGGGGACTTTTCCCAAGGTCTCACGCAGGACAGCCTCCCTGGTAGATGTCAGGGCTGCTCAGAGGTTATCTGTTGCCTGTTTCGCCCCTACTCTTAAGAATGTTCACTGACCTGGACCCCTCATCACGGGGAGATGAAAGAATTAGTGGCTTGAGCCTAAAGCTCTGGAATGTCAGCGGACCTGGCCTTGAGTCCTGATTCCACCCCTTAGCAGCAATGTGACCTTGGCAAGCAACTTAACCTCCATGAGCCTCAATTTGCTCATATGTAAAATGGGGGTAGAAATGGTATCAGTCTCACAGGATTTGTGAGAATTAAAAGCATTATATGTATAAGGCATCAGTGCTACGCCTGACACAATAATCATTATAAGCTGTCATTATGATCATCATTCTATAGCCCTGACACTGTCCTCAGTGAGCTTACTATCACGTTTTCCAATGCTAGAAAAGTCAAAACAGCAGCCAGTGGCAGGTGCCACAGGCATGATTACTGAGACCTCCTTGGGTTACCACCTGCCTTTAGTGTTCCGGGGCTGGCTGGTCCCAAGCCCTAGGCTGCATTATTCCAGAGACCGGCTTTGTGCTTCTTGCCTGCCCACCTGTGCAAAGCTGCTAAGCCCTGGCCACCCCAGTCTCAGCAAACTCCCACATTGCCAGCTGGGGCCCTCAGGCGAAAAAGCGCTAAGCCACAGCCATTACCCCATGGGGAACAGCTGCCCCCAGAGCCTCTCAGCTAAGCCAGGACAAGCCATATCCTCCCACTCCAGTGGACTTTTCTTAGGCACACTTAGTCTCAGCCCCAGTGCAGGCTCCCAAACAAGATCCTTACATTTTTAACCAAAATAGTATGGAAGACAACTTAAAATCCAGCAGGTAAATGGGGTTATGTCTCCTGTGCCAACTCCAGTTTGTTGGAGCTCTGTGCTGAGAAGGATTCGGATGCTACTTCTGGAGTCAGCAGGCAAGGATGGTCAGTTGGGAACAGGCTGGGACAGCAGGTATACGCATATCTGCTGTCCCTGCATGTCCTGGTGAGCATCAAGTAGGCCATAGTGACAAACAGCCCCCAAATAAGGATTCCATGTTGGCTGCTGGGTGGTCGTCTGTGGCTCTGCTTCCTCCTGCTGTCCTCAATCTAGAGCCCTAGGTTTCAGGAGCAGCCCCAGGCCGGGAAAGCCATCCTCCTAGCACAGGGAGGAAAAAGAGAGTTGGCAGACACACACAGTGGCTCTTGTGGCGCCTGCTCTTAACTGGCATGCATCCCCTCTGCTCATGTTTCATTAGCCAAACACGTCACCTGAGACCAAGCCTGACACTAGGCAAGGAAGTATATTCCTTTCACAGGGAGGTAGCAGAGCCATACAGCAATGGGTCAGCATACGAAACTCTCTGCAAAGCGGGCAACAGATCTCAGGGAGCAAAAGGACAATCCACCACACTGCCTCGGGTTACCAATCTGATGCCTCTGTTCTGGACGGGCAAACTGAGAGCCAGAGAAATTCAGAGATGAGTGGGAGTGTCCACAGCGCACAATGAGGACTAATCCTGAAATCACCCGTACTTATCTGTGTTTGCGAAATAGTTAGAGGAGCACCCAGAGATCCAGATGCCCACTCACACTCACACTCATACTTGTACACACCCTCGCTCATACCAAGATGCTCACAAACCCAGCCTCCCCCTGCCCTTTGATGGAGATAGGAAGCCCATGGGCCATCCCCCTGGAGACTTAAGTGCACACCGTGCCAGGCCAAAGGTGGTGAAAGGGTGACCCTGAGAGAGTGTCTGGCCGGAGCAAAGGACTCTGGCTGCAGAAGACTAATGGGTGGTGTGTACCCTCTGCCTAGGGCCCAGATTTCGGCTACGTGACCCGGGAGCCCCTCTTTGAGGCTGTCACCAGCCTTGATTCCTTTGGGAACCTGGAAGTCAGTCCCCCAGTGACCGTGAACGGCAAGACATACCCCCTTGGCCGGATCCTCATTGGAAGCAGCTTTCCTCTGTAAGAGAAGCCAGGGTCGGCTGGGGGCAGCGGGAGGGGGGAGATAACTGTTTCTCTTCAGCAGTGGCCTGAGTTGCTCATACACAGAGCCAGTGGCTGGGAGAATTACCCCCTCCCAGGACTGTCTGTTAAGATTCAGGCACACTTAGAAAGAAAAATAAGTTAGTCTGTATATCTTAGTGTAAATTAGGAACAAATATCTTCCCCAACTGGGAGGGTGTATGATGAGATTATAAACCAGGTGGAGAAGGGACAGAGGAGTCCAGGGAGAACTAATGACAGAGGATGAATGGGAGCACCAGCAAATCCTCAGGGGTGCCCTAACTTAAAAGAGGTGTGAGCAGGCATAGCCCTGCCCCAGATGCCTGAGTCCCTGGCTCCCTGGCGTGCCCATGATGCCCCTACTCCCTGCCCAGTTAACCTACCAGCCATTGAAAAGGTAGATTCATCCTTAACAGGGCAGTCACAGGAAGAGAGTGACTACCTCGGGTTCACAAAAGGGCTGCCAGGAACCTGCACATGGGTGTTCAGCCAGGATTTGCTTACCAATTCTCTCTGAGCCACATGAGCTGCTCTGCCTTCTGGGAGGAAGGCCACTGGCTCAGGCAGTGACTATTTGCCCCTCTCCCCTCCTTCCCTCTCCCCCTCCCACTCCCCTCCTTCCCACTTGATGGTCACTCATCCATTTAGCACCTATTTCCTGAGTACCAGCCAAGTGCCAGACCCTACGTTAGGCACAGGGTCCCAAAGAGGAAGCCTTCCAGTCCCTGCCTTCAAGGAGATGATGGCAGTCACAGGCATGCAAATAGACGCTGATGAGATGGAGGAGCGTGCAGCAAAAGAACAATCGTGCAGGGAGTCAGGGGAGCCCCCGGAGGGACCCTCCAATCCCTTTGGGGAGTTCAAGGAGGGTTCCTTAGAACAGTGCCAGATACTGTCCTAGGCTCTGGGGATATAGCAGTAACAGGACAAAGTCCCAGCTCTCTGGGAGTTTATAGTCAGGTAAGGGAAGTTTAGGAAATAAACAACAAAGCAGGTAAGTAAACAAGATAATTCCGAGTACTGACAAGTGCAAGGAAGAAGATCAATAGGGTAACGGCCGGGGTACCCGAGCTGTTATGTTTGGAGGAAGTGACTTTGGAGTTGAGGCTTGGATGTTGAAAAGAGGCAGCCATAAGAAGATCAGCAGGGAAGAGCATTCCAAACCCAGGGAACAGCAAGGCCAAAAGCTCTACAGTGGTGCAGCAGGAGGTCAGGGCAAACAGAGCAGGAGGAAGGGAGGTGAGGTGGGAGGGCCCGGCAGGGAAAGATCAGAGGGGAATTTGTTGGCCACCACAAGGACAGGTTCTGTTCTGAAGGTACTGGAGAGATTGGCGACCTTGCGGGGGTCGGGGGAGCGTCTTCTTGGAGGAAGGGCTTCCTGGAGGAGGTGTCTCTTAGACTGATTAAAGTGAATCAAAGTTAATGTAGCAAGGAGGCACATGGGCAGGGGCAAGTTTTGGAGTCATCCTGTGACCCTAGCCCCCCTGCAGCAGTCCAGGCAGGACCCCTGAGCACAGAAGGTAGCCTTCCTTATCACTGGTACCCCAGGGACAGATGGCCAAGCTCCACACCCTTCACATGGGCAGCAGCTGCAACTAATGCCTACCTGTTTCCCATTGGGCTCAGATGCCTTCCTGCCTACACCAGGGTCTCTACGCCCCGCTCAGGCTCCTTCCTGTGACTTCTCTGCTGGTGCTACCCTGGGTTCGGGCTGGGTTCCAGAGGCTGAACTCATCCTGCAGACCTCTGGTGAGGCAGGCAGGGTGGACAACTTCCTGAAGGGCTGCCTCCTTTCCAACCCTGCTGCAGGTCCGGTGGGCGACGGATGACCAAGGTGGTACGTGACTTCCTGCAGGCCCAGCAGGTGCAGGCGCCTGTGGAGCTCTACTCAGACTGGCTGACTGTGGGCCATGTGGACGAGTTCATGACCTTCGTGCCCATCCCAGGCACAAAGGTGAGCCAGCCCCAGGGGCTGGAGTAATCGCTTAGGGGAGCATCCATGTAATACCATACCTTGCCAGCAGGGGCGCTGGAGCTAGAGAAGCAGAACGGCAAGGGAAAAGGAAGAAGGAAGTAGGCTGAAGCTGGTTTACATGTAGTTGCAAACCAAATAAATCCAAATTATTAGCAATTAAACATGTAATCAATATAAAAATTATTAATGAGAGATTTTTATATTCCAAATCTTCAAAATCCAGTGAGTGGCCAGATGTGGGGCTCACACCAGTGACCCCCCAACCCCCCCCAATAATCCCAGCACTTTGGGCGGTTGAGGCAGGTGAATTGCTTGAGCTCAGGAGTTCAAGACCAGCCCAAGGAGAATGAGACCCCTGTCTCTACTCAAAGTAGAAAAACTAGGTGGGCACAATAGCACGCACTTCCCAGCTACTCAGAAGTCTGAGGCAAAAGGATTGCTTGGGTCCAAGAGTCTGAGGTTGCTATGAGCTACGATGAAGCCACAGCACTCTATTCAGGGTGAAAGTGAGACTCTGTCTCAAAAATAAATAAGTAATAAAAATTAAAATTACATGGGTATGGTGACGTTTGCCTCTAGTCCCAGCTGCTCAGAAGGATCATTTGAGTCCAGGATAGCTGAAGCCCAGGGTGACAGTTACAGTGAGCTATGATCACCCCACTGCACTCCAGCCTGGGCAACAGAGCAAGATCCTTTCTCAAAATTAAAAAAAAAAACAAATCTGGTGAGTGTTCCACTCCTGCAGTACATCTTGGTTTGTGCTAGCCACAGTTCAAGTATTCAATAGTCACCAAGGCTAGTGGCTGTGGTGCTCTAGAAAGCAGCCGGGTGTGGGCCTGCAGCTCTGCAAAGAGAGTCTTTCATTTTCTTTATACCTTTCATTTATACCTTTATACCTTTTACCTATATACCTTTATACCTTTATACCTTTATACCTATACCATTTTACCTATATACCTTTATACCTTTATACCTTTTTACCTTTATACCTTTATACCTATACCATTTTCTTTATACCTTCATTTTCTTTATACCTTTCTACCCAAGTGCACAAGGCCTGGCTCCTTGGCTACTTGGGAGAGTTCTTCTATTCAGTCCAAGGCCACCTTCGGCTCCGAGCTTTGTTTAACCTGCTGAAGTGGAGGAAGGGTGAGAAACATTCTTCTGCCACTCAGAGTGGGCAGCTCAAGACAGTGTGCCAGCAGGCTCTGGGTCCCCAGGGCGGGACTTCCTCTTGCTCCTTGGCCACCTTCTCTCTGCTGACACTGTCCCTCTGGTTTCTCTCACAGAAATTCCGGCTACTCATGGCCAGCACCTCGGCCTGCTACAGGCTTTTCCGAGAGAAGCAGAAGGAGGGCCATGGGGAGGCCATCATGTTCAAAGGTGAGAGGCCATAGGGCCTTGCCAGGGAACACCAAGCTAGAGCCCCCAGAGAAACCCTCAAGGGCTAGGGCAGATGAGTGCTTTGTCCCTGTGCACCCTGCTCCACTTGCCAGGGTGTCTGGCCGGACCCCGAGTTTGTGAGGTCACCATGGTAGGAACTAGCCCCAGCCTCTTATAACCCTTGTTGTAGCCAGGTGGCCCGTGAGCTACCCACTGCCTCTCACGGTCATCAACAGTGCAAAGCATGGCCGGGCACAGTGGCTCACTCCTGTAAATCTAAAACTCTGGGGGGCCAAGCTGGGAGGATCCCTTGAGCTCAGGAGTTTGAGACCATCCTAAGCAAGAGGGAGACCCTGTCTCTACTAAAACTATAAAAATTAGCCAGGTATTTTGGTGGGAGCCTATAGTCCCAGCTACTAGGGAGGCTGAGGCAAGAGGCTCACCTGAGCCCAAGTGTTTGATGTTACTGTGGGCTCAGCTGATGCTAAAATACCCCAGCCTGGGGCAACAGAGTGAGACTCTGTCTCAAAAAATAAAAAAGTAAAATAAAATAGCAGTGCAAAGCGCTTCCTTGGGACGGGGACCGAGTGTATGCCAACACCAGACCAGAGGAGGGTTAAGCAGTTGACATGCAATCTGCATTCAAGGAGCTTGTATTTTAGAAAGGGAGATAGAGAAACAAACACAATGTAGTCCAGGGACAAAGAAAAAGGGACTTCAACATGCAGCATGCACAGTCAGGCACCCCTACTGTCAGTCCTGGAGGGAGGAATTATCTGCTTGCAGTGGACAGCAGCTACAGATGTAGACCTGGGGCGAGGTTCACATTTGAATGAATCATGAAAAGACAGGAAGCTGACCAGGTGGAAACAGCCAGTTTCCAGCGGCCAAGCCTCTTCCTTATACGTTTTTTACTGTGATACAATAAACATAGCACATTTATCATTTTAACCATCTGTAACTACCCAATTCAGAGTCATTAAATACAATGTTGACTAACCACCACCACTATATACATTAACCATTTTTTATCTTAAATTACTTTTTGTCACTTTCCAGTTTAGTGTCCCCAATGTATCTTGTGGCCGAAAGCCTGCATTCCCAAGGCTGATTGATACTTAACGTTAATTCCCTTCAGATCCAAAGATGGTGTTCCTGACTGTCGGTGGTGTCTAGGACAGATGAGATCAATTTCACACCCCTGTCCTTTTTTAATTCCCCATCACTGGAAAGATTTTTCTTGGATTACCAGGCCTGGGTCTTGCCTTTCTGGAGGCTTTGTTTTTAGATTACCCCAAAAGCTACCCATGGGATTTAGGAATCGTCATTTTTTTTGTACAAATAGGGTGAGCAGTGGTGTGGACACAGCTCAGGGACAGGGTCTGGAGAGCCCCAGTGTCTTTGCCACTGTCAAGTTACAAGCCTGGGAAGTGCGGTGGGCCTGCAGGCACTTCCTAGATCAGGGAAAAATACTAATCATGGGTTAGGAGCACAGGCTCTAGAATCAGACTGCCTGATCTGTGTACTGACTCTGACACTTACTAGATATGAGAACTTGGACAAGTCACATTACCTCTCTGTGTGTCAGTTTCCTCATCTTTCAGGAAGATAAAGAAACTCATCTTTCTTTTATTTGACTACCAAATAAAACTATGGGGAGGATTAAGAAGTTAATCCGGCTCGGCGCCTATGGCTCAAGCGGCTAAGGCGCCAGCCACATACACCTGAGCTGGCAGGTTCGAATCCAGCCCGGGCCTGCCAAACAACAATGATGGCTGCAACCAAAAAAATTGCCGGGTGTTGTGGTGGGTGCCTGTAATCCCAGCTACTTGGGAGGCTGAGGCAGGAGACTCGCTTGAGCCCAGGAGTTGGAGGTTGCTGTGAGCGGTGATGCCACGGCACTCTACCCAGGGGGACAGCTTGAGGCTCTGTCTCAAAAAAAAAAAAAAGAAGTTAATCCATGGAAAGTCTTAGAAGAGCACCTCTGTAGCACTCAGTAGGTGCTCACTGCGTGTTAGGAATTACTCATCAGGCCAGAAGCCACATGAACCAGCATGTGGCACGGGAGACAGATATAATCCACTCCAGGGCAGAGGCTGAGCAGAGGCAGGTCTGGGAACACAGGCAGACTGCTTCTGCTACTCTCACGCTGGTCAGATGCTCGTCCTTAGGAGCAGGAACCAGGTGGGAGGACCAAGTGGCTACTTGTGCACCTCCCCCCACAGCTGGCCAGAGAGCAAGCAAGGCAGCCACTGCCTCGTCAGTGGCTCAGATGACGTGGCTGACCTGGAGAAAAGCGTGTGTGTGTGTGTGTGTGTGTGCGTGTGTGTGTGCTGCCCTGTGAAGGATTTCCCCAGGAGCTGGCCTCCTGTGCCCTGGCCTAGCCCCAGCCCCATCTCCCTCATCTCCCACATTCCAGTCCAGCCATTAGCCCAAGGTCTGGGGGCCCTTGGCAGAGAGGGCAACCAGCCTGAGTATCCAAAGCTGACCACTTCTCTGACCCCCCACAGGCTTGGGTGGAATGAGCAGCAAGCGAATCACCATCAACAAGATTCTGTCCAATGAGAGCTTCGTGCAAGAGAACCAGTACTTCCAGGTGGGGGGCAGGACAGGGCTCCAGGTAGGGCTGGGGCTGCTGGGCCAGAGGGCCCCTGGGAGGGATGAGGTTCACATGCTCACATGCTCAGAGCACGGAGCTTCCGTCGAGAATGGCCAAGGGCTTAGGGGTTCCTGACCCTGAGCATCTCAGCACAAGGAAGGACTCAACAAGCATTTGGTCAGCTTCCTTGCTTTGCTCCTGGGCTAAAGCTGGAAGGCAAAAGAGGGATAAAGGCAAGATGTGAGGTCAGCAGGGACTAGAAGCAAACAGGAGACTGGGCAGGAAGGCTTACCAGGCAGTGCCAAAGAGCCAAGATCTCTGTTAGACTAAAGCCCGTGATGTTTGGGAAAAATACATCCCTTTGAAAGATGATGAAAGCTACCAATTTGCTCTCTAGCAAAATGCACATGTGAACATGTGCCCTGAATTCACCCTGATGAGTTCGGGGAGCTAACAGATCCTTGAAGTTTCCTCTCTGTACATGGATCCCTGTTTCTGAGTCCCCAAGCCTCAGTAATTGCATCCAGGAGTAGAAACCAGGCACATTTTTATGAATTAAGTCTCCATGTATTCGTATGGGCATACTTTAAAAGACCAAGTTTAAAAAAATTGAAAAGAACAAAAGTCACCTCAAACTGGCTTACACACAAAGGCATGATTGGCTCATGTAAGTGGAAAGGTCAGCAATGGTGTGGATTTCAGGCACAGGTTGATCAGGGCTCTAACGCCATTTCTCTGCATTCCTTGGGCTCCTCTTGTATCCTCATGGTTGCGACAATTGAAGTCCTTACCCCTACCCAGCACACTATCAACAAAGAGAAAGATCTTATATGCACCCCCAACAGTTGACCAAGAGCTTGCATTTCACTGATTGAGCCAACCTGAACCAATTATTGTGGCCATAGGAATTCTATATGTTCATGGGATTATTCCTGGGTTACTGCCCATCCCTGCGCCAATCACTGGGACAAGGAGACTGAGGGAAGAAAGCCCACTAGTCAGCTTTCATCTGGATGTGGGGGAGGCCTGTAGGAGCAGGAGGTGGAATGGATGCAATGCAAGGCCCACCAAAGTTCACAGAATTCCTTGCTGGCTTCCGGAAGTTGACTTTTTTATAACTGTCCCCTCCATGGTCATTTTCTTGGAATGATCTCAGGTCAAATTGTGGCCTTCCTCTACTTTTCACAGTAGGACTGTGGGCATCTCACGAAGGCTGTCTTTGGTTCCCCGGTCTCGAAAAAGAGAATAATAATAGTGTCTACGTCAGAGGGCTGAAACTTAAATAAGTAATCTGTGCGAAGTGCTTAGATCAGTGCCAAGCCCTCGAGCTTATCAGCTTATCAGCTTTTGTTCTCACCCATGGGGCAGCCTGAGGAGTCGCTGAGAACCTGTGTGGCGAGCACGGAGCACGGGCTTTGGCTCGAGTCAGTGCTCTGTAAATGACAGCTGCTGCTGTTATTTCTGCGACCTTCCACCATCTGATTATTGTTACCTCTGCTGCCCCAACTCCAGCGGAGGGGGCCCGGGAGCAATGACAGAGGTGCTAGCTGAATGCTAGGAGTCTCCCTGGTGTGAGGGGCCCTGGCCTGATGCCACAGACAGGAGTGGGGTTGACACAGTGGCAGGTATATGTCACCTAACCCACTGGCTATTCCTCCTTTCCCCCACCCAGCGCTGCCTGGACTGGAACCGTGACATTCTCAAGAGGGAGCTGGGACTGACGGAGCAGGACATCATCGACCTACCTGCTCTGTTCAAGATGGATGAAGATCGCCAGGCCAGAGCCTTCTTCCCAAACATGGTAAGATCTCCCAACCCTCACCCTTACCCCACACCAAGTAGGGGGCAGCTGGATCCAGAAGGACCCCTTGACTGAGGCTTTCCAGTTGGGAGGCCCAGGTCCCTGTTCTGACTGAGCTGTGTGGCCTCACCCCAGGAGCTTGCCCTTTCTGGACCCTACTTCTTCCTCTGAGGCCAGTGTGCTTATCCTAGCTGCCTCACTGAGGTAGTGGGAGTCCTTCTCCTTAACAGGTAGGAGAGGGCTCTGCAAAAGGACAGAAGTCCTTTATGTACAGGAGAGATTCTCGTGACATAGAGGGGAGTCTTCCATGAGAAAGAGGTTAGAACAACACACACACAGAAAAACATATACATACATGTGTGCACGCATATATAAACATGTACACGCAAATGCATGCACACAGCCGGGCATATTGGTTCATGCCTGTAATCCTAGCAATCTGGGAGGCCAAGGTGGGTGGATTGCCTGAGCTCATGAGTCTAAGACCAGTCAGGGCAAGAGCAAGACCCCGTCTCTACTAAAAATAGAAAAACTGAGGCAAGAGGATCACTTGAGCCCAAGAGTTGGAGGTTGCTGTGAGCTACAGTGATGCCACGGCACTCTACCGAGGGCAACACTCTGTCTTAAACTCTGTCTTAAAATAAATTAATTAATTGGGCAGCGCCTGTGGCTCAAAGGAGTAGGGCGCTGGCGCCATATGCTGGAGGTGGCAGGTTCAAACCCAGCCCCGGCCAAAATCTGCAAAATAATAATAATATTAATTAATGAAACAAAAAACTGCATGCACACAAACCCACGTGTGTGTGCACATCCGTACCCACAGGTACACGCTGGTGCAGGCATACCTAGCCATGGGTGCACACGCGTACATACCTGTGTGCATGCTTTTGCACACACACATACAGAGGCAGATGACCTGCTTTTCCACTTCAGCCCTGCCATTTATGAGCGGCTAACCTGCCTCTGTGCCTCAGTTTCCTTATCCGTGACGAGGGGATAATCACAGTTCATACTTCACAGGGTTGTGGTGAGGGTTCCACAAGCTTGGAACACAGCCAGGCACGTGGCACTCACTAGACAGGAGCTGTTACACTGTGATGCCCCCGACAGGTGAACATGATCGTGCTGGACAAGGACCTGGGCATCCCCAAGCCGTTCGGGCCCCAGGTGGAGGAAGTGTGCTGCCTGGAGACGCACGTGCGGGCCCTGCTGGAGCCCCTGGGCCTCTACTGCACCTTTATCGACGACATCTCCGCCTACCACAAGTTCCTGGGGGAGGTGCACTGCGGCACCAACGTGCGCAGGAAGCCCTTCACCTTCAAGTGGTGGCACATGGTGCCGTGACCCGCCGGGGCCCCTCCCTAGCTCTCCAGACCCCTCGAGCCCAGAACCTTTCTGCCCTGCAGGGAGGCAGTAGGGCAGGACTCGGAGAATCTGTGCCTTGCCCTCCCTGAGAGGGGCCTCAGCGTCCACCAAAGCCATCCCCGGGGAGGCTAGGCGCTGTCCTTCCTAAAAATAGCTGGGCCGGTGTCTGTGTAGCCCTGGCATGAGAAACAAAGCAACACATAATGAACCATGTACCCAAACCATTCCCCGAAGAGTTCTTAGTCTCTAGTCTAACGCTGAATGTGGGGAGAAGGGAAGGAGATTTTAGGGTTGCCGGTTCTTCCAGCAGCCATCCCCCAGTGTCCAAGGTAAGACACCTAGAAAGGGACCCTGGGATCCCAGACGCACTTTGAACTGGCATCGTCATTTCAAATCCACCTCCCATGGGGTTCTAGGTGGCCGCTCCTAAGTGTTCATTCCTCACCATTCTCTCTCAAACCCTTGGCTTTCTCTCTGCAGTGTAGACACCGCCGGCCAGTGCTCCCCACTCCCTGAGGGTCCAATAATTTGCCTTAGAACCTTCCCTAGAAATAGATTTTGGCAGAGCAGTTTTTTCATTTGCATGATACTCCCTGTCACGTTTTGTCCCGGATGCAGTCTCCCCACATGCAGGTTTCTCCCTAGACCAGCCTCCTTGTGGCCTGAGAGTTCAAGTGTTTAAGGATGCCCCAGCAAGATCACCTGCCTGGCCAGTCCCTGACCACTCTCCTCCCACTGCCTCAACTTCCTTCTTATTCTGGATGCCATCTCTACAGGCAGCTGGGCAAGAACTTCTTCACCAACAGCCAAATTCAAATCTTCAAATCAGGGCATAATAAACAACCTGCCCCCCCTGCCTAAACATCAGCTCCCACACATAAGGGCCTGGCCTACCCTTCCCGCCCAATGGCCAGTTCAGGGCTAGCTGCTGGCCTTAGAGACAGTTTGATTATCCCATTGAAATTCACCGGTGCATTTGCCAAAGATTTGTTCCCTGGCTTCAACTGAAAAGACAGTTTCCAGTTTTTTTAAGTTCCTTTAGGGCCAAGAGAATAAGTAAATTATAATTCCACTTTGAAGGTTAAAAAGCACCAATGAAAAAGTTATAAATGTATATTCTTGTAGGAATAGGATTTTCATTTTGGATTCTTTCATTCAGCCATTCAACAAATATTTGTTGCATGCCTACTAAGCACTAGGCATGGTTTGGCTCTGTGAATACATTGGTTAGTAGCAGACTGGACCTGGTCCTTCCTTCCCCCCATGGAATCAGTCAGTTCCCAACGTGCAAAGCCCATATTTAAATAACCAGCATCTGCTCTTTCAATGATGTGCTCTTAAGAAATGCCAGTCCAGGCTTGGCACCCGTAGCACAGTGGTTATGGTGCCAGCTACATACACCAAGGGTAGCATGTTCGAACCTGGCCCAGGCCAGCTAAACAATCATGACAACTGTAACAACAAAGAAATAGCCGGGCATTGCGGCAGGTGCCTGTAGTCCCAGCTACTTGGGAGGCTGAGGCAAAAGAATCACTTAAGCCCAAGAGTTTGAGGTTGCTGTGAGATATAATCCCACCGCACTCTACCAAGGGCAACATAGTGAGACTCTGTCTCAAGAAAAAAAAAAAATGCCAGTCCACTATATTCAGGAAATGCACAGGGCACAAAGCTTCCTGCCAGCCACTGTCTTGGTAAAATGGGAAGGGAGGTCTTTTTTTAGACAGTCTGCCTTCTCATCCAACTGGACCAGTGCCACCATCAGATCCGTCCCCAAAACCTTCAGAAGCTGTTGTCCCCTCTCTGGGGACAGTGGTTCCTGCCTTTGGAGGCCAAAGCCTCAGATCTTCTCTCCAGCCCCTGAGCTGAAAACACCAAGTGCCTATTTGAGGGTGTTTATCTGGAGACTTAGAGTTTGACATGTGTGTGTGTGTGTGTTTGGTTACTGTGGGTTTCTGGGCTTTTTTTTCTAGTCTTCATTAAGGGGAAGTGAGTGTCCCCTGTGTGGAGACAGTGTGTCTTTATAGATTTTTCTAAAGCTCTTCCCAGCGGTAGGTCAGTAATTCTCTGATGTTTCTGGAGCTCCCAGGACTCAGACACCCACTCCCATCTCATTTGCCTACCCAGTGTGACGCCCCTTGGTGTGGATACACCCCTGTGGACTCATTGCTCTTCCCCACCCCCACGATCTATAAACGTAGGCCTAGAACACGCTTCTATGTTGCAAAACTCAGCAAAGTTCCTGTTTCCATCTTTATTCGGCATATTTGATGTAAAAGGGCAGTGGGTGTCGTGAAGCTGGCAAGAAGCAGAACACAGCTTCAACTTTCTAGAAGAAAGCCCACGATGGAGATCCAAAGATGTATGGGGAAGAGCCTGACTAAAGAGCAATAAAATAAACAGTCCGAGGGGAAGTCATGCGGCTGTTTGTGCGATGTTCTTGCTGCTGCGTAGACGGGTCCTCTCTTCTGATCTGCCCCGGGTACAGGCTCTGGGCTCTCAAAGGTTATCTCCAGGATTTGGAATCCCATACACACTCACTAGGGTGACCTTGGCCACCACCCAAGGTCATGACCAATACCTACAATAAAGTCTGTTTGTCTGGTGGGGTTCTCCAAAAGCAGACCCTGAGATGAGCATTTGAGAACAAGTGATTTATTGAGAAAGTGCGTCCAGGAGAAACCAGTACAGTAACTGGGGGAGCAGGACAGGGAAGGGGAAGAAGCCAGAGGAGGGTGTGATTTCAGGTGACGCCTCAGCCTGATCCCTGGAGAGCTCTGGAGCATAAATGGCACCCCAGAGCCATTCCATCTGGAGGCCGAGTCTTTGTGTCCCTGTTCCAGTCAGTCCTTGGCTCTGGGGACTCTGGCTGTCCGAATGGGCAAGGAGGCCTTGGTGGCCCACAGCCAACCATCTAAAGACGGTAACAAGACTGGGCACAGTGGCTCACACCCATAGTCCTAGTACTCTGGGAAACTGAGGCAGGTGGATTGCTTGAGCTCAGGAGTTCAATACCAGCCTGAGCAAGAGCAAAATCCCATCTAAAAATAGCAAAGTATTGTGGCAGGTGCCTGTAGTCCCAACTACTCAGGAGGCTGAGGCAAGAGGATTGCTTGGGCCCAAGAGTTTGAGGTTGCTATGACCTATGATGCCAAGGCACTCTACCAAGGGCATAAAAGTGAAACTCTGTCTCAAAAAAATAATAATAATAATAAAATAAGTCACAGCTATGGTTAGGAACAAAGTCACAGACAGGAGCTGAGAACCAGGCTCACACAACCAGAAGGGGGTCCGGGCAGGCTCCCAATAGCATCTGCTGCTCTGAGTGATATCATGTTCTTTCAGTAGGAATTGTGACACATGGGTATTTGTGATTTGACCCATGGTACAAAAATCCATACAACATAGCCATGCTCTAACAAGAGTCTTTCCAAACAAATTCCTGAGGCCCTAAAGTGGAGCTACCTGGTCAGTGTCTGAGCCTAGAAGCTGCTTCTAAGTCTTGGAATGGGCTCGGCGCCTGTGGCTCAACTGGCTAAGGCGCCAGCCACGTACACCTGAGGTGGCGGGTTCGAATCCCCAGCCCGGACCCGCCAAACAACAATGATGGCTGCAACCAAAAAATAGCCGGGCGTTGTGGCGGGCGCCTGTGGTCCCAGCTACTTGGGAGGCGGAGGCAAGAGACTCGCTTGAGCCCAGGAGTTGGAGGTTGCTGTGAGCTGTAATGCCACGGCACTCTGCCCAGGGGGACAGCTTGAGGCTCGTCTCAAAAAAAAAAAATAAAATAAAAATAAAAAGTCTTGGAATGCACCTAGGACCCTTCTCACTGCTCAGCCCCATCTTGGCCTTCTGACATCGTTGTGTAGCTACTTGAAGGCACTACTGCCAAACAGAAATCACTGCTGGTCTTACCACCAGGCTTAACCCCTGGGCCCTGCCCTCTGAGATCCCTCTTCCCTTTTATAGCCAACTGATGTGGCTCAAACCACAGCAAGGCCAATCCTTATTAGGCTTCCTGATCCATCTATTTCAGTGACTCCCCAAGGGATACTGGCTGCTAAACAAATTCATTCTGACGGTGTTTTCATATCCTGGCCACTCAGGAATTGCTGAAGGTCACCCTGAGGCTTCTAGAACAGCCCTTTCCAATAGAAATATAATACAAGCCACGTATGTGATCTTGGTTTGTTTTGTCTTTTCTTGAGATAGAGTCTCTCTCTGTCACCCTGGGTAGAGTGCCATGGTGTGATCATAGCTCACAGCAACCTCAAACTCTTAGTCTTCAGCAATCCTCTTGCCTCAACCTCCCCAATAGCTGGGACTACAGGCGCCTGCCACAATACCCAACTAATTTGTTTCGTAGCTATTTTTATTTTATGTTTTTTTGGAAACAGAGTCTTACTTGGTCACGCTTGGTAGAGTGCCGTGGCATCTTTAGCTCACAACAACCCCAAACTCTTGGGCTCAAGTGATCCCATTGCCTCAGCCTCCCAAGTAGCTGGGACTGTAGGCACCCGCCACAATACCTGGCTATTTTTAGAGATGAGGTCTCACGCTGCCTCAGCTGGTCTCAAACTCATGAGTTCAGGCAATCCACCCACTGTGGTCTCCCAAGTGCTAAGATTACAGGTGTGAGCCACTGTGCCTGGCCCCCTGTTTCTATTTCTAGCAGAGATGAGGTCTCCCTCTCGCTCAAGCTGGTCTCAAACTCTTGAGCTGAAGCAACCCTCCTGCCTCAGCTTCCCAGAATGCTAGGATTACAGGCATGAGCCACCACACCCGGCCTAAAATTAAATTTAATAATATATTTTCTTTAGTCCAATATACCTAAGTTATCATTTCAACGTGTAATCAAAATTTCCATGAGTTTTTTTTTTTTTTTTTTTGCAGTTTTTGGCCGGGGCTGGCCACCTCCAGCATATGGGGTCAGTGCCCTACTCATTTGAGCCACAGGCAACACCCATTTACATTCTCTTTTTTAGATCATAAATTTTTGAAATCAGATGTGTATTTCATACTCATATTATATCTCTATTCAGACTAGCCACACTTTAAGTGCTCAATAGCCATAAGTGGCTACCATAGTGGAAGGCATTGTTCTAGAATCTTTTGTGCCAGACTGAGCCCCAAATTGTGCAAATAGTTACCTTCCTTAAATCCTTAGAGTCCAGCTTTTCTGAATGCAACAGTTAATAAAATTTATTATAGCTGATGCGGTGGTGCGCACCTGTAGTCCCAGCTACTCAGGAGGCTGAGACAGGAGGATCGCTTGAGTCCAGGAGTTCTGGCTATAGTGTGCTTTGCCGATCTGGTTTCTGCACTAAGTTCGCATCAATATGGTGACCTCCCGGGAGCAGGGGACCACCAGGTTGACTAAGGAGGGGTGAACTGGCCCCGGTCAGAAACAGAGTAGGTCAAAACTCCCATGTTGATCAGTAAGGGGTTCGTGCCTGTGAATAGGCACTGCACTCCAGCCTGGGCAACATAGCAAGACCCTATCTATAAAAAAACAGAAAGAAAAAATATATTTAAAAAAGTTATCATAATACTGAAAAGAGAAGCAAAATAGACATTGGCCCTTGCTGGCCCTGGGGTGTAGACCTTTGCCCCTGCAGAGCGTTCCCTTCCTAAACCCTGGCTGCTCCCATGTTAACAAGACCCCCCCCCCATGGGTAGTGCCTCTGGCCACATTCTCTCCGCCCCCTATCAAGAACCCTCACAACCCCATGAAAAGGGATAATATAACTCTCTCACCTCTGCCCTCTTTCCCCTCACTATTCTGGGGATGCAGATGGATTCTGCTTTTTTTTTTTTTTTTGCAGGTTTTGGCTGGGGCTGGGTTTGAACCCGCCACCTCTGGCATATGGGGCCCGTGCCCTACTCCTTCGAGCCACAGGCGCCACCCCTGGATGCTGCATTTTAATGTAAAATGTTTACTTAGAGTCCTAAGTGAGAGCAGAGTTGGTCCTTATCTCAGCTTCCTCATTCCAGACAGGATCTGAGCCTTACCTGGGCATTACCAAAAGCCTGTGGAAGGGGGATGGGTGGCTCTTTCCCCTTGAAACAAAAAGCATCCAGGGATGAGTTCAGCCTCCTTGGTGGGATGTAGCCAGGATCCCCACCCAAGTGGCATAGTCCAAAGGTCTAATGGCAAAGTTATTGGTAACTAAATATGAGAGTGAGACCAAATGGCAGTATGTAGCGTCTCATCACCAGGTAGACACAGAAAGGACATCTCCAAGCAGCAATCTCAGCTCCGCAGCCTTCTCTCAAACCTGGCTAGCATGAGACATTTGATTTTTGACCAAGGCTTCGCCCTGTCTCCCCCTGGCCAGCTGGGCTCTTTTTCAGCCCTGCTCTTTGAGAAAACAGGTCTTCTCTGGATAGTCTCTAGGCAAACTGCCAGGTTCAGGTCAAGCCAGCCTTGGCTTTAACCCCTCGCCTTCCCCCTATAAGCTAAGGTCCACTTTCTCCCGGTCCTGCTTACGCCCCAAGATGGTTCTCCTAGTCCCTGACCAGCTTGTGAAGGCCCCATTCACATCCTACCGAAGTGTAGAGATACAGTCAGCCTCAAACACGCTTTGTTTCCCTCCTCATGGCAATTCCTGGCACAGAGCGTTCAGCAAATGTGTTTTGAATGAAAGAATGAAACATCTGTTCAATGAGGCAATGGAAACAGAAAAATCAGCCAGCCGTTTCTTAAACATCGATGATAATGCCTGCCAGGTTGAACGACATGAAATGTCATTTTGAAAGTCAAAATGTTCAAGTAGAGGCGATTCTGTATGTTTCACCCTAATATTTACACTCACCGTCTCATCTGAGGTTTGATAGGAAGCTAGTATCCCCACCTCGGACATGAGGAAACTGAGGCCCAGAGAGATGAAGCAACCTGCTCGAGGTTACACATAACAGAACAACCAGGATTCACACCCAGGTGATCTAACTCCAAAGCCCATCCACTGAGCTCCTGCTCTTGACTCCCATCTCAGAAACAGCTTTCTAATCCAAGTTCAGCAAGTTGTCATCCTTTTAATCACAAATGCTACCTTTGCACCAGTCATATTTTCGCTTGCGTGGTGTCCTATTAGAATCTTATCAACAAGAAAACCCCTCAGCCTTCAAGCAACATGTCTGGAGCTTATAGGATTTCTACAAACTCCTCAAAACAATAAAGATGGTAATGAAATGACCTCTACATAGCTCAGAATGTGCTCTCTCTGGTCATCTGCTCAGAGGAAGACAGCATCTCTAAATCAGGAAAGGCAAATTATCTTCATCCACCCATCCATTCATTCTTTTTTCCATCAGCATTTGCTAAGCGTCTACTGTGCATAAAACTAGAGTGCTCTTATAATGTTTCGCCTAAACCAGGACAAATCTGAGAGCCCACGGGGACCTTCAAATAATTCTACCAGGACAACAGGTGAATTCAGAACCACACCGGGCAGACTGGGGGATGTCTGTTCTCCCTGGAAATCTCTCTACATGAGACATGATGTCATCCCTCAAGGTGCTGACAGCTGAGTCAGGGAGACAGACAGGAAAGCAGAGAGGCCACTGATGCAGGAGGCACTTGGTAAGTATTTGCTGACTGGAGGAATGAATGAGGTACAAAAATCCAGGGCATCACACACACACACACACACACACACATCTTCCCTGATGGAAGAGTGACCAAGGATGGCCTTGGGCTAAGAAAAGTGACTACCAAATGAACGTAGGAATGAATGGGCAGAGAGGGAAAGAGGGACGGCCAGGCTGCGTAGAGACACACAGAGGTGCGAGTGTGTAAAATGTTTGAGAAATTGTGACCATAGTCAGCCTCTCCAGTAGCTGGGACTACAAGAGCCCTCCATAATACCCAGCTAGTTTTCCTTTCTTCTTTCTTTCTTTTCTTTTCTTTCTATCTTTTCCTTCCTTCCTTCCTTCCTTCCTTCCTTCCTTCCTTCCTTCTCAAAACAGAGTCTCACTTTGTCACCCGTGGTAGAGCGTCATGGCATCATAGTTCACAGCAACCTCAAACTCTTGGGCTCAAGTGATTCTCTTGCCTCAACTTCCTGAGTAGCTGGGACTACAGGCACCCACCCCAACTATTTTTAGAGACAGGATCTCACTCTTACTCAGGCTGGTCTCAAACTCCTGAGCTCAAGCAATCCACCCACCTCAGCCTCCCAGAATGCTAGGATTACCACACCCCGTCTCAGCTAGTTTTTCCATTTTTAGTAGAGACAGAGTCTCTTTCTTGCCCAGGCTGGTCTTGAACTCCTGAGCTCAAGAAATCCACCCTCCTCAGCCTCCCAGAATGCTAGGATTACAGGTGGCAGCCATTGCGTCCGGCCTCTTTATTGCTATTAAGTTAATAGGAAAAACGTTTTTAAGAAACTGCCTAAGCAAGGATCACACGATGGTACCTCCCCACATTTAAATATTTTGCAGCACATAAGATAAAGGAGATAGATCTATATGGGCTAACATGGAAAGACCTCCAAGATACAACATTTGATGAAAAAGTGGCAGGTTGCAGAACTTGTATATTACTATTTGTATTTAAAAAAAAAAAAAAAAAAAGAACAGTAAGCAAAGCCATGCATTTCTGTGGAAACATACATATGTATATAGAGGCAGAGAAACCGATCTGGAAGCAGTCCCATGCATGAAACTGACAATAGCAATCACCTCTGGGAAAAGAAGTGTGACGGAGAGGATTTAAGCTTTATCTACATAGCTTGAAATTTTTACATAGTGAGAATTTAATTACACGTGTACAGTATTTTTAAATAATGTTTTAAAGCTGCCCCAAATCCTTTGCATTTTATTCATGCCGAAGTCTTCTCATCCTGATTAGCATAATCTATTCTCCCTAATAACGCACAGTTCTCGATCCTTTTCCCCAGCTGGGCCTCCCACGGCCAGTTTAAGATTGATAGCTCTTCACAGATACTAATTCATTCCATCCTCCTCCCTGGACGATGACTCTGATTTTTCCCCCATTTTTCACAACAGGAAACTAATGCACAGAGAGGTTATGTTACTTGCTCAGGGTCACAGAGTACACGGTTAATAGAACAAGGCACGAGCCCCCAAAGGCCTGCACGGTTAACCATTCCACCTCCCTGCCTCCCTGAAAGGTCAAATTGCCTTTAATATTCTGTATCTCTCTGACCTGTTTTGTTTCAGTCGGCCGACATTTAGCCACTGCAAATTAATATCTACCACTATTCCTTTTTGCATTTCATTTGCCTGGCTGGCTCTGTCTCTGATAGAGAGTGCTCACAATCCAGATTCAGCTGGGAATGGATTTTTACTGCGGTGAGACTCTATGTTTACAAAGCAGGCACCCGCAGGCATCCAAAGGACCAAATTAACTGCTAATTAGAGAGTATGCTTGCTGGTGATGTGGCAGGTACCTGGGAATGTGGCAGTGGTTAGCCAGATGGGTGAGCTCCAAATGTATGTGTGTGTGTGCTGCTATAGGGACCAGCAGCATGACAGTCCTCAAAAGCCCGTGGGTCACTTGCTAAGTCCCAGCAGCAGCTGAGCTGACTTCAGCTGTACAAAACGCAGCCCCATCGGGAGGGCGGGCGGCTCATGACTTTTTGCTCCGGGAGTTCCACAGAGGCTGCTCTTGAAATCGGAGAAGCCTATAGCATATCATTGTCCCCATCCCACTCGAAGAGAATATTTTGAGAAGTCTAATTATATGGTGGGGTTTGTGTGGGATGAGGGAAGAGGGTTTAGATAAGCCCTTTCCACCGGCAGATTGGCACCGTCTGCGAGGGAGCCCTGGGCAGGTCTGCGAGGCGAGGGCGCCCTCTGCTGGTGGCTTGGGGTGACTGCAACCACCGTGTTCCCAAAGGCTGAACTGGGGTGAGTTGTTGACCCTGTCTGAGGTTCAGTTACCTCACCTGTAAATGAAGAACAATGGGCCGGGCCAGTGGCTCCTGCCTGTAGTCCTAGCACTCTGGGAGGCCAAGGCGGGTGGATGCTTGAGCTAACGAATTCCAAACCAGCTTGAGCAAAATGAGACTTGTGTCTAAAAATAGCCAGGCGTTGTGGCAGCACCTGTAGTCCCAACAACTCATGAGGCTGAGGCAAGGGGATCACTTGAGCCCAAGAGTAGGCGGTTGCTGTGAGCTATGATGCCATGGCACTCTACCCAGGGCAACAAAGGGAGACTCTGTCTCAAAATAAAAATAATAACAACAACAATAATAATAAAGACCAATATCTCTACTTGTGGGGTTGCTGTAATGATTAGGCAGAGAAAATCTGCATGGGGCCTGGTACATAGCAAGGCCTCTGTATGTGGCAGGTACATCCTGGTTATCAGCATGAACAGTGGTACCAATGACTATTGAGTGACCCAGCATAGGAGAGAAGGGCTTCTCAGAGCAACAACTGGCAAGGTTGGGGTGGGGGCCAGGGGAGACCTGGGTCGGGTAGCTGGTTGACATCTCAACTTGCAACTATGTCTATTCCCATTCTAGGGGACTGTTTTTATCTCTCCTTCTCCCCAGAGCCCCACAGTGCCTGGTTACACAGCTCCCTTGAAGAACCATGCCCTGCCCAGAGAGCTGATAGGAACTTGGAGGAGTTCAGGTGTTTGCAAATCTCACTGGGGTGGAAGGCCTGCTAGTGTTGATCCATAGAAGAGGCTCCTTCTGCTCCTGAAGGGACAGAAAGAGGCTTTGTCACCTGTCACCTGCTGTGATTCAGCTCCCTGCCTCTCTGCAGGGGTCACCTGCTCTTCCTCTGCAGGCCAGAGGACTGGGCCAGGTGGAGGCCCGGGCTGAGCAGGTTGACCAACCTTCCTACCTCATTCCTCCTTCATTCCTGTCCACCCGATTTTTCTCCCTCCTTCATCTCTGCCCCCCCGCCCCAAGACAAATATAGTTCTTGACCTCTGGCATTGGAGGTTCTGACAATAAATATATTCACAAAGCATTAAAATCAAACTTGCAGCTAGCAATAAGTTCTCTGAAAAAAATAAAAGAGCAAATGAGTCAAGCCCTCAAAATGCCCACAGTCTGGGGAGGCAGATATATAAATGGATAATCGTTAAACCAAGTGTTGTGTCCATTGGTGGACAGGTAGAGGATATTTTGATGGGGTGCCAAGGGATGGCTTTCTAAGGCAGGAGAGAGTGAGAGCTGAATCTGCAATAATGATAGATTGGCCACGAGAAGGATGAAAGGACACTTTAGATCCAAGGGATGGGAGCAAAAGCATGGAGGTGAGGAATGAGATGAGGAACAGAGAAGGTTGTATCATAGAGGTGGATAAGACAGGAAGGGCCCATGGATGGGCTCAGAGGCCTTGGAAGCTATGGTGGGAGTTGGTGGTTGGCTGGATGTAGAGGGAG
This sequence comes from Otolemur garnettii, assembly GCF_000181295.1. Taxonomy (NCBI): domain Eukaryota; kingdom Metazoa; phylum Chordata; class Mammalia; order Primates; family Galagidae; genus Otolemur; species Otolemur garnettii. The sequence continues at coordinate 7,526,427 of NW_003852404.1, forward strand.
AGAAGACTCAAAGATGGCACCAGGTTACTAGCTTGGGGAATCCAGTGGATGGTGGCGCCAATAAGAGCAGATGTATGAACTCTTCAGGTGAGGTGTAGAGTTTGGGACAGGTTGGATTTTAAGGGCCATTGGGACACCCAGATGGAGATACCTGGAGAAAGCTGTATACAGGGAAAAGATCAGCCAGAAAGATGCAAGAAAACAATAGCCCACGGGTCAAAGGCAAGTGAAATCCTGAATTTTAGATGCAAAGGCCCCAGGGTCCCAGCACAGTGATCAATTAGGATGAAGAGGGTTTTTCTCAGAGGCAAATAAACCTCTCAGGCAATGAAATCAGGTGATTTTCCTCCTAAATCCAATCTTGGCCCCCTAGCTTGGGGGAAACTTAGGCGTCTCAAGAATATAGTTGATTTGTACAAATAGCAACCAATATGACACAGTGATTTTTGGTTTAAGTTTTTAACTGGGGACATGATTCTGTAAAAGGGAACAGTTTTTCCGAACCTCTAAAATGAAACTGTTTACGTAAACACATTTGTAAGTGATGAGGCTCAGTAGAAACAGAAAGTGTCCAGCAGAAGGTCTTGTGAAAATATGTCACTCTCTAGATGAATGGAAACAAACCAAAAAACCTAAGGTCTTATCACAAGCACACCTCAGGAAAACATGTCGGGAGAAGGCCATGAAAATCTCTAAGTCCTTCTGCAGCTGTGCCTTTCTGGAATCCTAAAGTTCAGGGCGGAGGTACAGCCGCCCAGGAATTTATTTCTCTATAACTTTGAGCTCCCAAATCCCCATGAAGCCCAGGAATGATGTTGACTGCAGGGCGACTGGGGCCATTGGCACCAAGAGCCCCTCCATAAATCAAGGTCTCACTTCTGCTGGCCCCAGGCTGCTTTTTCCAAGGTGACCTGAGCAAAGTAAAAGGGGGAGTTGCTTATCTAGGGGTGGCATATGCCTTTGAGATGAAAGAACCCTGAAAAAGTCAAGAGGACTAATTCTCAGTGTGTCCCTGGGAGGGAGAGGACACTCTTCCTTCAGCTCAGGAGACAATTCAATCAGGAGGAGTTAAAGGAAGAGTGACAATCTTCCCATGACCTCAGCCAATTTGGGTGGCCCAAGAGGCCCCTGGTGACAGACTAGAGCCCTATTCCCATGCTGAGTCAACTCCAGTGAAAAGTCAAGATGACTTCAGCCTTGTCACCAGTTACCAGCAAGGCAGCCACGTAAATCGGCTGACCTGACACCCTAATGGTTAAAGCAAGGAAACCATAGGCCAGAGATGAGAAGAGACTTGTCCAAGGTCACACAGTCTTGAGGGAAAGAGTCAAGATAAGACTCAGGGATTCAGACCTTACTACACACCTCCTCTAAAGAGGCCATGCTAGCAGTCTAACCAGGTCCAGCTGAGGACCCCAGACGCTAAACCCATACAACTAATTTGTTTGGCCACCTTCATTTCTCCAGTAGCATTTAAATAAGGTGTGAGTGTGAAAACCAATGACTAGGCCTGGCGTGGTGGCTCCTGCCTGTTGTTTCAGCGCTGTGGGAGGCCGAGGCAGGTGGATTGCCTGAGCTTACCCGAGTTCGAGACCAGCAGAAGACAGAAGATGAGCCTGAGGCAGAGTGAGCCTGAGTGAGACCCCATCTCTACAAACAACAAAAAAACAGCTGGACCTTGTGATCCCAGCTACATGGGGGGCAAGAGAACACTACAGGAGGAAGAAGTTAAAAAAAAAGAAAGAAAGAAAACCAATGACTAAAAAAAATGCCCTTCATGGCTGGGCACCATGGCTCATGCCTATAATCCTAGCACTTTGGGAGGCCAAAGCGGGTGGATGGCTTCAGCTCAGGAGTTTGAGACCAGCCTGAGCAAGAGCTAGACCCTACCTCTTTAAAAAAAAAAAATAGCCAGGTATTGTGGTGGGTGCCTAGTCTGGAGGCTGAGGCAATAGGATTGCTTGAGCCCAAGAGTTTGAGGCTGCTGTGAGCTATAACACCACAACACTCAACCCCAGGGCAGCTGAGTGGGACTATCTCAAAAAAAAAAAAAAAAAAGCCCTTCATACATCAAAAACAAGCAGGCAGAAAGGGAAAGACATCACTCCTGGGATGTTAAGGACTTCCTTAGACACCTGGGGTGAATGAAGAGACCAAGAGACTTGGAGGACCCAGGCCATGTCTGCCCAGTGATCAAGTTCCCAAACCGAGGCAAGCTCTGAGCAGCTCAAGCAGCTGAGATGGAAACTGAAAAAACAAAACAAAAAAGTCTCCCACGCAGGACTGTTGCAGGGCTTAAGTAAGACGATGGATCATAATGTCCGGCGCAGACTATAAACAGAATCCGAGGCTAAATGGCACAGGAAGCCACGGAGGCCTGAGTGCACTTCTCTGTGCACGCCTTAGGGTACAGAGCACAGCTCGCGGCATTTATTTAATCTCCACCATTAGAGAGAAAATTCACTGCATGCTGTGGCCGCCTGGATGCTCACTCCCTGTAGCAGGCCAGCTCGCTCCCTGTAGCATGCTGGCGCCAGTTACCTGGTAGGTCATATTTATGAATGAAGGAATGAATTAGGAATGAATGACGCTTTTGCCAGTCACCTTTGAAATCACCTCCGTTCACTCATCAACAGTCCCAATTTGCAAAGGACTCTCAGTGCTAAAACCTGGACAGTCTCGGGCAAACTGCATTGTGAGCTGACAGAAATGTTTCACAAAAAGCCACTAAACGACAGCGCCAAGAGATAACGGCAAATTTTCAGGAAAAAGGGGGTTAAAATAAGGCCAGGGATTCGGTAGGGGCTCCGCCCTCTTTTAGTCTTAGTCCCACCCTTTATAGGCCACCCTCCCCTAAGACTCCTCCCACTTCATCTGGGAAGGTCACCTTAGGACCACTAGAGGAGGCCAAATGGGCATGCGCTGCATTGACAGCTACTGCGCACGCTCGCTTTCTCTCGCTCCGCATTCCCTCCTCCCGCCCCGAAAACCGGAAGCGGCCGCCCACTCTGTGGCTCCCGGGCGGCTAGAAGGTCCGCAGTGGTCGCCCGGAGGCTGGTGGAGCGCGACATCAGGGTTAAGGGGCGGGGCTGACGTCAGGAGGCAAGATGGCGGCGGTGGTCGCCCTCTCCTTTAGGCTCCGCTTCCCGGCCACAACCCTTGGCGGATCCTGCCTACAGGTGAGCCCCGTCGCTGAGGGGACAGAAAAGGCAGGAAAGTCGCACCTAGAACTGAGGGGACCGTGAAGAGGCTAAGGGAGCTTTGGGCATGGCCGCAGGAAGAGGGAGGACCTCCCATCTGCGCAGTGCTCGAGTTTAGCTTGGAGCGTCCCTGTCAATTATCCATCTATTTGCGCCTCGCGGCAGCCTGTAAATCAGTCAGAACTGAGACAGATTTTTAGGGATGGGGGAAGAAAGGAAGTTCAAAGAAGGGACGTTAATTGCTCAAGGTCACATGGCAAGCTAACGACTGTTGGGACCAGAATTCGAATCCACACACTTGGCACCCCAAGCTCTTTTTCTGCCACAAAACTATCACCCCTGCAAAAAAGAGGGATCCGCGGGATATGAGGGATGGGAACTGGGAAGCGAAGTCATTTCTCCAGAGTTCAAGGTCCAAGGTTGAGGACTCAGTGAAGAGGGACCAGACTGGGACTGGTAAGGAAAGGACGTGTGACTTGTCGGGGACAGGGAGAGTTGGAGGGAAATGCACCCAGGACCTGGACTGAGAGGCTGCAGGAAAGATTTGGTTTCTTAAAGTAGCATCACCCACAATTTCACTAATTTCTGTCAGTGTGCCTGACAATAGGGCTCATCCTAATACAGATGACATAACAAAGCTTGGCGCTGTTATTATTTATACTATTCAATGTACAATGATAGATTTTCCCAGACTCCTAGAGTCGTCAAGAAACTGCACACTTTTTTGTTTGTTTGTTTGTTTGTTTTTGTTTTCATTCTTTATCACCCTGGGTTGAGTCCCCTGGTGTCATAACTCACAGCAACCTCAAACTCGTGGGCTCAGACGAGCCTCTTGCCTCAGCCTCCTGAATATCATTTGGGTTTACAGGCCCCTGTCACAACACTCAGCTGGTTTTTCTGTTTTTAGTAGAAATGGATCTTGTTCTTGCTCAGGCTGGTCTCGAACTTGTGAGCTCAGGCAGTCCACCCGCTTTGGCCTCCCAGCTGCTAGGATTACAGGCATGAGCCACCATGCCCAGCCTAAGTGGGAGCATTTATAAGGGCAAGGGAAGCTGTCATTGTATAAATAAGAGACTGAGGATTTACAAATCCCTTTCAAGTCTGTTTCCTCTTGTAGACTACTCACCAAACCCTTTAAGATAGGCAAGCAGAAATTCTTACCTCCTTTTTCTTTTTTTTTCTTTTTTTCTTTTTTGAGACAAGAGTTTTACTCTGTCGCCCTCAGTAGAGTGCTATGGCATCACAGCTCACAGCAACCTCCAACTCTTGGATTTAAGCGATTCTCTTGTTTCAGCCTCCCAAGTAGCTGGGACTACAGGTGCCCTCCACAATGCCCGGCTATTTTTTGTTGCAGTTGTCACTGTTGTTTAGCTGGCCCAGGCCGGGTTTGAACCTGCCAGCCTCAGTGTATATGGCCGGCACCTACCTTACCTCCTTTTTGCAGATTTGAAAACTAAGGCCCCAGAAAGAAAATTTTGTACTTGCTCAGAGTATTATGGCCAAGAACTGGTAGATCTAGGATGGTTTATTTTTTAGAGACAGAGTCTCTATCTCCCAGGTTGGAGTGCCATGGCATGATCATAGCTTGTTTTTTTAGTTGTTTTTTGTTTTGGGGGGTTTTTTTGAGAGAGAGAGAGTTTCACTACATTGCCCTTGGTAGAGAGCTGTGGCATCACAGCTCACAAGCAACCTCAAACTCTTGGGCTTAAGCGAGTCTCTTGCCTCAGCTCCCAAGTGGCTGGGACTATAGGTGCCTGCTACAACACCTGGCTGTTTTGTTGTTGTTGTTGTTGTTGTTGTCATTGTTGTTTAGCAGGCCTGGACCCACCATCCCTGGTGTATGTGGCCAGTGCCCTAATCACTGAGCTACAGGCGCCGAGTCCATAGCTTGTTTTAACTTGAACTCCTGGGTGCAAGCAGTTCTCCTACTTCAACCTCCCAAGTAGCTAGGACTATAGATGCAGATCACCACACCTAAGTTTTCTTATTTTTTGTAGAGATGAGGTCCTGCTATGTTGCCCAGGCTGGTCTGAAACTCCCTATCTCAAGCAGTTCCCCTGCCTCAACCTTCCAAATTACTAGATGTGAGCCACTGTGCCTGGCCTAGGACAATTTTTTTTAACATAATTCCTGAAAACCTCCTTGGCACATGGGCAGTATACAAGAAATACTAGATTCTCTCCCTCTCTTGCTTTTAGGTAAGTATATCTCTCAGTACCTGTATTGGCTGCTTAGCCCTGTACATATTGGCAGTGCCCTAATCCTAGCTTTCTCCAACATGCTATATGTCAACTTTGGACAAGCCATTCACTCTCTCACGTCAGTCTTTCTGGAAAGGGGAGATAGAGGAGGAGGCCAGCCTACCAGAGCCTCAAGCCAGTGTCCTCCGAGCATTAAATTGGTGATTGATGATGGCCTTATTTACCAGTTCCTTTTATAGTTGTTGAGCAAACAGTTAAGCTGTGAGAGCCCCACCAATGAGAATAAGTACTAAAGCTCAGGCTCCTCTTCCACAAACAAACTGTAAAAAAGGCCAGTTTCATAGGTTAATGTTGTCATTTCGAGGAAGGTCTTTGCAAGGTCTCCTGAGGGCAACAGAAATAGAAGCACCCCCCCTCCCTTGTGGGAATATACAGTTATACCCACAAAGGCAACCTCAGAATAACCCAGGAATGAGCTTAATGTGTTACCTGTGAGTAAAATTCAGGTTTAGGTTTAGAATTCCTTTATGCATATAGTCTGTGCCACTGAACCATAATTCTGCCTTGAAGTATTTAACTGTAACACATTAGTTAATGTTTTTATTGCCTTATTTCTTCATCTAGACTGTGAACTCCTTTAGAGTAATAACCACCTCTTTAGAGTTGTGCTCTCGTTGCTCCAGGCACTAACAGGGCGAGGATTACTATCTGCAAATCAGAATAACACAAAGACCATAATGTTGCCAATATTGAAAAGCAGATCCTAAGAGGTAGCTATTAATACTCCTTTACAAAGGAGGAAATAGAATCAGAGACCTTAAGTAATTTGCTGAAGAATACAGCTAGTAAGTAATAGAGCTTAGTTTTGAATCAATGCCAACTCATGCATTTCAGAAACAACCCTGCACCTTCTGTTTCCCTCAGGCTAATCTTCAAACAGACCTTTTGGTCTTCCTTCTCTTCACTTCCCTGCCTTCTTCTCCGGCCCAAATCTCTGTCTGCTCTGTCCGGCTCCAAGCATGCTCCCTAAGGAAGCTTTCCTAGAGGAACTAGCCTTTCTCCTCAGTCCAGTTCCGTCCAGTTGATTACCTTGCTTAAATTACAAACTTTGAAGCCAATTGTATCCAAGATTTTCTTAGAATCTACTACTCTTTGTCTTGCATGCTCATTAGTCTTTAAATTAAGGTAGGTAATGCTTTTGTAGGGCCCTATCCCTTTGTGGGTTAGTGGTATAAATCGCTGGACAGGTAACAGGAAAAGCTCATATAGTCTGGATTCACTTCGGTTATTCCTTGGATCTGTTTGGGAAAGGAAATTATCTTTTTATGCTATTCTGTTTTGTATTTGCATTTTCACTACTGGTATAAGTTGCTAAAATGTTGGGTTTTAGAATCAAATGACCTGTGTTTGATCCTGGCTCTATCCTCATCTTTTAACTGAGAGTAATAAAATCTTTCTCCTTGGGAATGTCATAAAGATAAGAGATAATTTGGCACAAGCTAAGGGCTCAGTGAATGAAATCTGCATAACAAATTCTTAAATTTTTCTATTCAGGGAAATTTTTGATAGATCACAGGTACCATAATCCTGTAGACTAACTTATGTAGACCTAACGATGAGCAAAGAACTATGACCTTCTCTGGTCATTTTGATTTTAGTGTCTTCTCTCCTCATTCTGGTGAGCTCTCCCTTACCACATCAAGTGTTACATAAAATACTTTTTTTTTTTTCTCTCTCGAGACAGAGTCTCACTCTGTTGCCCAGGCTAGAGTGCTGTGGCAGCAACCTAGCTCACAGCAACCTCAAACTCCTGGGCTCAAGTGATCCTCTTGCCTCAGCCTCCCACTTAGCTGGGACTGCAGGTGCCCACCGAAATGCCCAGCTAATTTTTCTATTTCTAGAAATGGGGTCTTGCTCTTGCTCAGGTCTTGAACTCCTGGGCTCAAGGGATCTTCTCCCTCAGCCTTCCCTGTAGCTGTGACTACAGATCTTCATCACCATGCCTCGTTTCTCTTTTTTCTTTTTGTCTTGGCATTGGTTTTGTTCCCCTTCATTCATACAAGATGTTTTAAATTATTCCTATCAGCTCTAATACAAACCTAATGCCTTTTTGAAAGATACACATGATCAAGTATCTTCGTAGCGTGAACACGGGACAGATGTTTGGGTATTGCAAAGGGGTGTTGATGGGAAGACCCACTGCAGGTAACCATAGTCATCTTTAGGCCTTGTGCGAGTGAAACCCTGCTCCATAGAGCCCGATGCCTGTTGCCCACTGAGTCATGCCTCAGAGCTATGAGGTTCTAACTCCAGAATGTCAAATTCTGTTTGGAGTCTGAGTCAGATGGTAAAACACTTGAAGGAGTTAGTTATTTTTTGAAAAGGCATATTGTCCAACTTCCCCTACTGCCTGCCTCAGGCATAGCAGCCGCCCACTCCACAACACAGTTTCAGTTTCTTCATTAACTAAACATGTGGCTGCCATACAGCCCACCAGTTATACTCCTGGGCATTTCTCCAGAAAAATGAAGACTTACATTCACACAGAAACTTGTCCACAGATGTTCATACAGCTTTATTTGTAGTCACCCAAAACTGGAAACAACCCCAATGTCCTTCAGTGGTTGCATGGTTAGACAAACTATGGTATATCGTGCGTGGACTACTACACAGCCGTGGAAAGAAACAGACTATGGGTGTGCCTAGCAACTTGGCTGGATCTCCGGAGAATTCTGCTGAACAAAAAGGCCAGTCCCAAAAGGCTGCATACTAGATGATTACATATGGTTCTTGAAGTGACAAAGTTAGAAAAATGGAGAGTAGATTAGTGATGCTAGAGGTTAAGGAATAGGAGAGAGCATGGACATGGACATGGCCATAAAGGGCGAAGTTTAGGGGTCCTGTGGTGGCAGGAATGTCCCGTGTCGTGACTAGCACTGTCAGTATTCTGGTTATGGTGGTGTGCCACAGCTTTGCAAGATGTTCCCGTGGGGGAGACTGGGTAAAGAGGACCTGGGCTCTCAGGGTTTTGTTTGTTTTTATTTTGAGATAGCATCTCACTCTGTTGCCTGGGTTAAATGCAGTGGTGTCATCATAGGCTCACTGCAACCTCAAACTCCTGAGCTCAAGTGATCCTCCTGCCTCAGCCTCCCAGGTAGCTGGGATTATAGGCGTGGACCACCATGCTCAGCCTATTTCTTTTTCTTTCTTTCTTTTTTTTTTTTTTGGTAGAGACAGAGTCTCACTTTGTTGCCCTTAGTAGAGTGCTGTGGTGTCACACAGCTCACAGCAACCTCCAACTCCTGGGCTTAAGCAATTCTCTTGCCTCAGCCTCCCGAGTAGCTGGGACTACGGGCGCCCGCCACAGTGCCCAGCTATTTTTTGGTTGCAGTTCAACCAGGCCTGGGTTTGAACCCACCACCCTTGGTACATGGGGCCGGTGCCCTACTCACTGAGCCACAGGCACCGCCCTCTTCCTTTTTTTTTTTTTTCTTTTTTTTAAGAGACAGGTTCTTGCTCTGTCACCCAGGCCAAAGTCCAGTGATGTCGTCATAGCTCACTGCAACCTCAAACTCCTGGGCTCAGCAGTCCTGCCTCAGCCTCCCATGTGGCAGGCACATACCACTATGCCTGGCTAAGTTTTTAATTTTCTGTAGAGATGAGGTCTATAATTATTTTAATTTTTTTTTTTGAGACATAGTCTCTCTCTGTTGCCCTGGGTAGAATGCTTGGCATCAAACTCCTGAGCTTGAGCAATCCTCTTGCCTTAGCCTCCCAAATAGCTGGGACTATAGGCACCAGCCACAATGCCCTGCTAGTTTTTTCTATTTTTAGTAGAGACAGGGTCTCACCCTTGCTCAGGCTGGTCTCAAACTTGTAAACTCCAGCAAATTCACCCGCCTCAGCCTCTCAGAGAGTTAGGATTACAGGCGTGAGCCACTGCACCCTAAAATGATTAATTTTTTAAAAAGGAATGAGCTGAAGATACATACAATAACATGAATGAATCTCAGAAGCTAGACACAAGGCTGCATGCTGTATGATGCCATTTATAAAAGGGAGATCTGTAGCTACGAGAAGCTGGCCAGGAGTGGTAGAGGGACTGATGGTAAAACCACACAAGAGACCTTTCTGGATGGACATGTGCTGTCATAACTATGTTAAGGTTATGCTACTTGGTCAAAACTCACCAAAGTTAGGGACAATAAGCAAGCAAAGTCGGCTGGCGCTAATAGTGTGAGGAGTCTTTCCTCTTAAATACCAGAAGGTGGCGGTAGCCAAGTGTTCATGTCATTTTACAAAATGGGGTTTCCAGTGGGAAACATTCCTGTGGAGAAACGGCTTTCCTTTTTGTTAATGAGCTCAGCCGGCTCGGTGACAAGGTACAACACAGCTTTCATCTTCACTTTCATGATCTTCTTTCATAACGATATCTGATATATAATCAGCTTCAGCTAATTTGGGGCACTTTTTACCAGCAAGTAATAAGCACCATTGTACGTTTCTGTAATTAGTCAGTTTTGAAAGTTTTCGCTTTGGCTCAGCGCCTATAGCTCAACCGGCTAAGGCGCCAGCCACGTACACCTAAGGTGGCGGGTTTGAATCCCCAGCCCGGACCCGCCAAACAACAATGACGGCTGCAACCAAGAAGTAGCCAGGCGTTGTGGCGGGCGCCTGTGGTCCCAGCTACTTGGGAGGCGGAGGCAAGAGACTCGCTTGAGCCCAGGAGTTGGAGGTTGCTGTGAGCTGTGATGCCACGGCACTCTGCCCAGGGGGACAGCTTGAGGCTCTGTCTCAAAAAAAAAAAAAAAAAAGAAAGCTTTCGCTTTAACAGTTTATAAAAGAATTAGTAGCTCTGGACTATAGTCTGAATATTTGGATATACAAATTGAGGGTTCACTTTATAATTGCTTTTGAATTGACCAGACCTTCCCCTCCCTAACCCTGTAGTAGAAGCTGAGCAAGACTTGATGTGGTCTTGGCCTTGTTTGTCTTCTCAAACAGGAAGGGGCTTTGAGGACTATGAAATGGAGGGGACAGCTTAGCCACACTCCAGTACTGCCACCCACAAGATACATTTAAATAAATCACATTCTTATGTTACTCTGGTGTTCAGCCTTTGCTGCTTCAGTCTTTCCCAGCCACTTTTCAAACTATAGTGAATAGCTATGTGCAAAGGCTGATCAAGGTACGCTGGGAAATGTAAAATAAACCTGCTAGCAGAGTGTAGGACAAAACGAGAAGACAGTGCCAATAAGAGACCTGAGAACAGTTACAAATAAATAGTCCAGTCCAATGTTTAGAAGTCTGAGTAGTAGAGTCAGACAGACCTGAGTTCTAATCCTAGCTCCTCCCCTCACCAGCTTTTGTCATTGTGGGCCCAATAGTTTTATCACAGTGCCTCATTTTTAAAATGAAGATTCAGGGGAGTAATTAATACAGTATAAAGGGTTTAACACACTGTCTAGCAATAATAAATAAGTGGCTTTAAAAGTAGATAGGAATTTAAATGTAAAACTTTGGAGGGGAACAATAGCACCCTTTTTGCAAATGTGTTCTTTTTTCCCCCCCCCCCAGACATAGTCTCACTATGTCACCCTCGGTAGAGTGCTATCATCCCAGCTCACAGCAACCTCAAACCCTTGGGCTTAAGCAATTCTCTCGCCTCGGCCTCCCAAGTAGCTGGGACTACAGGCACCCACCACAACGCTCATCTATTTTGTTGTTGTTGTTATAGTGTCATTGTTCTTTAGCAGGCCCAGGCCGGGTTCGAACCTGTGAGCCCCAGTGTATGTGGCCAGCACCCTAACCACTGAGCTATAGGCAAAAGCCTGCAAATGTGTTCTTAACGGGAAGCCATTCTGGTTGAAAGAAGGAGGGATGTTGGAGGCCTACCCACTAAACCTGACCACTTAATAGCAACCCCTGAGATGTCTCCAGGATTCCTTGGCCCACTTTCTGAAGCCTACTGGCAGCCTAACTGATACAGTAAATCATTAAAGGGAACAGAACTCAGCTCTTTGTTAGTTCCCAAAATTTCTTTATGTTCAGATAAAGTACTTTTTTATCTGGTTTTCTGTCATACTTTTAAAACACCAGCATCTTACTTTGATAAAGCTGCCATACTTTCTAACCAGTTTCCCCCAGATCTACTGTGACAATCCTCCCTTCTTAGTCACTGACACCCTTTTCATTTTTTTTTTTAATGTTTTTTGAGACAGAATCTCACTTTGTTACCCTCCGTAGAGTGCTATGGCATCATAGCTCACAGCAACCTCAAACTCTTGGGCTCAAGTTATCCTCCTGCCTCAGCCTCCCAAGCTGGGACTATAGGCGCCCACCACAGCACCCGGCTGTTTTTTAGAAAAGGGATCTTGCTCTTGGCTCAGGCTGATCTGGAACTCCTGAGCTCAGGTGATCCACCCACCTCAGCCTCTCAGAGTTCTAGGATTACAGGCACAAGCCACCACACCCAATCCCTGATATCCTTTTCAAATAAAAGAAAAAACATTTGAGTATTTGAGTATGTTACTCCCTTGATTAAGAATATTTGTTGGCTCGGCGCCTATAGCTCAACCGGCTAAGGCGCCAGCCACGTACACCTAAGCTGTCGGGTTCGAATCCCCAGCCCGGACCCGCCAAACAACGATGATGGCTGCAACCAAAAAATAGCCGGGCGTTGTGGCGGGCGCCTGTAGTCCCAGCTACTTGGGAGGCGGAGGCAGGAGACTCGCTTGAGCCCAGGAGTTGGAGGTTGCTGTGAGCTGTAATGCCATGGCACTCTGCCCAGGGGGACAGCTTGAGGCTCTGTCTCAAAAAAAAAAAAAGAATATTTGTTAACTGCTTATTGCTCTTAGGATAAAAACAAAACCCAACTTAAAAGTCTTTCTTGACTTTGCACATCTGCCACTTTGCCATCCCATCAGGCCACCTGCCTCCTACTAGACTCTGCTCAGATCCTGACAGGTGCACCACGCTGCCCAGGCCAGGCCTTTACCCCTGCTGTTCCCTCAGCCTGTATGACCACACTGTCCTTCCCTTCAATCCCTGTTCATGAAGCCTCAGCTTAAGTAGCACAGGAGGAGGCCTCTCTGAACTCTTACTCACATTTAAGCCGCTGCTGTATTTGTCCAGAGTTCCCTATACCTTGTCATCAGCATCACTCTTTATGCTTTATTGTGAATGTTTAATTTCACTCTTGTTTCATTACAAACTAAGTTTTGTGAAGGTAAAGGTTTTCTCTCTTTTATTAAGTGCTATATCACAGGTCCGTTGTACCACATCTGGCATGTGACAGGTGCTTTTAATATTTGTTGGATATGTGGTGACTGTACCTTTCCCAAGAAGAATACTTATTTCTTTTTTCTTCCTTTTTTTTTTTTTTTTTGTAGAGACAGAGTCTCACCTTATCTCCCTCGGTAGAGTGCTGTGACATCACACAGCTCACAGCAACCTCCAGCTCCTGGGCTTAGGCTATTTCCTTGCTTCAGCCTCCCGAGTAGCTGAGAGTACAGGCATCCGTCACAACCCCCGGCTATTTTTTTGTTGCAGGTTGGCCAGGGCCGGGTTTTGTTGCAGGTTGGCCAGGGCCGGGTGCTGGCCTCAGTATATGGTGCCAGCACCCTACCCACGGAGCCATAGGCGCTGCCCCAGGAAGAATATTTATTAATAATCTTGGTTTATATCCAGTCTTTATATTTATTGCACTAACTAAATGGAGTTATTTTGCATTTTAATTTTTGTTTCCTTTTTTTAAACTTTTTAAAATTTCAGGCCTGTCGAGGGGTCCAGACAGCTACAGCTACAGCCCCCCGGATCAAGAAATTTGCCATCTACCGATGGGACCCAGACAAGGCTGGAGATAAGCCCCGTATGCAGACTTACGAAATCGATCTGAACAAGTAGGTATCTCTGTGAAAGCCAGTTATGTGATAAAGGAAGGAGAGCAGACTTAAAAATCTGAGATCACATAATAGCTGTGGAGTCTGTTATCTGTTTTTAAAACAAGAATGAGGTAGGTACTTGATTCAGAAAAATGATAGCAAAAATAACATGCTGAACATAGTGGCTTATACCTATAATCCCAGCCATTCTTGACTAGTATAAGATAGTGTCTCATTGTGGGTTCTTTTTTTGTTTGTTTGTTTTGAGGCAGAATCTTACATTCCTGCCCCTGTAGAGTGCTGTGGCATCATAGCTCATAGCAACCTCAAACTCTTGGGCTCAAGTGATCCTCCTGCCTTAGCCTTCCAAGTAGCTGGGACTATAGACACTCGCCAGCTATATTTTTTAGAGATGAGGTCTTGCTCAGGCTGGTCTTAAACTCGTGAGCTCAAGCAATCCACTTCCCTCAGCCGCCCAGAGTGCTGGGATTACAGGCATGAGCCACCTTGCCCTGAGGTTTTAATTAGCATTTCATTGTGGTTTTAATTAGCATTTCTCTGATGTTTGGTGGTAATGAAGATTTTTTCATGTTTATTGGCCATTTGTATATCTTCCTTTTTTTTTTTTTGGAGACAGTCTCATTGTGTCTATCTTGGATAGAGTGCCTTGGTGTCATAGCTAACAGAAACCTCAAACTTCTTGGGCTTAAGCAGTCCTCTTGCCTCAGCCTTCCAAGTAGCTGTGACTACAGGTGTCCACCACCATGCCAGGCTAGTTTTTCTTTTTTTTTGAGACGGAGCCTCAAGCTATCCCCCTGGGTAGAGTGCCATGGCATCACGCTCACAGCAACCTCCAACTCTTAGGCTCAAGCGAGTGCCCTGCCTCAGCCTCCCAAGTAGCTGG
>NW_003852404.1:7540934-7544449 GCF_000181295.1 Otolemur garnettii
TTTTTTTTTTTTTTTTTTTTTTAAGTAAAATATATTTTGATATTATGTTGGCTGTGTACATATATAAAACCTTTAATGTCTATGTAGTTTGCACAGACTACTAGTCAAGTAAAGAGAGAGATGTTATTTCTTGTTTACAGTTTCTTATTTACATTTTAATTGCTTTTATTTCTCCAGTGTTCTATTACAGAGTAAACTTTTTTGCTCTGAGTTAGCCTTCATAACCTAAAAAAAGGCTCGGCGCCTGTGGCTCAAGCGGCTAAGGCATCAGCCACATACACCAGAGCTGGTGGATTCAAATCCAGCCCACGCCTGCCAAACAACAATGACAACAGCAACCAAAAAATGGCCAGGTGTTATGGCAGGCACCTGTTAGTCCCAGCTACTTGCGAGGCTGAGGCAAGAGAATTGCTTAAGCCCAGGAGTTGGAGGTTGCTATGACCTGTGATGCTACGGCACTCTACCCAGGGCGATAGCTTGAGGCTCTGTCTCAAAAAAAAGGAAATCAAGTCTTGTTCTGTCACCCAGGCCTAGAGTGCAGTAGTGTAATCATAGCTCACTAAAGCCTCAAATACCTGGGCTCATGTGATTCTCCCACCTCAGCCTCCTGAGTAGGAGGGCTACAGGTGCTAACCATTGTGCACTTGGCATTGTGCACTCACAGTTGGGAGCCACTGGTCCTGGTCCTTTGCCTATTTTTTTGATGGAGGTTTTTTTGTTGTTGTGTTGAGTTGTTTGCGTTCCTTATAGATTCTGCCTATTATGCCAGATGCATAGTTTACAAATATTTCCCCCCATTTTGTAGGTTGTCTGTTTACTATGTTAATGATTTCTTTGGCTGTGCAGAGCTTTTTAACTTAAGCCTCGTATGTCTATTTTTGTTTTTGTTGTGTTTGCTCTTGAAGGCTTGGTCATAAATTCTTTGCCTAGGCCAGTGTCCACGAGAGTTTTTCCTAGGTTAAACATTTAAATCCTATGTATGTTTAGAATATTAGAAGTCAAACAGCAAATTACTATTGGCAGTGAGGGAAGAAACAGGATTAGTAACAGATAATAGGCTCAGACCTTTAAAAAAAGTCCTCCAGGCTCAGCACCCATCGTAGCTCAGTGGTTACAGGGCCAGCCTCATACACAGGGGCTGGCGGATTCAAGTCCAGCCCAGGACTGCTAAACAATAATAACAACTACCATAAAAAAAGAAAGAAAGGGCTCGGCGCCTATGGCTCAAGTGGCTAAGGCGCCAGCCACGTACACCCAAGGTGGCGGGTTCGAATCCCCAGCCCGGGCCCGCCAAACAACAATGACGGCTGCAACCAAAAAATAGCCAGGCGTTGTGGCGGGCGCCTGTGGTCCCAGCTACTTGGGCGGCTGAGGTAGGAGACTCACTTGAGCCCAGGAGTTGGAGGTTGCAGTGAGCTGAGATGCCATGGCACTCTACCCAGGGGGACAGCTTGAGGCTCCTGTCTCAAAAAAAAAAGAAAGAAAGAAAGAAAGAAAAATAGCTGGGCATGTGGCAGGCACCTGTAGTCCCAGCTACTTGGGAGGCTGAGGTAAGAGAATCACTTAAGTCCAAGAGTTGGAGTTTGCTGTAAGCTGTGACGCCAGAGCACTTTACCAAGCCCGTGTATGCTTGCCTATTGGAATATATATAGTATTAACTCACCTCCAGCAATCCTGTGAGATATGGGTGCTGCTCTCTGCCCTCGATGGGTGAGACACCTAGACAGAGATTAAGTTTGCCTATAAACTCGTAAGTTGCTGAGCCAGGGTTCAAACCATGCTTTTGGCTTTTTGGCTTCCAGACTTGTGCTCCAAGTCCCAGTCCCAGGGCTCCCACTCTTAGAAGCAGCACACTGGTGCCCCAGCATGCCCCAGGATGCTCACAGTGGTGGGGATTATGGCACTGTGGGTGATTGGGTTTATTTTATTCTCTATACCATGTTTTCTGTCATGGTGACGGGTTATTTGTTAGTAACTAAGCATTTAAAGATATTTATTATCTAGATCCTAAAAATAAAACTAGAATGTGAAATAAATTATTTGGAGAAACTTAGCAAGAAATTTTAGAAGTAAAAAGCACAGGCTCCAGTGTATGGAAGTTGTTTCTGACATACATACTTCTCTACTGCTTCTGCCACTTTCCATTTCTGAGAAATGAATGTGCAATGCAAACACCAAATTAGAACTGCTCGGTATTTAAAATTTGTAAGAACGTGCGGAACTAAAACTATAGGTGAAATTCCGAATGTGACTTGAAAGGGCCAAATGGATAAGAGGGGCCCCTGGTATATCCAGGTGTCTCAAATCATGTTATGATAAAGTGTAGGGAGGTTGAACTTTGTAGAGCTACAAGGTTTTTTTTCTTTTTCATTGACAGGTGTGGCCCTATGGTATTGGATGCTTTAATCAAGATTAAGAATGAAATTGATTCAACCTTGACTTTTCGAAGATCGTGCAGAGAAGGTGAGCATTTCATTCCTGTTAGACCCAAGACATTTGTGTTCTAGTTCTCAAAAGAGTCTGGGCTGGCCAGAACTGATGGAGACATGATGGGGAACAGCCACAGCTCTCTGCCAGGTGACCTTGCTGCGCCTAACAGTTCCTTTTCTTCGGTAAATGTGTCTGAAACTCAAACCATGGTGCAAGTTCTGGTTTCTGAGTTGACTTCCTTTTGGGAAGTTTCTGTCACATGATTACTGCATCTGATGTCCCTGTGAGCTGCTGCAGCCTTCACGGATATGCTGACTGGCCACCGTCAGCACCACAGTCAACTCTGCTCTGCTCATTTATTAAAGGAGCAGTAGAGAGTGTCTAACTCAAGCTACTTGTCCAACAGTGGGATACGCCTGCCTCTCATGGGCTCCCAGCACGACGTGTGAACAGCAGCTGTGCTCTAAGTTCATTTGAGCAGTATCTCCCACAGTGGGGTTACTCGTGCTGCCAGGGCCACTTGAGCCCATTTCAGGCACAGTGCAAACCAATATTTTCTTTTTTATGAGACAAAGTCTCACTATGTTGCCCTTGGTGGCGTGCCATGGCATCACAGCATCCTCAAACTCTTGGACTTAAGTGATCCTCTCACCCCAGCCTCCCAAGTAGCTGGGATTACAGGCACCCGCCACAATGCCTGGCTATTTTTTTGTTGTAGTTGTCATTGTTGTTTAGCAGGCCCAGGCTTGATTCGAACCCTCCAGCCCTGATGTATATGACCGGTGCCTTAACCACTGAGCTACGGGTGCCGAGCCCAGACCAACATTTTCTACTTGAATAGCTATGTATATATTTCACCTATCAGAAAAATGCAATCACTAATGATGGTGTAACAGGGATGTTTTTAAGTAAAAACAAGTGGATTCAAAGATACTCCTCAAATGGTCCTCAGAAATAGACGAGGTGCCATGAAGACAGATTGGCCCTAGGCTCGGCGCCTGTAGCTCAAGCGGCTAAGGCGCCAGCCACGTACACCTAAGGTGGCGGGTTCGAATCCCCAGCCCGGGCCCACCAAACAACAATGA
>NW_003852404.1:7544517-7546257 GCF_000181295.1 Otolemur garnettii
GAGGCGGAGGCAGGAGACTCGCTTGAGCCCAGGAGTTGGAGGTTGCTGTGAGCTGTAATGCCACGGCACTCTGCCCAGGGTGACAGCTTGAGGCTCTGTCTCAAAAAAAATAAATAAATAAATAAAGACAGATTGGCCCCAGTGGCCACAAGTCACTGAGTTGGACTGTGTGCCAAGCTCTGTTCTTTGTACTTTATGTGAGTTAAGTAGATGCTACTGTCTACCTTCAATGTATAGATGAGGAAACTGAGGCCCAGGGAAGTTGAGGGACTTCTGCAAATACACATTGATAGTGAGTTGGGAGCCTGGAGTTACTCAAAGCTATTGGGCCCCAGCACGGCTCTCTCAGGGCTCAGAAAACCTGGGATGAAACAAAAACGGAGAGTAGCTTGGTTCCCTAAGAACCCTGAGCTTCCTCCTAATATAACCTTCCAAGGAAGGAAAAGCCATCACTTCTTGTCTTTGTTCTGCTGTACATTTCAAGCATTTAAAGTCCTACTTGTAAAACATCTGTTTGGGTTGAGCTGATCTTACTTAGTATTGCAAATGCTGGCAGATGATATGATAGCTCGGCTGAGTCCTGCAGTTCCAGGAATATTCTGCTGCAGTTAAATGTCAGCCTTACCCTTGTAAGTCCTTGCCACACTGGAAATGTAGATGCTTTCCAGTAACCTTTATGCATGCGATTCTTTCAGAGCCAGGAACATAAGGTGTGACCCATCTGAATTAGAAAATAGGAGGCAGGATTGTACTAATTGTCACTCCTTTTTATTCCCATAATTATTTAAAGAATTCGCCTTTTTAAGAGAAAGTTCATTGTATTTGTTTTTTAAATCCTATACTTTTTCTTATAAAAGCAACTGCTTTGGTTGGATGCCAGGTATACCTAAATGTGTTGATAAATATTCAGTTTCTGAGGGAACTTTAAGAGTATTTGCTTAAGACAGATCTTTCGGTTCTCTTATATACTTATTAAGATATTTATAGATGGGCCTGGCTTGGCACCTGTAGCTCAGCGGCTAGGGCCCCGGCCACATATGCCAGGGCTGGCAGGTTCCAACCCAGCCCAGGCCTGCCAAGCATGAATGATAACTACAGCTCAGCGGCTAGGGCACCAGCCACATACACCAGAGCTGGCGGGTTCAAACCCAGCCCAGGCCTGCCAAACCACAATGACAACTACAACAACAACAACAACAAATAGCCAGGCATTGTGACAAGTATCTGTAGTCCCAGCTACTTGGAGGCTGAGGCAAGAGGATCGCTTAAGCCCAAAGAGTTTGAGGTTGCTGTGATCTGCAACGCCATGGCGCACTCTACTGAGGGAATCATAGTGAGACTCTTTCCCCCCCAAAAAAGAAAACGGTTTATAGGCCAGGCACAGTGGCTCACACCTATAATCCTAGCACTTTGGGAGGCTGAGGCAGGTGGATTGCTTGAACTCATGAGTTCGAGAGCAGCCTGAGCAAGAGTGAGATACCAGTCTCTACCAGAAATAGAAAAACTAGGTGGGCATCTTGGTGGGCAACAGAGTAAGAAGACTCTGTCTCAAAAAAAAAAAAAGAGGGGTAGTGCCATGCCATATACCAGAGGTGGCAGAGGTGGCAGGTTCAAACCCAGCCCTGGCCAAAAACTGCAAAAAAAAAAAAAAGGAGATTTATAGGCAAGGGAGATCATGGTCTCTTAAAGTTTTATGAAAGTGATAACCCAGTGTAACTTTTTTTTTTTTTTTTTTTTTTT
>NW_003852404.1:7546277-7550266 GCF_000181295.1 Otolemur garnettii
AGTCTCACTTTCTTGCCCCTGTAGAGTCCTCTGGTATCAGCTTACCCAACCTCAAGCTCTTGGGCTCAAGAGATCCTCTTGCCTCAGCCTCCCAAGTAGCTGGGACTACAGGAACCCACCACAATGCCTGGCTATTTTTTAGAAATGGGGTTTCGCTCTTGCTCTGGCAGGTCTGGAGCTTCTGAACTCAAGCAATCTACCTGCCTTGGCCTCCCAGAGAACCCAGTGCAGCTTTAACTAGCAGTCACATTCCTTTGCCCTAAAGATCTTCAGAAACAACCTCAGAGAGGTGGTACCAGGGATCTAGGTCCCAGAGTCATTTTTAAACTCTGAAATGCCTAGGATATTTCCATACACAGGAAATAGATCTGAGCTAAGAAAATTCTCATGTCCTGGGTGAGCAGCTTATCCTTGTTTTAGTTTACTCTGCTTTGGTTTATAATTCCTTCTCTTTGGAAAGTCCTGTGAGTCAGCTTGTGTGGATTTCATAGCCCCAGGGCAATTAGAACAAGAGCCCTGTCTCTTGATACTCTATATCCAGCCCTCAACCTTAAAGTGACTGAAACATCTTTTTTTTTTTTTTTGGGTAGAGACAATCTAGCTCTGTCACCCAGCCTAGGGTACAGTGGCCGGATCATAGCTCACTTTAACCTCAAACTCCTGGGCTCAAGCAATCTGACTTTAACAATATCCTAAGTAGCTGGCACTACAGGTGCTCACCACCATGCCTACCTAATTTTTCCTAGTTTTTGTAGAGATGAAGTCTTGCTATTTTGCTCAGGCTGGTCTCAAACTCCTGGCCTTAAGCAAACCGCCTGCTTGAGCAATCATGCTCACCCAATTCAACCCAATGTTGAATTGCTTTTTTGTATTTTGTCTGTTAGAATGTGAGGGGGCAGCACCTGTGGCTCAGTGGGTAGAGCACCAGCCCCATATACCGAGGGTGGCAGGTTCAAACTTGGCCCTGGCCAAACTGCAACAACCAAAAAAAGTAGTTGGGCATTGTGACAGGCACCTATAGTCCCAGTTACTCAGGAGGCTGAGTGTTTTTGTGTGTTCTTTGGAGCTTCTGATCAGGGACGCAGGGGAAAGAACTGCAGACGGAATGAATATTTCAAGGGAGACCAGGACTCGCTCTGGTCGGCGGCCCAGCTAAACTTTACTGATTACCTTATATATTTTCCATCATTCAGTAAGAATTTAACACATATACAAAGAAGTCAAGTAACATTAGGAAGCTACCATTTAAGATTACAATTTAGTGTGAAGGCTGAGGAACACATATACAATTGATTTTGTTTAGAGTAAAAACATAAGGGAGACTGGCTGTCTGTCCTTGCTAGCCCAAACCGAACTAGGGATTATAATATTAATGAAGGGAGAAGGCAGAGAATAGAACCCAATGCTCCGATGGGTCTGTCCACCCCCAGCTACACCTTGGCTGATTCTCCACAATTCATAACAAAGAGAGCTTTCTGCATATTTCTGCATATCTGTAGGCAGGTACAGAAGCTGATCTTCCAAGAGATGCTTCTCAAAATCAATCTCCTGAAGGAGCACATTGAGGCAAACTGCCATGTCTGAGCAAGGGGAGCTTATCTGCAACAGCTGAGGCAAGAGAATCGCCCAAGCCCAAGAGCTAGAGGTTGCTATGAGCTGTGACACCATGACACTCTACCGAGGGTGACAAACTCTGTCTCTATAAAAAAAAAAGAATTTGAGTTCAGCTATTCACCAGTGGTTCACATGGACAATCCACACTTTGGGAGACTGAGGCAGGAAGATCACTGAGACCAGGAGTTCAGGACAAGCCTAGGCAGCATAGCAAGACCCTGTCTCTACAAAAATGACCAGTTTTAATTAGCTAGATATGGTGGCATGTCCCCAGAGTCCCAGCTACTCAGGAGGCCTAGGTGGGAAGGTAACTGGAA
This sequence comes from Otolemur garnettii, assembly GCF_000181295.1. Classification (NCBI taxonomy): domain Eukaryota; kingdom Metazoa; phylum Chordata; class Mammalia; order Primates; family Galagidae; genus Otolemur; species Otolemur garnettii. The sequence continues at coordinate 7,548,209 of NW_003852404.1, forward strand.
CACAGGAGTTAGAGATTACAGTGAGTTATGATCATGCCACTGCACTTCACCTGGGCATCAGAGTTAAGGGGGAAAAATTAAAATTAAAAAAAGAATTTAAGTTCAATTAACAGTGGCTTCAAAAAACTGAAGGCTGATTTTTCTCTCAAAACATGTAACCCATGGAACTAGAACTGATGTGGGAACTCTGTGACACAGCAGCTCCCAGGCCTCTCTGGCCTCCTCCAGTGCCATCCTTGACAGGGTTGCCGCAAGGTCACAGAATGGTTCTTGGAACTCTAGCTATTAGATTCACATTCTGGGCAGGAAGAAGGAAGACAGGAGAAAAGGCACAGGTACCTGCCCCTGGTTTAGAGCAAGGAGGACCCAGAAGAGAGGATTTGGAGGTGGACGACTCTGAAAGTGAGTGAGGATGTATCAAACATGTATGTCTCTCTCAGGTATCTGTGGCTCTTGTGCAATGAACATCAATGGAGGCAACACTCTAGCTTGCACCCGAAGAATTGACACCAACCTCAATAAAGTCTCAAAAATCTACCCTCTTCCACACATGTATGTGATAAAGGATCTTGTTCCTGTGAGTTTCTGCATCTCTCTTTTTATTGCAGGAGGGGTGGTGCATATGTGGGTCAGACCATTATTCTTTAGGGCAGTATTTTGTTTAGTATTAAAAGCTCCTTTCCTGGTCAGATGGGAGAACAATTTGTGTGGTTTCGCTCTTGCCCAGGCTGGTCTCCCCATATTATGGCAAGTGAGGAACCACAGTGTCACTGAGAGGGTTAGGAAAATCCCCAGATCGGAGGCAGTGTGGCCTGTCTTGAGTTTAATTAAAAAATTAAATGGCGGAAGATAGATGCCTAGAAAATCCTCCAGCAGCTCATTTGGTAAGGTTTGTTTGGGAATAACAGGGCACAGAATTTTAGAGTTGGCATATTCCCCAAAATGAAGAGTTTGGCCATAACTACAAAGGAGTCACGTGGAGAATACTCGTTTGGAAAGCAGCGGCTGTTTATGAAGTCTGCTTCAGTTTCTCCGTCATATTTGACGACCTTTGCTGACTTGGTGTTTTCACAGAGACATGGGGAAGAAAGTTGAAAAGTTTCTCAGGTAGATGAGGGAGAGATTTTCTAACTGTATGTACCATTGTGACTGTTTCTCCTTTTGTAATCTTTGCATATATTCATGCCTAAGGAAGAGTCTGGCTTCTTTCTGGCACAGAGCAGAAGACTAAGCAATGTCCAAGAGACAGGGTAGATGAGAAAGCTGAAGCGATGGTAGAATCTGATCCTTTTCTCTTTCTTCTTCCTCTTAACCTCAGGATTTGAGCAACTTCTATGCCCAGTACAAATCCATTGAGCCTTATCTGAAGAAAAAGGATGAATCCCAAGAAGGCAAGCAGCAGTATCTGCAGTCCATAGAAGATCGTGAGAAACTGGTCATTAGTCCCTATTTATTGTCTTGGTTTAAAGAAAGATGTTTGCCAGGAGTGTGGCTTGAGAGTGGAAGCAGCATGACACGATACAGACTGTTTCGTATGTGTGTTCTAGAAAGGGACTCCACCCAGGGGTTGAACACTCATCCTCTCAGGGCTGGATGAGCAGTGTGAAGCCATCAAGGGCCCAGAAGAGACCACGAAGCCGGAGCACCCAGGCCCTGTCTCAAGAGGCAGATGGATAGTGGCCATGTTGCCAGTTCATCTTTTTCAAAAGAAACCAGTATGTAAATTGCCAGGCCTTTAAAAGTTGGCAGCTAAGTTTAAGCTGTTCTCTCACTGAGGCCACAGTGAAACCCACATGCTGGCCAGTTGCAGTCCTACTGCCCCCATCCTGTCTTAACAGGTTGAAATTAAATGGCAGGACCAGGCCTAGAACCTGAATGTCCTTTTCCTAATACCACATTTGTGGTTATTGGTGTGGGATTACTGTTGGCCTTCTCACTCCCGTAGAGTTGCTATTCCTGTATGTAGCCTATAAAATCATAAAGTGAAGCCATCGTTATCAAGTTGGGTTTTTTTGTTTTTTTGTTCTTTTGGGTTTTTTTTTTTTTTTTTTTTTTTTT
>NW_003852404.1:7550286-7555423 GCF_000181295.1 Otolemur garnettii
CTCAAGCTGTCCCCCTGGGCAGAGTGCTCTGGCATCACAGCTCACAGCAACCTCCAACTCCTGGGCTCAAGCGAGTCTCCTGCCTCAGCCTCCCAAGCAGCTGGGACCACAGGCGCCTGCTACAACGCCCGGCTATTTTTTGGTTGCAGCCATCGTTGTTTTGGCAGCCCCAGGCTGGATTTGAACCCGCCACCTTAGGTGTATGTGGCTGGCGCCTTAGCCACTTGAGCCACAGGCGCCGAGCCCATTATCAAGTTTTCAATCTCTTTGCTTTACCCTTTAACCTCTTCAAAGGTTTCTGTGATTTGCACACTCTCCCTCTGTGCACACTTATGGGCAAGGAGGGCCACATGGAGATGCAGCCCCCAACATAGCTGTGCCGGGCCAAGCATGTGTGCTGTCTCATAGTTACCACTTGGTATGTTCCTCCAATACAGCGTTTATCCTAAGAATTACTTATGTGTCTGTCCAGTTAATGGATCAAGCACACTTCAGGGGCAGGGGCAGTGTCTTACTCCTTTCTGGATTCTATTATTTTATCAATAAATACTAGTTCTGTCAATAAATAAGTGAATTCTACCTTTTAGGACTTGGTCAATATTGAACCTCTTTTCCTGTTCCCCATAAAACATTAAGGAGAGTCCTTGACTGGGCCTAGGGGCTCATGCCTGTAATCTCAGCACTTTGCAAGGCAAGAGGATGGCTTGAGCCAAGATGTTTGAGACCAGCCTAAGAAATATAGTAATATCCTGTGTCTACAAAACAAGTAGAAAAGTTAGCCAGGTGTGCACCTGTCATCCCAGCTACTTGGGAACTGAGGTGGGAGAATTATTCAGGTTCGAGGCTGCAGTGAGTTATGATCTTACCACTGCACTTCAGCCTGGATGACAGAGTGAGACCCTGTCTCTAAAAACAATAATAACAATAATGAAAAAGAAAGGAAAGTTCTAGTAAGTCTGTCTCCATCACAATGATGAGGGCAGTACAGTAATGGTATGACTCCAAGAGAGCATCTGAGGACCCTTGGGAGTTTCTTGTTCTCAGCATGTAGCTCTGTCCCTCTGTTTCTAACTCCCAGGGAGTCTGAACACATTCCAGAGTCCCAGCTGGAACCAGCCACTCTGGCCCAACTAGTCATCTCACATTCTTAGGTTGGGCAAGTCTGTATCCAACAAGCATCTCCTTGATGTGGTGTTATTGGGGAACAAGGGTTCCTCGGTATCTTTTTTAATTTTAGTCTCTGTGCTGCCAAAGCGAGCGTTCTCGGTATATTTTCTGCATATAGATGAGTATCCCTTACCTGACATGCTTGGGACTGGAAGTTCTTTAGATTCCAGACTTTTAAATGTTTGCATTATATTTAACCAGTAAGCATCCCACATCCAAAATGTTCCAGTATGAGTTTCCTTTGAGCTCTCTATCCCCCTCTCCCCGCCTCTCCCCTCTGCTTTCTCTCTCTCTGTTCTCTTCCCCACTCTCTCCTCATCTCTCTCCCTTCTTTTCTCTCTTTTCTCTTCTCTTTTTCTCTCCTCCTTGGTGCTGCTCTGCAGCCTCCCTCCCCCACCAAGAAAAACCTTTAAAAAAAAAAAAAAGAATTTCCTCTGAGTAGCATGTCAGTGCTCAAAAGGTTTCAGGTTTGGCAGCATTTTGAATTTCAGATTTTCAAATTTGGAATGCTCCACTTGTAATAGAAATTTCCTAATTTAAATATTAAACATTTGTTTAGGCTTGGCGCCAATAGCACAGTGGATATGGTGCCGGCCACGTACACTGAGGGTGGCAGGTTTGAACCCACCCCAGGCCACCTAAACAATAATGACAACTACAACAAAAAAATAGCCAGGCATTGTGGCAGGTACCTGTAGTCTCAGCTACTTGGGAGGCTGAGGCAAGAGAATTGCTTAAGCCCAAGAGTTTGAAGCTGCTGTGAGTTATGATGCCACAGCACTCTACCAAGGGCCACATAGTGAAACTCTGTCTCCAAAAAAAAAAAAATTGTTTAGCATTTCTTGCTTCATTAAATTAGTATGCTGAAATTAAACAGAATTATTTTTAAATAATCTATAATTCTGTCTGGGCACCCATACCTCAGTGGTTACAGCACCAGCCACATGCTCTAGGGCTGGTGGGTTTGAACCTGGCCCAGGCCTGCTAAACAAAATCTAGCCAGGCATTGTGGCAGGCGCCTGTAGTCCCACCTACTAGGGAGACTGAGGCGAGAGAATCGCTTGAGCCCAAGAGTTTGAGGTTGGTGTGAGTGGCCTCCCAGAGTGCTAGGATTATAATTGTGAGCCTCCACTCCCGACCTGCTCTTGCTTTCTAATGCTTTAGGTGTGTGCACCAGGCACTATTAAACCACCCCACTATTGAGGAACAGTATAGTTGTTTCCAATTTTTTACTGTTGGCTAGATGAATCTTTATCCTTCCAGTTCTACCTAAAAAATTCTAATAAATTTCTTGTTAACAGATTTTCCTATAAATGTTTTAAAGAATAGGACTTTTATCAAAGCACAACATCCTATGACCTTCTGCCTTATAGACCAGTGGGGTACTTGACATTCCCCATATCTTTTTTTTTGGCTGAGATAGAGTCTTACTTTGTCACCCTCAGTAGAGTGTCATAGCTCAGAGCAACCTCAACTCCTGGTCTCAAGCGGTTCTCTTGCCTCAGCCTCCCTAGTAGCTGGGACTACAGGGACCCCCCCACAATGCCCGTCTGTTTTTTTATTGTTGTTTGTTTGTTTTCTGTCTCATATCAGCTGCCACCTCATATACCAGTGTGCCCCTTCTGTTTTGCTACCTTTAATCCATTTCTGTTGTCCACAAATTCAAAAAGTCCAGTTTGTTAGAACTGGCTGGTTGTATTGAGCCAGTGCGGCAGGTGGGAAAGAATAGGAGGCCAGAGCCAACTGCCACCTTGTATCCTTGAGCCAACTAACTTCTCTGAGCCTCACTTCCCTTCTTATACTGGGAATTGCCACGCTCTCCTCCCAGGATCCCTGTGATGATCAGATGAGGCAAAGCGGTTAAAGCATGTGGTCCTTAACCAGGATTGGCAATTTAGGATAAGGCTGCTGTTCCCAGGGAAACATCTTTTGCCAAGGGCAAAAAGCTTTGTAGACCATCACGATGCTGCAGCCCCCAGGGCTTTGTCATTTCTCCCCTCTTGACTGAATTCTGGGTGGTAAGTTGTTTTTGTTTCTGTTGATTTCTTTTTTTACATTAGTTGAGAGGTTATTGTTTATTAAAGAATCAGTGCATTGTTCTTGGGCCTAAGAACCCTGGGCTCTGATCCAGCAAGTGTCCACATTTCACTGACAAGATCTTTTTTGTGAATGATAAATCTCTGCAAACCACCTTTTGGATTTTGCCAAGAAAATGTCCAGGGAAGTAGGCACTCTGTTCACATATGGACCTCAGATGTCGCATTCAGTTTGCTAAAGGTATGACAGCATCTCTTCCTTCACATGCTCCTGACTCCCCTTTTTTCCACACAGGATGGGCTCTACGAGTGCATTCTCTGCGCCTGCTGTAGCACCAGCTGCCCCAGCTACTGGTGGAACGGAGACAAATATTTGGGGCCTGCAGTTCTTATGCAGGTGAGGTGCTCCTTAATTGCTTTAGGAGAAATTGAAGCTCAAGTATTAAGAAATCCAAAAGGGGCAGGCTCGATGGCTCACACCTATAATCCTAACCCTCTGGGAGGGCAAGGCAGGTGGATTGCCTCTCGCTCAGGAGTTCAAGACCAGCCTGAGCAAGAGTGAGACCCCATCTCTAGTAAGTAATCAAGCAATGTGGCAGCCACCTATAGTCCCAGCTACTTGGGAGGCTAAGGCAAGAGAATCACGTAAGCCCAAGAGTTTAAGGTTGTTGTGAGCTGTGATGTCACGGCACTGTATAGAGGGCAACAAAAGGAGACTCTGTCTCAAAAAAAGAAAAAGAAATCCAAGAGGACAGTAGATTCAGTAGATTGTTGTACCCTAGCCATTGCGAGGGTCTCATGGTTTCCTTCGTTGGTAATTGATTGCATTATGCTCACTTGGTGCCTTAATTTCAGGGTGGTGAGGTCACCCCAAGTAGTAATGCCATGCTTTTTGGCAAGTCGTGCCTTGCAGTTTTTTTGTTTTTTGTTTTTTGGGAGACAGAATCTCACCCTGCTGCCCAGGCTAGAGTGAAGCAGTGGAGTTGTAGCTCACAACAACCTCAAACTCCTGGACTCAAGCCATCCTCTTGCCTCAGCCTCCTGAGTAGCTGGGACTATAGGTACCTACCACCACACCCAGCTAGTTTTTCTATTTTTAGTAGAGATGAGATCTTACTCTTCCTCAGGCTAGTCTTGAACTCCTGAGCTCAAGCAGTCCACCCTCCTTGGCCTCCCAGAGTGCTAGGCTTATAGGCGTGACCCACCGCACCCGGCCTCAGAGCGATGTTTAAATGTATTTCCTGTGCAGCTGACCGTTACTTGTCCACTTGACTGTTACTCACCCACTTGCCTATGTCTCCCCATCTCCCTCTTACAGTGTTTTTTATTGTGTGAGCAAGAGAGAAAGAAATATTTTTGAAAGGCATCTACCCAGCAGTAAGGTTAGAAATTGTTTCGTGGCCAATGAGAGCCTGGGGGTTGCTTAAGAAAGAAAGTGGTATCAGTCTTTACTGCAAAGAAAGTTACTGTCTTTGTTCCCAGAAAGCATGTGCTTTTTAGATTTGTGGTCAGTGATTTTCACAAACTGTAAGCAACTCAAAAACAACTTCTTATTTTCCCACAAATAGAGAAGTTATTTGATTATGTGGCCACATGGCTGGGTTTTTTTGTTTTGTTTTTGAGACAGTGTCTCACTTTGTCACCCCTAATAGAGTGTTGTGGCATCATAGCTCACAGCAACCTAAAACTCTTGGGCTTAAGCGATTCTCTTGCCTCAGCCTTACAAGTAGCTAGGACTACCAACGCCCACCACAACACCCAGCTATTTTCGGAGATGGAGTCTCGCTCTAACTCAGGCTGGGTCTCGAACTTCTGAGCTCAGGCAATCCGCCTGCCTCAGCCTCCCAACACTGGCCAGTTTTTATTTCCAACCGTGTAGAAATTGAGTAGTGAAGTACACTAACCCTTGTCACTTGTTTTTTTTTTTTTTGAGA
>NW_003852404.1:7555585-7560601 GCF_000181295.1 Otolemur garnettii
CCGTCATTGTTGTTTGGCAGGCCCGGGCTGGATTCGAACCTGCCACCTTAGGTGTATGTGGCTGGCGCCTTAGCCACTTGAGCCACAGGCACCAAGCTAACCCTTGTCACTTGTACCAAATGGTCTGAATTGTTGGGAAACGTAGAGGGTCTCTGAGCAGCACTGCTAGAGCAAGCCCAGGAATCATGCCGTCAGTCTGTGTTCAGCTCACGGATCTCGGGCTGCTGGGATGGATATTTGAACTCAAAGCATCAATTTTCTCAAAGACATGGAGAGTCTAGCATGGGTGGGTGCTGTGAAGACAGATAAAGAGTACAGATGCTGAGCACAATGGCTCACACCTGTAGTTCTAACACTCTTAGAGGCTAAGGCAGGAGGATTGCTTAAGCTCAGGAGTTCAAGACCAGCCTAAGCAAGAGCAAAACCCATCTCTACTAAAAATAGAAAAAAGTAGCCAGATGCAGTGGCATATGCCTATTAGAGTCCCAGCTACCCAAGAGGCTGAGGCAGGAGGATAGCTTTAGCCCAGGAGTTTGAGGTTACTGCAAGCTATTATGATACCACTGTACTCTGGCCTGGGCAACAGAGCAAGACTCTGTCTCAAAAAAAAAAGTGCTGAGACAAGTCGTCTAAGCTGAGGGAGTTCCCTCCTGCACTTCTGGGGCACAGAGTTGGAGCAGCTCTGTGAGGTTGGCAGCTCAGCTCATCTGCCCCTGGTCCCCCAGGCCTACCGCTGGATGATCGACTCCAGAGATGACTTCACAGAGGAGCGCCTGGCCAAGCTGCAGGACCCATTCTCTCTGTACCGCTGCCACACCATCATGAACTGCACGAGGACATGTCCCAAGGTATGTCAGGCTTGTGGCACTCAGAACTGACAAGCTGACCATTAGAGATGGAAAGGGAACACAATGTGCCTGTTATCTTGGCGTGAGCCTGGGAGTTAGTTTGGCTCTTAGTTACAAGGAACAGACTCAGGCTACCTCAGAAGCAGGGTGTACTTGGAGGACACACGGGGACATTCAGAGAGTCAAAGATATCACAGAAATCTATGAGTAGCTACCTACATTCAACCTGACTTTGTGAGAACCATTAAACAAAAGCTGTCAGGTCATAGGCAGCTGGGGGGGGCGGGGTACTGGACTCCTTCTCCATCTCTGTCTTGTGATGTCGGCCACTAATCTGCTCTCTAGCAGCCAACCTGTTCTTTCTCTCTGTTCTGTGGAGCTTGGAGCTTTTTTGGAGCTGACTAAATGCTCCAGCTTCCCTAGCTTCACACCCTCTTCCTGCTCACACCTCCAGCTTCAGCTGCCCGTGGTCTGCTCTCATTCTCTCAGTTCACATTCCTGAGAGGAAGTTGCATTGCTCCCACTCAGCTTCCCATGCCAGCACATCAGAGGTCATGGCAGGCTGGAAACTGGCTGCCATTTGATTGTGTGCTATCTCAGTCCATTCGGTGTTGCTATCACAGAATATCACAGGCCAGGTAACTTATAAAGAAGTTTTTTTGGTTCACAGTTATGGAGGCTGGGAAGTCCATGATGCTGGCATCTCAAATTGGCTGTCATGCTGTCATCCTATGAAAGAAGGGCAGGAGAGAAAGGGGGCACAAACATAACTTTTTATGAGGAGCTAACATGTGATAACAGCATTAATCCATTTGTGAAGACAGAGCCCTCTTGACCTAGTCACTTCTCAATATAGTTGCATTGAGGATTAGATTTCCAACATATGAACTTTGGGGGACACGTTCAAACCATAGCAGGTGCCAGTCTTGGCCAGTGGGCAGGAAGTGTCAGGGCCATGTGGCTCAGAACATGGCTGCTGTTTGTGCAGGGACTGGAAACAGAGCCAGTTCACTTAAAGAGTGCACTTAGTCAGTGGGCAGCAAGATGGAAAATTTCAGGACAACCAGTTAGCTGTTAAATAAATAAAGGGCCGGGTGCGGTGGCTCATGCCTGTAATCCCAGCACTCTGGGAGGCCAAAGCTAGTAGATTGCCTGAGCTCATAGTTTCGAGACCAGCCTGAGCCAGAGTGAGACCCCGTCTCTAAAAATATAGCTAGGTGTTGTGGCAGGCACCTGTAGTCCCAGCTACTTGGGAGGCTGAGGCGAGAGAATCGCTTGAGCCCAAGAGTTTGAGGTTGCTGTGAGCTATGACGCTGCCATGGCACTCTAATGAGGGTAACAAAATAAGACTCTGTCTAAATAAATCATGTCTTTGAAAACATGAAATCCACAGTCGATATAATTCACTTATTTTCAGCCCAGAAACCTGCTGTGTTTCTAGGGGCCCCTCCCTGTGCTACAAGGTTTCTCACCTGGTACCAGTATGAGGACAGGCCTGGTAGGGGAACCCATGGGCTCCAACCCCCCCTTGCCTGGGCTTCCACCCAGGCTCAATAAATGGTACCTTCTGTTTTTGGATTTTGGGGGTTTTGTTTTTTTTCTTAATGTAGGTACTGGGCCTATTTGAGACCCTCAGAGACAGTATCTCCACTGTTGGGGCCTGGCTTACGTGGCTCTTGAGAAGCCCTGCAGGTGACTCAGGCACATTCCTGACCAGTGCACCCGGCCTCACAGGTCACAGACCTGTGCTATGAAGGGGGCAGCAGATAGCCCAGGTGACCGAGATCAAGTTCTCTGTGCCTTGCCCTGGTCAGTAATAAAACAGGGCTGGACCTTGTGGCTTGAGACTTAGACTTAGGCTGATCCTGAGTTCAACCCCGGTTTGTGCAGGTGAGGGGAAGCCAAGCCCTCAGTTGGGGGGTAGGATGAGAGTAACTTGCCTGAGGTCACTTTCAGATCAGTAGCAGGGGGCTGAGAAGTAGGCCACCTGTTTCCTATCCCAGGGCTCTCTCTTCCCACACAGATTGGGCACACTCTTGCCCTTGCAGGGACAGGAAGTATTCACATGTTCCAGAATTAGAAGGGTACACCACGAAAATTCTCCCACTCCACCCCAGCTACCTCCCTGAAGCAATGATATTATCAGACTGTGTGAACTTCCAGAGGTATCTTATGCTACTCAGAAGTGCAGATGTGTTCTTTCCTGCCTTCGTACGTGACACTCACCTGTACTCTTTAACCCACTATATCCTAGAGGTTATTCCACATCAGTATATGAGGAGTCTTTCTCCACTTCTCTTTCTCTCGAGATCTCTTTTCTTTCATTCCTTTTTCTTTTTTTCTTTCCACAACACTCTTTTCCAGAGTTAGAGTTAACTTAAAATTAGGGGATCCTGGGTGGCACCTGTGGCTCAGTAAGTGGGGCGTCAGCCCCATACACTGGGGTTGGCAGATTCAAACCTGGCCCCGGCCAAACTGCAACAAAAAAATAGCCAGGCGTTATGGCAAGCAACTGTAGTCCCAGCTACTCAGGAAGCTGAGGCAAGAAAATTGCCTAAGTCCAAAAGCTTGGAGGTTGCTATGAGCTGTGACACCAGCTCACTCTACCGAGGGCAACAAAGTGAGACTCTGTCTCTAAAATAGAAGGAGGAGGGGGATCCTTCACTGACCTCAAAAAAGTCCTCATCTCATTTGTCAAATACTTGTCTGTCAACCCTCCTACTTCTATAAAGCTGTCACTCAGTGGATTTAATTATTGTGCCTCCTGCTATAAAACAAATGTTCACAGCTGTGGGGCCAGACTGCAGCTAACACCAATGGTACTGGCCAGGCTGACTCACAGCAGCGCTTAGGAAGGGTTAACAGAGAGAGTGGTTTCTTCTGCACACCTTTGAGACCTTATATATGCTGACCTCTGCACTGATGATGTAATAATGATGGTGTTCAGAGATTTAGAGATGTCTGTCTGATTTTGACATTGGCCTATAATCATAGGGGGTAGAAAAACACACTACACTGGATATCTTTGAGCAGTTAAAGCGCACATTGACTGTCATAAACAGGAGCCACACCAGCAGAGCTGTGGCAGAGCTCTTGCCAGAGAGAGCTGATCATTTTTAAATGTCTGAAAGTAGTGACCGAGGGAGCTCTTAGCCCAGGCCCTTTGGGCTTTTTTTTCCTTTTTTAAACCAACCAGATTTAGCATGGTTAAGGAAGTTGGTTTGCATTCACCCTGCTTTGACGGTGCACTACCAGTGAAGAAGGTGTTTCACCCAAGCTTGGGGGAGGGGGGTTCCTGTTGAGTTTCTGTTGTCATTCGCGATTGATTTTCTCTTTTTCAAGGGTCTGAATCCAGGGAAAGCTATTGCTGAAATCAAGAAAATGATGGTAACCTATAAAGAAAAGAAAGCTTCAGCGTAGCTGTTTCTGTGCTCAATGTGACTTGTAACCAGCTCACAGCTGAACTTAATTTATATCTGATTTGAGTTCATTCAATAGCTTGACTTTCCATGAACACAGCATGTATAATAAAAATGTTAAGAAATAAATAAATGTTATTCTACTTTATTAACAAAAAATCGAGACTGTTCCTTTTACCTGCTACAGGGGAATGTGAAAGTTCCTGAAGGAGGCTTTTGTCCTTTAAGAGATGGATAGGGTTCCATAACTGAGCCCCGGTGGGGGGAGGCTTGTTCCCAGCTTTGCCACCCACCAGCTGGACAACCTTGGACAAGTTCCTTTACCCCTTTGCTACTCCTTTTGCCCATCTCTGAAATGGGACCCATAATTGTGTCACTTGGCCCATCTGGTATGAGAATGCCTGGCAGTTAGTCTGGGCGCCCAGTGAATGTTAGCCAGTACTAGTCATTGCTTCCTGGTCTTTGTCATTTCTAATATTAAAACCTTTGAAAACCAAATCTTGAGGCTCGGCGCCTGTGGCTCAAGTGGCTAAGGCGCCAGCCACGTACACCTAGGGTGGTAGGTTCGAATCCAGCCTGGCCTGCCAAAACAACAGTGACGGCTGCAACCAAAAAATGGCCGGGCTTTGTGGCAGGCGCCTGTGGTCCCAGCTGCTTGAGAGGCTGAGGCAGGAGACTCGCTTGAGCCCAGGAGTTGGAGGTTGCTGTGAGCTGTGATGCCATGGCACTCTACCCAGGGGGACAGCTTG
>NW_003852404.1:7560621-7561773 GCF_000181295.1 Otolemur garnettii
AAAAAAAAAAAAAAATCTCGGTAAGTCTTTTGATATGTCAACGAAGCAAAGTTTGCCATTCTTCCAGCACAGAGCAGTGACCCCATCAGCTGTGAGTTCCAATTAGCTTCACAGATGATCTCAAGGGAACTCATCACTGCAAACAACTCTCCACACCACAGCCTTGGCGGAGGTGCTTCCTGCCAGAGTAGCGACACCCAACAAACTATTCAAGAAAGGAGAAAGTAAAACATGGAAGTCTCTCCAGAAAAATCCTGCAAGTGCCCCATTCCCTATTGACAGTTATCCATTCTTGTATAAGCCTTGTGTTATTACAAGTGTGTGCCTACATAAAACTTCCTTCCGAAATAGGATACCATAGAACAGGGTGCAGTGATGCCCGCCGGCAGCTCAGGAGACTGAGGTAGGACTGTTTGAGCGCAGGCGTTCCAGACCAGACTAGATATCAGAGCGAGACCCTGTCTCTAAAAAATAGGTATCATATACTCTGTTAGCAGCTTTCTGTTTTCACCCCACAAAATACAAAGCATTCAGGCTAATAAATACCAACCATAGTCTCTGTGTGTGTTTAACATTTTTCTGCCCCAGCCTTTGTAACTGTTGCTAAATCAGTGGCAGGGGTGTGCCCTTACTCATTCAACTCTCCCCAGCTATTGCACGTTTGGGTGGTTCCTATTTTCAGCCAAGGCTGCTTTTGTAGCTGGAAACCTCTAGATCATCCTGAAAACAAAGGCTTCTTACATCCTGAGGCGAGTGGCTAAAGAAACCCCAGACTCACAGAGAATGAACCCTAATAAGCATTTTCTGGCTTTAAAAAGGAACAATTCAGTAAGCATTAGTCTCAAGCATTGAAAGAGGTGAGGTACTGGGGGCAAAGAGGAACAAGATTTGTTTCCTTCCTGCCCCCTTGGAGCCAAGGTCACAAAGAGAAAAGGAACATTGAATTATTAGAATATAGAGAACAGGGCCTTTGCCCTTCACCACAGCAACTCTGAATTCTTGACAACCTGGTATTAAAGCTTAAAATCCAGGAGTGTAGCAGGCCTTTGAAAGGCAGCAGAGGCTCGGCGCCTATAGCTCAACCGGCTAAGGCGCCAGCCACGTACACCTAAGGTGGCGGGTTCGAATCCCCAGCCCGGACCCGCCAAACAA
>NW_003852404.1:7561893-7571365 GCF_000181295.1 Otolemur garnettii
GAGCTGTAATGCCACGGCACTCTACCCAGGGCGACAGCTTGAGGCTCTGTCTCAAAAAAAAAAAAAAAAGAAAGGCAGCAGAGCTATGATCAGAGTGTTTAGTACTCAGCTATGTGAAAGGCTGGAGAGCCAAAGCTCTAGACCCTGTCCGTGACAGCTCTGTTCCCTCAGCTCAAACAACAGATTTTTGTCAAACCACCCCCTCCACAAGGTCACATTCCTTGGGTCCATGGATAATTTGACTTTGCTTCTAAAATCCAGATCTGAAAGGAAAGATGGGTTTTTCTCATGAATAACTTAATGGCCTGTAAAGATGAGTTTACCCGAGCTACTGATAAAAGGCAGAGTGTAGCTTGGGAGTTGCCACTTCAAATCAGCATCACCAGATGTCAAATTTGTAACTGTAGGTCACCCTCGCCCCAAGTGAACTTGAGCTAAATTACTATATGTTATTGACTGTTAGTTTAATTTATTGCTTATTTACTTTTTCATTGGGCTGGGCAAATGTTCTATTCCAACAATCACAAAGACTTTTCTAGTGAAACTACAGACCTGAGCAGAAAATGGTACTGGGTCTTGATGCTGCTTCTGTGCCCAAGCAGCATACCTTTCTTTGTAAAATAACACTTCCGGGCTGCGCCTGTGGCTCAAAAGGGTAGGGCACCAGTCCCATATGCCGGAGGTGGCAGGTTCAAACCCAGCCCCGGCCAAAAAATAAATAAATAAGATAACACTTCTTAGGACTGAACTCAAGTGGTCTTAACTGGTCTTTGAGCAAGTTGTTGATTGTGCCTCTGTTTTTCTGTCTGTAAAACTCCAGGCCTCTGGAGTTGACAGTTGGTATATTTCTGACATAACTGGCTAGAGCTAGAGGCCTGTTTGGAGAATGGTTTATCCTTGCAAGGCTGACAATGTTTCTCCACCACACTGACTGCTCAGTGCAAGGAGAGCTCCTACTGCTTAAATTCTCTACAGGCCCCTTCTCTTCCTTGCCCCAGGATAACTATAAAAGCCCTGAAACCCCACTTTACTGTGTGTTTGGACAGCCACAATTCTACCCCAAGGTTGTTACTAGGTGTGAAAAATCCCCCTTTGTTGTAAAAATCTTGTGAAACTTAGAGAAACTGAAAAGGAAAGTAATCCTCTGGAATAAACTGGCCCAAATTAGTGATTTCTCAAGCCTATTGCCACTTGGACCAGGCTTCCAATATTCTCCACACACCCCCAGGAGAGCAGCAGCCTGGAAGGGAAACCATCCAATTAGTCTGGGCCCACATGAGACTGGACATTTCATACACGGTAATGAAAGGAAAGCCCGGCCCACAGACCAACCACCTAGATGACCACACAGCAAAAGCCACTTCCCTAAAGGTAACCCCAGACAGATGGCAGTGCCTCCCACATTCTCTGTGGCTTGGAAGGAAGTCTCTTCTGGCTTCCTTGGTCCCCTCTGGCTTCCTGCCCCATGGAGGACATGGGGCTAGCTACAGGCCTAGCTCTCTTTCAGTGGCTCAGAGGATAGAACCTCTTCAATGCCAAGCAGCCTTAGTAAGACAGAGTGAGTGGAGCCTCCAACCCAGCTTCAGGATCTAAAGAAGGTGATGGGTGTCTACTAAGTACCTGCCATCTCATTCCATAGGTGAAAAGAGAGGCACAGAGAGGGAAAGTAACTTTTTAAAGCTCACACAACTAGAAAGCAACTCACACATCCATGGCTCTCTGATGCCAAAGCCCAGCCCCCAGCCACTGTACCACACCAACTCCTTTCAGGGCCATCTGAGCTAGCTGTGTTTAAACACAGGCTTCCTGATGCCCAGGGGACAGGGTTTCCTGGTTAAGTGTCCTGTCAAACATTGGACTAAGCCTAATGAGAAGACTTGGGGGCTTAGTCCATTAGGTGTGTCACCTGCAGATGAAACAGATCTGTTGCCCAGTGCAGTGGCTAGCACTCTGGGAGACCAAGGTGGGTGGTTTGCCTGAGCTCACAGGTTTAAGACCAGTCTGAGCCAGAGCAAGACCTCATTTCTAAAAATAGCCAGTGGTTTTGGCCCGTGCTCATAGTCCCAGCTACTTAGGAGGCTGAGGCAAGAGGATCACTTGAGCCCAAGAGTTTGAGGTTGCTGTGAGCTATGACTTGCACTCTACCAAGGGTGACAAAGTAAGTCTCTGTGTCAAAAAAAAAAAAAAAGTCTGTCACCTGACCTAGTGAAACCAGCCTTAATGACCCAGGTGGTCAATAGGAATGACCCCCAACCTCTTTCAACTCCCCCAGCTAAATAAATGGCTCCACTCCCCCAGCTGCTCAAGCCAAAACCCTTGGGAGCATTTTGAATTCCACACATTCCTGTACCTCCAAGTGCTAGCCACCAACAAGTCCTTCCTGCATGTGTGCCTGTGTGTGTTCCTGTGCCAAATGTTACTGAACTTGTGCTATGGATCAGGGCTGCTTTCCCCTCTGGGGCCTGTCTCCACCATCACACTCCAGCATAGCTATCTCCTTCCAGCCCATTTCATGACAGGTCATTGTTGGAGTTTCCTTTGCTTGCCTTGGGCTGCGTCCCAGCAGACACTGGGCTCTATGAGGACACTCTTCTGTTCCTGGCTCCTAGAACACTGCCTAACACTACATAAATTCTTTTCTTTTTTTTTTTTTTTTTTGCAGTTTTTGGTGGGGGCCGGGTTTGAACCCACCACCTCCGGTATATGGGGCCAGCGCCACAGGCGCCGCCCCATAAATTTATATTAGACAAATGATTGCTGGATCGTGCCCAAGCCTATCCTTGGCCATAACATGTACATTCCCTGGTTTGCCCTGGGATCTTGAGGTTCCATGTTCTGTCTTTACAGTTCCTTTATCTAGAGGCTGGGGAGAGACAGGCTGTATCTGTGCCTGTCACTATAGGGTAGTATGGTAAATTCTGCATACAATTATCATAACCCTGGTGCCTCCCCCATGCAGGTGTGTCTGCAGGTCATGCTGTGAGGTTCCCTGGGTTGGATTATCCCTCTGCTAGCTCTCTAGCATTTTCCAGGCGTCCTGTGTGTCACGGTCTCCCTGTGGGGTACATGTGACCCTGTGCATCCCTGGGCAGGTGCGTTTTCCTTCTTTGACATTTATAAAGCAGTGTCAGGCACCATTCCAAGGGCTTTACCTGTATTTTCTAAAGCGATTCTCACAACAAATCTATGAAGCCATCGTTGCTACCCCACATGCTTGGAAATGAGGGCCCATAACTGCAGCACCTGGAAGAGATGCAGCTCAGAGTATAGCGTGCATGGTCCTTAGACTGGGCTACACAACTGGGGCTGATTCCGTGTGTCTGTCTGTCTGTCTAGGGACTCTCCCACCTGTGTGCGCGACTCTCTATGTCTGGGGGTGACTCCATGTGGTGTGTGTGTCTATCTGGGAGCTGTCCAGCCCGTGTGCGTGTCTCTCTGAGTCTGGGGGCCGTCCTGTCCTCATGCGCCCCACCTCCGGGATTGTGAGGAGCGGCCGGCAGGGACTACAAGTCCCGGCAGCCCAGGCGCGGGCGGCGGCGGAGGGCCGCAGTCGGCTGGGCGGGGCTTGGAGGAGCTTTGAGATCTACTGCGGCACCTTCGGAGCTGCGCCGCCGCCTTCGCCGCCGCCGCCGCTGCTGCCGATCGTGCAGGTGTCGCCGCCTGCCCTGCTCCCCCAGCCCCGGGTCGCCCGACCGCGCCCCCGCGGGGCTTTGCGTACGCCCGGGCCCAGGCCACGGGCCGCAGCGCCGGGGCCGGCGATGAGCGCGAGCAGCCGGCATGAGCACAGGTGAGTGCCAGCCAAGTCGGCCCCGGCGCCTGTCGTCGCACCTGGTGGGGGGAAAGGAATCCGCCCCCGCCCCAGCCGACCTCGAGGTAGCAAGCTGGAGGAGCGGGCCCCGGGCGGAGATGCTGGGTCGGACCCCTCCCTTTCACCCGGACTTGCTTCGGGCCCTTAGCTGAGGCCAGGCTGGGGGATGGCGCCGCGTACAACCGGCCCCTCCTAGCCTTCCCGCACCCTGCTTACGGGGGGGGCGTGGGGGGTGAGGAAGCTACCAGCACTGGTGCTAGAGGGCTGCGGGGGCCGTGGTGGAAGCAGGGAGACCGCCCACTCCTGCCCTGCTAGATTGGATTGGTAACCCACCCTAAGTGACAGATGTCCAGGTCAAGCAGGAGGTGTGGAGGCGGCTGCATCCGGGACCTCCGGGCAGCTACCCCTCTTGAATGGATGAATGAATGAATGAATGAGGTTGAGGAAAACAGGTTTCCTGAGGCACTGGGTGGGAGTATCCTGGGGCACTCCTGGGCCGGATCCCCTGCCTCAGTTCCCAGAGGAAGACTGTCAGCAACCCGGTGCAAGGACCACACCCTCCATGTTACCCATCTGGGCCAGGCGTCCCACACTCACCCCTTCCATCTAATTTAAATCCCATCTGCTGCTCATAAGGCCAGTAGGCCTCCAGTATCCAGAAGGGTTTCATCTGTATGTTGATCACTCAGCCCCACAGCCTAGAATGCACCCCGCGGTGAAGAAGGGGAAAGAATGAGGAAAGATGGCCCCCAGACTCCAGATCCAAAGATTGGAAGATGCACACACCCACCAGCCCCAGCCTAGCAGAAGACAGGAGCCCTTGGTCACAGGGAAACCACAGTGAAGGAGGAGGCTGGGCCACTGCCAGGCCTCCAGTAGGAAGCCATGGCTTCCACAGGAAACAAGAGGTTCCTAAATGACTTTGACTCTAGCTCCTCCACTCCACAGGGCTGGTGACATTACCCCAGGGCTGTAACTCAGACCAAGTTCAAGTCCAGGTTCTGCAATAGCTGTGTGACTTTGCACATGTTCACCAACCTTTCTGGTCCTCATTTTAAATGGGGATCTGAATATGTACTTTTCACTGAGGTGGCTGTGAGGAATGTGTTCACTGAGGCCCACTCTTTTGGCTCAGTGCCCGGAGCTCAGTGGTTAGGGTACCAACTACATACTCCGGGGCTGGTGGGTTTGAACCAGCCCAGGCCTGCTAAACCAAAAAATAAAATTAAATAAATAGCCGGGCGTTGTGGTGGGTGCCTGTAATGCCAGCTACTAGGGAGGCTGAGGCAAGAGAATCACTTGAGCCTAAGAGTTTGAGATTGCTGCGAGTTTTGTCTCCAGGGCACTCTACCTAGGGTAATAAAGTGAGATTCTTATCTGGATAAAAAAAAAAAGAGAGAGAGCGAGAGAGACCCATTCTTTTCTAGCTTCTCCCCTTTCAAGCTCTCTGACTCCCCTCCCCAGGCAAGGAAGTTCGCTGCTCCCTTGATCAGTTTCCCCAAGTATAAAATGTGGATAATAATACAAAATTTTACAAAAGATTTCTAAAATATTCTCTATGTGTTGGCCGCCTCTTTGTAAGATTTCATAATGAATATTCTGTAAATAAAGGTACATTTAGCTACAATTCTCCATATGTATGGCAGCTTCATGGGTGACTTTTGGGACACTTCCTTGAGAGGGTTCTGTGTAAGGATTCAGTGAGTTAGTGCCTTTGAGGGTTCCCATACTGTGTGGGTATTGCTGTTGTTCAGAAGCCCAGTAACAAAAGTGGGGAAAGTGTTCTGGTCTCACACTGCCTGTATGTGCTGCCTCCCAGCTGATCTGAGTGAGCAGAGCTTCAAGAGCTCTGATCCTTTCCTACAATAGCCCTGGGGAGGCAGAGATGTGACTAGAGATAGCCACCTGCACATCAGAGTGTTTCAACAGGTGTCCTGCACGAGAGGGTGCCCTGGGCTTGACCCTTAGGAGTCTAGAGCAGTGGTTCTCAACCTTCCTAATGCCGTGACCCTTTAATACAGTTCCTCAGGTTGTGGTGACCCCCAACCATAAAATTATTTCCATTGCTACTTCACAATTGTAATTTTGCTACTGTTATGAATCGTAATGTAAATATCTGATAGGCATGATGTATTTAGGCGACCCCTGTGAATGGGTCGTTCGACCCTCAAAGGGGTTGCTGCCCACAGGTTGAGAATCACTGGCTTAGAGGTTTCCAAAGATATGACTTCCTCCCTTAAAGTCCTCTCCCTTCCTTCTTGCCAAAGTGACTGGGAGCGTGTCCATATGACAGACACAAGGAAGAACTTCCCAGAGGGAAAGCGATCCTGGGGGTCTCTGGCAGGGGCCGTTTAGGAAGAGGCTCGAGCCTTTGTAGCTCACTCCTCACACCATTGCCTCCATGCTCTATCATGCCTGCAAGATAGGTGTTCATTCATTTAATCCATCAATGTTTCCTGACGCCAGGTGTATGTCCGGCACTGTGAGCAGGATCAGTGACACCCGTGCAAACAAGGACGGGCGATCAGTAGTGGGTGTGGTGGGCAGAGAGGACTTCAGAGCAAGACAGGTCCTTTTCCAGCTCTGAGACAAATCCCAGGGCGAACTGCCTCAGGGCTCAGTGTTGTCCTCTGGGAACAGTAGAAGAGCCTTCCCAGCAGGCTCGGTGTGGGGTGAAATCAGATCTGCTAAATAATCACCCAGCATCTACCTAGCAGAGTACAGGAGTCTGCTGGAGCTGACAGCCTGAGGGTGGTAAGGCTGAGCAAGAAGAGGCATCAGCAGGCACCGCAGGTGCTGGGGAAGGAGAAGAGCACCTGAGAAACGGGTCAGAGCAGGAGCCACACTTCCTCACCCACTGTGCAGGCTGACGCTTGTGGGAATGCCAGGGCTGGGGTTGCTCATGCCAGTCCTGTGTGCCAGCTGCTTTGGTGTTGTCATCCTAGGGGTGAGAAATGGGAGCCCAAAGAGGCCAGGGTACTTGCCTTATAAAATGCAGCTTGCTTGGAAGAGAACCAGGAGCAAGTTCGTGATAAAAGTGACGACGGGGATGTATGGCATTTGGGCAACTTAATTCACCTCTCTGGGCCTCGGTTTCCCCAATCTGGGAAATAGGGTTAGAAGTAGTAGCCACTTCATCAGAACGTGGTGACCCATCCATGAATGACTGTATTTAAAGTCCCATAGTAAGCCCCTTACACCACAGAAACATCCCGAGAACAACCCTAAAGGGTGAGAAATCCCCACCTGCCTCCAGGGCACCGGTCTCCAGGGCTGGTGAAGGGGCTTTGGGCAAAAAACACAGTTGGAGCCAGGCATGGTGGTGCACGCCTGTAGTGGCCGCCACTCTGGAGGCTGAAGCTGGGAGGATCACTAGAGGCCAGGAGTTTGAGGCTGGGGTGAGCTGTGATTTTGCTGCTGCTCTTCTGCCTTGGTGACAGAGTTGGACCTCATCTCTAAAAGATTCTTTTTTGGGGCTTGGTGCCTGTGGCTCAAGCGGCTAAGGCGCCAGCCACATACACCTAAGGTGGCGGGTTCGAATCCCCAGCCCGGGCCCGCCAAACAATGATGGCTGCAACCAAAAAATGGCCAGGCATTGTGGTGGGCGCCTGTAGTCCCAGCTACTTGGGAGGCTGAGGCAGGAGACTCGCTTGAGCCTAGGAGTTGGAGGTTGCTGTGAGCGTGATGCCATGGCACTCTACCCAGGGGGATAGCTTGAGGCTCCGTCTCAAAAAAAAAAAAAAAAAAAGATTTTTTTTTGGTTGTTGTTAACATAGAGTCTCACTCTGTTGCACAGGGTCCAGTGCAGTGGCATCATCATAGCTCACTGCAACTCCTGGCCTCAGCAGTCCTCCTGCCTCAGCCTCCTGAAGTGCCTCTGTACCCAGCACCCTCCCCCCCTAACAAACCACACTTGAGACTCCTGTGGTAATTGTGCCTGTCAGTCTTCTAAAAAGGGGCAAGACAGGGCTATGGCTTTTGGTGGCCAAATACCTGAGAACTCAGTATTGCCAGACAGACTGTCAGTCATCCCAAGTGACTGCTCCTCTGCCCAAGTTTCTCCACAACCCCCAGCTGCACCAAAGAGCAGAAAAGGCTTCAGCCGTCCCTTATCGGCAAGTTGTCATCGGAAAGGGAAGGAAACAATGTTTTGACCCTGACAAGGCTGTCACTGGGGGACCATAGAGCAAAAAGGAAACCAGCCAGCCTTGCAGCTCCTGTACCCCAGGGACCCAGGCTGGGTCTCTATGAGCCTCGATTCCTGCCTCCCCACTGCAGCCTTGAGATTCCACCCCTCCTACAGGGCCTGGACAGAGACCCCAGTGGTTGAGGTTTCTGTAAAGGCTATGAGTGTGTGTGTGTGTGTTTAGGACCTTTAAGGGAAAGAGCACCCCTCCAATGCTTAGGTGGAAATTAAGATTGTATAATTTAGTGAGAGAGAGAGGGAGGGAGTGTGTGTGTGTGTGTGTGTCCATCCCCGTCCTCAGAGACCAACCTCTTCCTGGAGCTAGGGACTCCACCATTTGTTTTCTGAGTCAACCAAGCAGATAGGAGAGGGGTTAGCTATAGGGAAACAAGCTGTTGGCTTATTTGATTTTTGAGTCATCGGTTTAAGAGAAGACCCAGGAAGTACATGACATGTGTCCTGCTCTCAGAAAGTGCCCACATGGGCCCAGAGAGCACAGGGGCTGGGCTCTGACTTCCTGTTCATTTATTGCTGGGTCTTTGTGCCCTCGGAGCCTTAGTCACCTCATTCGTAAAACAGAAAAATGCAAGTCCACTTCCTAGTGTTGCAGAGAAGGTTATAGGTGTTAATTTGTGTGGAGACTTAGCTCCTGTGACCTTGGATGTGCCGGGTGGATGTCAGCTGCTCTTAGTGTTGTTGTTACCATAGTCTATGCTGTCACTCTGTGAGGGGGTCAGGAGCCAGGATAAAAGAGGACAGACTCTGCCTGGTCTGGGGACATATGGCCTCACGGGTTCCTAGGTGGTTCAATAGTGATTAACACTATTGTGTGCATTCAGTCTACTGCTGAGCTTCAGTTTGGGGCCAGTGAATTTCAACCAAATATAACCATATACTCCAGGGTCCACTTGATTTGTAATAAAGGAATATGTTTTAATCATCTTTTGCCTTAACCTATTGCTATTTCTCAGTTGACCCCAGTCCTTGGCCTGAGAAGAGAGATAATATTTATGATGCCTTCTAAAACTCAGCCTAAGGGAAGAAGGGTGTGAGTTGCCAAAGGGTTGGTACTATAGGGTGGCTGATTCGAAACCCATTCGAAACCCCATTCCATTTCCAGCTTGCTTCTTCTACTGTAGAGAATCGGGAGCTAAAAACAGGCCATCCCAGGCAGCAGGCACAGCTGGAGGCGGCTGCTGTGGCCCCATTCTGGCAGTGAGAAGAGAAATGAAATGTGCCACGCAGTTTCCTGCTTATTCTTGCACAAGGCCTTCCTTTTGGTCCAGGAAAACAGAGCAGAAAGAACAAAGGCGCCTGGGTCCTCGATGGCATCATAGCCATTGTTCCAGCCCTGGGTTACCAATACCCAGACATCTTTTTGCATAAGACAAATAAACTCCTTGTTTAAGTGTTTTTCTAGGCTCGGCGCCTGTGGCTCAAGCGGCTAGGGCGCCAGCCACATACACCTAAGGTGGCGG
>NW_003852404.1:7571938-7628213 GCF_000181295.1 Otolemur garnettii
GGTTGGTCTCAAACTCCTGAGCTCAGGCGATCCACCTGCTTTGGCTTCCCAGAGTGCTAGGATACAGGTGTGAAAAAAAAAAAATACTCCAGCCTGGAGTCAACTTGCATCTTGGAGCTACTCTATACTTGGTGTGTGATGTTGGGTTACTTAACCTCTCTGAGCCTCACTCCCGTTTATAGAGGAGATAGTAATAGAAGTTACCTGGCAGGGTTACTAAAAGGGATAGGAGCCCATGGTAAGCCCTGTGTTTGGGGATAGAGCAGCTGAGAAGCCAGAGGAGATGTGACCACGGCAGTGCCCTGACACAGGCTGTCCAAGGGTGGAAGCAGTAAGCCTCATACCCTCTGGGGTCCCAGAGCACCCACTGTATGCCTGCCTTGCAGAGATCACAGCTCTATAGCAGGGAAGGGAGGAGAAAATGGAATGTCTGCAATAGAGTCAGGTACCTGGTACCATTCCCCCAGCCTTGGTTTACCCACCAGTAAAGACAGCTCTGTGGGCCTGATGTTTTATCACTTTGGCCTCAATATCTCAGCATATCCTCACTGCCAGACCTGTGCTGGACACAGGGATTGAATGAAGACAAACAGGCCAACCCCTGGCCTCAGGGTCAGGTATGGATAAGGAATGGAAAAGTGGGACATAGAATTCCAAGGAAGCTGATGGCTGGATGTGTGAGCTCCTTGGGTGCTCCAGGTGCACTCACCAGGCCCTGTCTCCAATTCCCAGCCACACCTAGATAACACAAGGAAACAAGGCACCGTGAGGGAGAACCAGCAGAACAGTCAGCTAACAGACCCATGAAGGCTTGAGCTACTGTATTTATCAAGCCAAATGCCTTTCTATTTAAAGAAACAAGAGTTCCTAGCACTCTGGGAGGCTGAGGCAGGTGGATTGCTTGAGTTTTTTAGGAGTTCCAGACCAGCCTGACCAAGAGTGAGACCCCATCTCTACTAAAAATAGAAAAACTAGCTGGGTGTTGTGGTGGGTGCCTGTCATCTCAGCTACTTTGAAGGCAGAGGCAAGAGGATCACTTGAGCCCAAGAGTTTGAGGTTGTTGTGAGCTATGTATGACGCCACGGACTCTGTCTCAAAAAACTAAATGAAAAGTAAAGAAGCAAGAGGAAGAGTGGCCTTTCCCCAAGTGACTTTCTGCCTTTCTGCCCACAGACAGCAGCCCTCTAACGGGCAGCACGCCGGCCGGTTATGGGACCCTGACGATAGGGACGTCAATAGATCCCCTCAGCTCCTCAGTTTCATCCGTGGTATGTGGACAGAGTGGGGGCAGGGGATGCTCCAGATGGGGTGAATACAGGCCCCCCCCAGACACCCTGACTTCTTCCTCTGCCCCTGAGCTTCTCTCACCTGCATTCACAGAGGCTCAGTGGCTACTGTGGCAGTCCATGGAGGGTCATAGGCTATCACGTCATGGTCTGGATGATGGCTGGGATCCCTTTGCTGCTCTTCCGATGGAAGCCGGCGTGGGGGGTGCGGCTGCGGCTGCGGCCGTGCAACCTGGCCCGCGCCGAAACACTCGTTATCGAAATAAGAGACAAAGAGGTGAGAGGCAGGCCGAGCCTGGGGAGTGGTCAGGGCCTGGGGTGGAGGATGCTGGTTGTCGGGGGGAGGTTCCCACACAGCCACTGACCTTCGGGGGGAGGTTAGGCAGGTAGTTCTCCACTCTGGACTGAGATTTCCCATCTAGGCAGTGGACAGGAGTGGCTGGTTGGGTGATCCCTGTGGGCAGGCTCAGCGATAGCCTTTTCTGCCTTCTCCAGCAGGGGCCACCGGCCGCTGGAACAGGGCCTGGGAGGGGTGGGGTCTCTTCCAGTTCTGAGCCCACTCCTCTGTGTTCCAGGATAGTTCGTGGCAGCTCTTCACTGTCCAGGTGCAGACTGAGGCCGTCAGTGAGGGCAGGTGAGGCAGCCCCTCGCCCTCCCAGAAGCCCCTGGCCCACCACACACACACACACCCACACATACATGATGGCTGTCACTGGTACCTACCATACCAAGGATAGAGGGTGGCTCTGTGAGAACAGAAAAGTTCTGGAGTAGCATTCGGAGCTCCAGAGTAACCCTCATACTTCTTCATAGCCTCAAGCTGCCCCAAGAGGCCCATGAAGCGGATGGCCGGAGCCAGGCAGCTGTGGGGGCAGTACCAGAGGGTACCTGGAAGGACACTGCCCAGCTCCATGGGCAGGAGGAGTCAGTGAGTAGACAGCTGGGTTCTGTTCAAGTCCTTGCCCCTCTCTGGGCCTCAGTTTTGTGCTCTGTACAATGGGAAGGTTGGACTCCATGCTGACCAAGCACCTCTTGGTTCTGTGACCCCAGACATCTAGAATGCTAACTGCTTTTATGCTTCCTAGCCTTTCTTCACCTCTCTTTCCTATGATGCTGGTCCCTGCCCACTTTCCCTATCCCCAGTGCACACACACTGGCCCTGGGGCCAGCCTCCAACCCAGCCTCTTTTCTCCACCTCCCAGAAGCGAGTGCTGCGGTATTACCTCCTCCAGGGCCAGCGCTACGTCTGGATTGAGACCCAACAAGCCTTCCATCAGGTCAGGTAGGAATTGGGGTCAGTGGCACTGATATCACTTCCCAGAGTGGGCCTTGTTTGGGCACAGGCAGTGGCATGAAGTGACCTGGCATGGCCGGGGCTCTCCTCTCGGCTCTGCCACTTTTTCCCTTTAATCCTGGGGTAGGTACTGAGCCTCTCCAGGCCTGAGGTCTCTGCCTAGAAAGGGGTTGGAGACAATCCTCACCTCCTAGGGCTATTTCAAAGGTAAAATACCTAATAATTTCTGTGAAGCTTGACACAGCATCTGTCCGAGTTGGTGACACTGCCGTGAGTCAGAACACACGCTTAAGCTTCGGCAGTCTGTTTAGACCCTGCCACCCACTAAATGCTTAATAAATGTGAGCTGATGACACACCTTAGTTTGAGTCCCCCAGAAGCAGACCTTAAGACGAGGATTCAAGTGCAGAGAGTTGGTTTACAACACTGGGGAGGTGGGACAAGGAAAGGGAGGAAGAGAAAAGAGGTGGATTGTCATGCCACCATGGATGCCTGGACCTCAGTCCTTTGGGGATCTCTGGAGACCCCTATAGAGCACACATCTCAAGGCAACCTCACCCAAGGGGCAAGGGAGCTGGGAACACTTATCCAACACCTCCCTACCATTGTGGGTTGTAAGCTGCTCCCTGGGACATGAACTCTTCTGCACTTTTGGCTTTCTGGCCTCATGGGCAGAGCATGCTCTCCCAACCAGGACAAGTCTTCAAGTAAAGGCAGGTGTCCGCAGGGAGCTGCCATGTTGTGCAGAGGTGAGCCCAAGGGAGATGGGGGTGGCACCAACAGCCTCTGCCACATGATAAGGATAATAGTGAAAAACACTGGCATGGAGATCACTCAGCAAGTGTCAGGCACTGTCCAAAGCACTATCCATGGCTCACCTCATCTAATCCACCTGTAGCCGAATGAGGACACTGTCCCCATTTTGCAGATGAGAAAACTGAGGCACAAAGAGGGCAAGTGACTTGTCCAAGGCATCATCAGTGTAAATAATACGCTAAATAATGTCTTCTTTGTCACTTTTAATATTATCATCCTCTCTCATCATCGTCCTTTCTCAATGAGATGGTTTGAAGCCCAATCAGAGGAACAAAAGGAGAAAGCTAAGCCCAGAGCTTGTATCTCCCAGGAGCTTGGTGTGACAGATGGGGGTCAGGAGAGGCCTGGAGCCCTGAGGCCCTGGCCTGTGTGAGGTGCAGGACACAGAGCTCAGGCCCTGTGGCCCACACAAGTGTTCCCTGCCCTCCACCAGCCTGCTGGACCACGGCCGCACCTGTGACGATATGCACCGCTCCCACTCCGGCCTCAGTCTCCAGGAACAAACTTTGAGGTGGGTGCTGCCCTGGGGTCGGTGCTCTAATACTGGAGAACTCCAATCTTCCCTGCCCCCCATGTGGCTACCTTCCAGACACCTCCCATCTCTGGGCCTCAATTTCCTCAGCTATAAAATGGGTCATTCTGTCACCCAGCATGTCTCACTGTCACCCTGTCCTCTGACGGCTTGGCCTCACCCCCTCTTGCAGGAAGGCCATCTATGGCCCCAACGTGATCGCCGTACCAGTCAAGTCCTACCCTCAGCTGCTGGTGGACGAGGTAGGATTATCCCCAAGTCTTGCCTCCTCTGGACCCCTGTGCAGAAGCAGAGGAGATAACGTCATCTTCTCATAGCGGAGTCATCCCAGACCCTGCCCTGGTCACCTTAGCCAGCCAGGCTATAATTGGAGCTTCTGCTCAAGGCGTAGGCCAGAGATTGGGGAATTGCCTGTGGGGGTTAGAGGCTAAGAGGCAAGTGCCAGGTGCCAGGAGACGCGCTCTGGAGCCTGGGGCCTCCTGTGCATTTTCCACTGTCATTGTCCCGACAGTCCCGGGAGGAGGGCCCGGGATGACAATGTGTCAACCCATGAGGAACGCAGGCTTCAGAAGGCGACACACGACATGGCCCAGGTCACACAGGGACAAAGGGAAGCCAGTGACCCAGACACGTGTAGAGTAAAATGTTACCATCCCAGCCCTGGGGGGAGACACTACCGAAGAGTCTTGGAGTCTGGCCTGATATAAACTATGGTCTGCCTAAGGGCAGTGACTTACTCCATCTGTGCCTCAGAGTTTCCTCATCCGTAGAATAGAGGTGATAGTGGCACCTGCCTGTGGAATTGTCTTCACCATTGGATGACACTTGGATAAAGTGTTGAGCAGGATTCTGGCTTGTCCTCTTCAGAGTGGAGGAACTAGGGACTCGGGGGATGTCTGGTTGAGGGGACAAGATCTGTCATGGGAACGGCTTGGCTTCAGTCCTTTCGCAGCCACTGGGCCTCTGCTCCCATGTTTGGATGCCCAGGGGACAGGGATACTGACGCTCTCTCCCTCCACCAGGCACTGAACCCCTACTATGGGTTCCAGGCCTTCAGCATCGCACTGTGGCTGGCCGACCGCTACTACTGGTATGCCCTCTGCATCCTCCTCATCTCCACCATCTCCATCTGCCTGTCGCTCTACAGGACCCGAAAGGTGAGTGACGCAAGGCAGGCAGCGTGGCCGTGGAGGAGGTCCCTTTGGTGCTCCCTCACTACTCCCCTGTTGTCCCCTGCCCACAGCAAAGCCAGACTCTGAGGGACATGGTCAAGCTGTCTGTGCGGGTTCGCGTGTGCCGGCCTGGAGGAGGTGAGGAGCCGGGCTCAGGAGGGTGGAGGGAGGCCGGGTGGGTGTGGGGGTGGCGGCAGTTGCCCCAGCTGTGCTGACTCTCCTTTCCCTCAGAGGAGCAATGGGTCGACTCCAGCGAGCTGGTGCCCGGGGACTGCCTGGTGCTACCCCAGGAGGGTGGGCTGATGCCCTGCGACGCCACCCTAGTGGCTGGCGAGTGCGTGGTCAACGAGAGCTCCCTGACAGGTCTGCCCCCGGCCCTCTGCGTCAGAAGTTGGAGTTTTCTTTTCCTTTTTTCTCAAGTAACCTTCCCAGCTTCAGCACTAGCTAACCCCATACCTTTGGGGTGTATTGTTTTACCTCACTGTGCCTCAGTTTCCTTCTCTATTAAAAGGGGGCTGTCACTCCTGGATAGTGTTGTGCAAAGTGCTTAGAAGCATGAGTGGGGTGGGGTAAGCACCATTGTATGTGAGCTATTTCTGTGTGAATGTCCGCCTTCGGGTCAAGAAGATCTCAGGCCAGGTAGAGCATGTAGCCCAAACTGGGGGGCCCAGTTCATCTCCCCATGGGCAGCTCCCATGAAGGGTCCAGGTGTCCTTCTGGGCCTTTTTCTGTGAACCTATATATGATGTGTGTGCACAGGTGCAGATGCACCTCTCTGTTACGTACATGGGCTCGTGTTCTGTGTCATATTCCATACGTTGCTTTCTCTCCTGGGCCTTCTCCCACACATGGGTACTCCACCTCCCAGTCCACATTATGGGTGTGTCAGAACTGACTTACCTGGTCCACTAACAATGAGTATTTAGATTGTGATTTTCTGGCCATTGCAGACAACGCCACAGGACTCAGCCTTGTCCTGTCTTCTCACCACGTGCAAATATTTCTTTCTCTGAGATGTGTTAGATCTTAGTGGTAGATACTAGATAGAACTTACGAGAAACACAAGATAGTAGTTTCTTCCAGGGAAGCTTTCTGGCTGGAGTTCTATTCGTATATTCATATAATAATAGTGATGATGATGACATCACTATGATTCATGGGCCCATGCCCTGAGCCTGGCCCTCCACAAACTTTGTCTGCACTTTACATATCCACCCACCTCTTGGGGGTGGGGACAGAAACAGTGATTGGATTGATTATCCCTGAGTCCCTCCCAGGAATCAGCACACAGTAGGTACTGAGTAGCCTCATCTTAACAGGCATTCAGTAAGGGTTTGCTACTCTTTTTGGGCAGCCTGCCCAAGGTTACACCCCTAAAGGCTATTCCCTCCATGTAAATATCTTTAGTGGTTTGTATTATAAAAGTAATATGAGCTCAGCGCCTGTAGCTCAAGTGGCTAAGGTGCCAGCCACATACACCTAAGGTGGCAGGTTCAAATCCAGCCTGGCCCGCCAGACAACAATGACAGCTGCAACCAAAAAATAGCTGGGCGTTGTGGCAGGCGCCTGTGGTCCCAGCTACTTGGGAGGCGGAGGCAGGAGACTCGCTTGAGCCCAGGAGTTGGAGGTTTCTGTGAGCTGTGATGCCATGGCACTCTACCCAGGGGGATAGCTTGAGGGTCTGTCTCAAAAAAAAAAGGTAATATGTGCTTAGTATCAAATAATTCCAACAGAAGGAGAAAGGCTTCCCCCCCAACCCTCTCCCCTACATATGTGCTTGACCGCACGTGCTCTGTCTAATTTCCCCGAGTCATTCCTGGTAACTGGCTGTCACTCCCCTCCCAGCAGCATCTCACTGTGCCTTTGCCCTTATGTCTTATGCCCTCTCTGAGCCTCAGCATCCCTCTCTGTAAAATGGGGCTGTGATTTCTTTTTTTTTGAGACAGAGTCTCACTATGTCACCCTTGGTAGAGTGCTGTGTTATCACAGCTCACAGCAACCTCAAACTCTTTGGGCTTAAGCAATTCTCTTGCCTCAGCCTCCCAAGTAGCTGGGACTACAGGTGCCCCACCACAATGCCCGGCTATTTTTGTTGATGTTGTTGTTGTTGCAGTTGTTTTAGCTGGCCCAGCTGGGTTCAAACCCGCCAGCCTCGGTGTATGTGGTCTGCGCCCTACACACTCAGCTACAGGCACTGCCCGGGGCTGTGATTTCTTATTCATACCTGGTTATAGAATTAGATGAGAACTTAGGCTTAGAACAATTCTACACATAACTCCTGGTTTTGTTGGTGGGAGGGAGCAGTAGGGAAGGCCCTTTAGGGCTTCATACCATGTCCTCCCCAGGGGAGAGTGTTCCAGTGCTGAAGACGGCCCTGCCTGGGGGTCCAGTGCCCTACTGCCCAGAGACGCACAGGCGGCACACACTCTTTTGTGGGACCTTCGTCCTGCAGGCCCGGGCCTACATGGGACCCCACGTCCTGGCAGTGGTGACCCGGACAGGTATGAGTCAATGGGCTGAGAGGAAGCCGGGCTTAGCATATATGGAAGAAGTAATGCCAGGCAGGGTGGGACCTGGACCCCTGGACCCCACACCCACCTCTGCCACAGCCCTGCTGTGGGACCTCAGACAAGTCCCACACTAGCTGGGTCTTTATCATTCCCTTAACAGGAGAAGTTGGGCCAGACTGAGGCTGAGTTTTGCCATGTCTGTAAGAGCCGACAGGGGCTCAAATGCTGGAGGGAGTAGGGATGTAGCAAGCAGAAAAGCACTCAGCCTATATCTGGATTTTAAGTAAACCACTCCATTTTTAAATGCTACCTACTAATTGTACTCTTTAAAACCCTGTGGGGGCTGGGCAAAGTCTGTGGGCCACCATTTGAAACCCCAAACTAGGTGATGGCTAACCCCCTGAGCATCATGCCTTACAACCCAAGATGTGCAGGTGAGGGGGCTAGTGCTGGAGAGACCTGTCCTAACCCCAGTTTCTCCTGCCTCACTTCCCGGTCTCCCCACCAGGCTTCTGCACGGCTAAAGGGGCTCTGGTGAGCTCCATCTTGCATCCCCGACCCATCAACTTCAAGTTCTATAAGCACAGCATGAAGTTTGTGGCTGCCCTCTCTGTCTTGGGTAAGTTGTCCCAGCACCCTACTCTGCTGATGAGCCCTGGCTCGGGTCCTGAATCCCACTCATTCCCTTGCTCTCTCCCTAGCTCTCCTGGGTACCATCTACAGCATCTTAATCCTCTATCGCAACCGGGTAAGTCTCAGGGGCCCGGCAGGGGCTGCCAGCAGGGCCCAGCAGACCCTGCCTAGTGCTCAGCATTCACGGTGCCTCCTGCCAGGTGCCTCTGAATGAGATTGTGATCCGGGCACTGGACCTGGTGACCGTGGTGGTGCCGCCTGCGCTGCCGGCCGCCATGACCGTCTGCACACTCTACGCCCAGAGCCGGCTGCGGACACAGGGCATCTTCTGCATCCACCCGCTGCGCATCAACCTGGGGGGCAAGCTGCGGCTGGTGTGTTTTGACAAGGTGGGGACTGCAGGGCGGGGTCGGTGCAGGGGAGCAGGTCAGCCCACAGCACCTTGGCAAGCCTCCACACCCACGTCATCCACTCAGCAGCATTGGCTGAGGGCACCATGTCCTGACCAGGGCAGGAACACCCAGAGAATCACCCTCCACCCCTGCCCAGCTTCCCCCTTTTACCAGGCTCATGGTCGGGTAAAAACAAAAATTTTTTTTGAGGCAGAGTCTCACTATGTCACCCTTGATAGAGTGCCATGGCGTCACAGCTTACAGCAACCTCAAACTCTTGGGCTTAAGTGATTCTCTTGCCTCAGCCTCCCTTGTAGCTGGAACTACGGGCGGGTCAGGCACAATTTATTCATGTGTTCAAGAACCAGTGAGGTCCAGGGTCCAACAGTGACCAACACAGAAATGTCCTCATGGACACTGTCACGTGTGTCCCTAGCAGAAAGTGAACAGGGAGTCACAGTGATGATGGGGTTTAGGAAGAAAGCCAACAGGGTGGCACATGGGTGGTGAGTAGGGGGGTGTTTTTTAGAGGGCAGTCAAGAAGCCCCTGAGTAGGTCCCTCGCTATCCTCAGTGAGGGTGGACAAGGGAGGAAGGTGGCTCCTCTGAGGAACAGACAGAGAGCCTGGAGCATGATGAGCTGTGAGCAGCAGCCTGATCAGCCGACACTGGAGGATATTCCAGGGGTGTCAGAGGCTGCAAAGTTTTTGAACTTGGGGGAGGGAGAGGGCGTGATCAGATTCCCACAACCCCCAGGCTAGCAAGGGAGCCAGATGAGTAACTGGGCTGCTGGGAGTCCAGTGTGGAAACACAGGTACCCAGTCAGTCAGTCACTCATTCCCTCGCTCAGTCACTCATTCACTTAGTCACTCAATCAGCAGATGCATCGGCCAGGTCCCCTTCCAGGTTCCATGGGGCACATATGGTAGGGATGTGAAGAGGCCATAGGTGAGAGCCCAAAGCAAGGACCACCTGCCCCACTCCTGGGAGCTAAGGAAGAAAATGTCCTGGAGGAAATGATGCCAGCCAGAAAAACAATGGGAGGTGACCATAGCAGAGAAAACCACACCCACAAAGGTTGAGAGGCAAGGCAGGGCCTCTTCTTGCTCCAGATTGGGCTCCCACAGGCCCACCATCCT
This sequence comes from Otolemur garnettii, assembly GCF_000181295.1. NCBI lineage: Eukaryota > Metazoa > Chordata > Mammalia > Primates > Galagidae > Otolemur > Otolemur garnettii. The sequence continues at coordinate 7,581,712 of NW_003852404.1, forward strand.
AGGGTGTAGACCCTCAGCTCTGTAGGGCCCAGCTCATCCCAGGACTCCTCACTGCCCCGCCCACCTGTCCCTGCAGACGGGCACCCTCACTGAGGACGGCTTGGACGTGATGGGGGTGGTGCCCCTGAAGGGGCAGGCGTTCCTGCCACTGGTCCCTGAGCCCCGCCGCCTGCCCATGGGGCCCCTGCTCCGAGCACTGGCCACCTGCCACACCCTCAGCTGGCTCCAGGACACCCCAGTGGGCGACCCCATGGACCTCAAGATGGTGGAGTCTACTGGCTGGGTGAGGAGGCCAAACATGATAGCCCCCTGCCTCTGGGCGGCTGGGCCTAACAAAGCCCACCCTGTCTTCATTCTAGGTCTCCCAGGGTGGTCTCTGTCATGTCCACCATCAGTACTAATGGCAAGGCCACACGCTGAGCACCTACGGGGAGCCAGCACGTGGCTGTGGGGGCTGCTGTCACTCCTCCCCGAGCCCTAGCAGGCAGGCTTAGAAGCTGCTTCACAGGGAGGGCGCTGAGGCTGAGGGACATTTGGAATAACTTACCCAAGGTCACCCAGCAGCTTGTAAGTGGCAAAGCCGGAGTTCGACTTTGAGTCCACTCCACTCCAAAGCCCACGTTCTTAACGTCTGTACCACCCAGTCTCCCGTGAAGGAAGTCTTCCGTGAGTCTAACTTGAGTCTCCATGGGCCGAGGCCCCCTGGATGCCATCCCCCTCTGCCTTCCCGCCAGGTCCTGGAGGAGGAGCCAGCCGCAGACTTGGTGTGTGGGTCCCGGGTTTTGGCAGTGATGAGACCCCCACTTCAAGAGCCCCAGCTGCCAGGAACAGTGAGCTGAGGGGCGCCTATGGGGGGTGGGGTTGGAGGAGTGAGCGCCCCAGCCAGCCCCTCAGCCACCTCGTGTCACTGTAGGAGGAGCGCCTGATGCCTGTCAGCGTACTCCGCCGCTTCCCCTTCTCCTCGGCCCTGCAGCGCATGGACGTGGTGGTGGCGTGGCCGGGGGCTGCTCAGCCCGAGGCCTATGTCAAGGGCTCCCCAGAGCTGGTGGCAGGCCTCTGCAAACCTGACACAGGTGAAGGAGGCAGGACCTGGTCAGACATAGGCGTGTGATGGGATTGTTCCAGCCTCTGTCCCTGCCCCCACCTCCTTGTGACACCTACCTCTCCCCAACAGTACCCACCGACTTCACCCAGACACTGCAGAGCTACACAGCTGCTGGCTACCGTGTCGTGGCCCTGGCCGGCAAGGTGCTGCCCATCACGCCCAGCCTGGAGGCAGCTCAGCAGCTGACAAGGTTGGCCTGTCCCTACCCTGGCGTCTGTAAGGATTTAGTAGCCTCCAGCCTGGGTGGCAGAGGGAAGCTGTCAGGCAGGCAAGGCCAGAGAAGATGCCCTTGCCTAGTGGCTGGGAAAGGGGCCTTGGCCCTGCATGACCTCTGACCCAGGTCTGCCTACCCACCAGGGACACTGTGGAGCAGGAGCTGAGCCTCTTGGGGCTGCTGGTCATGAGGAATCTGCTGAAGCCACAGACAACACCAGTGATCCAGGCTCTCCGGAAGACCCACATCCGTACTGTCATGGTGACAGGTACCTGAGGCCTGCAAGGCCTGGGTTAGGAGGACCAGAGAGAAAGGTGCCAGTGAATCTTCCTGGGGTGTCCTTTGAGACCCCTGCTTCAGGCCAGGTCCTTCTCACACACTTCATAGATCTTCACAGTAACTCTTCCAAGTGGTGGTTGTCACTCCCATTTGACAGATGAGGAAACAGGCTCAGAGGAGTAGAGTGACTTCCAAAGAGCCCAGCTGTGATATCAGGCAGCCTGGGCTCCAGCCCTGCTATGATCTGGGTTCCAGTTTCCACTTCTGAGAAATGGGGATAATGATGCTGTGACAATCTCAAGGAGCAACAAAAGAAAGATTCCAGCCAGGTTCAAACAGCAAGAGCTGAGAGGTCTGGGTGCTTCTGGTCCTCCCACCCTTCCACGCACGCACCTGCACACACATGCACTTTCTGGCAGAAACACTGCAGTCAGGAGTATGTGTATGTGGGGAGCTCAAGCCCAGCACCCATCTCCCCTGAGAGCCTCAGAGCCTGGTTGGGACACTGCAGATGACATAGTGAAGTCCAGAGACATTTATAACTTCCCTCAGCCCACTCAACTGGTGATGGCAGATGGTTTCCCATCTATAAAGGTCAGGGTGAGGGTGGCCTCCGTGGATAGCACTGGACCCAAGCCTTGCCCCTCACTCTCCAGGAGACAACCTACAGACAGCAGTTACTGTGGCCCGGGGCTGTGACATGGTGAGCCCCGGGGAGCGTCTGGTTATCATTCACGCCACCCACCCTGAGCAGGGTCAGTCTGCCTCTCTCGAGTTCCTACCAGTAGAGTCCTCTGCAGCTGTGAACACAGTAAAGGTGAGGCCACCCAGTGCTCTGGCTGAACCCCACCTTGTGACCCCACCCCTGCATCGCCCAACCCAGGCCCCAGCTCTCTAGGACAGACAAGGGCGCTGAGCTGAGCTTTCTGGACCTCCAGGATTCCGACCAGGCTGCGCGCTATGCTGTGGAGCCAGAGCCCCACTGCTGTCACCTGGCACTCAGCGGGCCCACCTTTGGTGTCATTGTGAAGCACTTCCCTAAGCTGCTGCCCAAGGTAGGACTGCCCCAGCCTCCCCTGCTCTGCTCCCTCCTCTTGGTGCCCTCTCCCTGGTGGCTATTCAGCTCTCCCCTTGCCCATGTGCCACCAGGTCCTGGTCCAGGGCACTATCTTTGCCCGCATGGCCCCAGAGCAGAAGACAGAGCTGGTGTGTGAGCTGCAGAAGCTTCAGTGAGTACTCAGAGATGGGAGTGGTGGGTGGGCGAGAAGCCCACGAGAGTGAGCTGACTAAGGCCCTGCCTCCCTCCTTAGATATCAGAGCACCATCACCCTCCCAAAGCACCCAGGCGGGCTCTCCTGGGTCACACTAAAAATAGTCCTTGCATCTATCCACTGAGCACCTGCTCTGCATAGGCACCATGTGGGTATTAGGGGTCCAGTGGCTGGACCACAGTGGCCCTGATGGGCCCATGCCTCTCCATCAGGTACTGTGTGGGCATGTGCGGGGACGGTGCCAATGACTGTGGAGCCCTGAAGGCAGCCGACGTGGGCATCTCACTCTCCCAAGCCGAGGCCTCCGTGGTCTCACCCTTCACCTCGAGCACAGCCAGTATTGAGTGTGTGCCTGCAGTCATCAGGTGAAGCAGGCAGGGGCTAGCAGGCGAGGGCTTGGCAGGGCCCATCGGCCAACCCAAGCACCCTCACACCCACACCCTGTTCTCTAGGGAAGGTCGCTGTTCCCTCGACACATCATTCAGCGTCTTCAAGTACATGGCCCTGTACAGCCTGACCCAGTTCATCTCAGTCCTGATCCTCTACACGGTGAGGATCTCACAGTGCCAGGCCCCGGAGGGGGCACATGGCAGCGGGGTTAGGAGCCTGGCAGGCTCTGGAATAGATGGGCCCAAATCCTGGCTCTGCCACTTTCTAGCTGTGTGACAAGTGGCAAGGCTCAGATGAGAGGATGACAGTGCCAGGCCGAGGCACATAGTAATTCCTCCAAAATGGCAGTAGCTGTCATGGGCCAGTCTTGTCCCTGACTTCTGGAGCTCCCTATCTGCAGTGGAGACTGAGGCAGAGCCCAGGCAGAAGTGAGATGGAGCCAAGACCCCTGCCCTACCCCTTCCCATGTCTCCACTTACTTCCCCAGGCCTGCTTGCTCTGCTCCATACCCTACTCACCCCCACTGAATGCAGGTGACACCACAGGGCAGTCCAAATCTTGTATTTGTGTCTGTTTCTGTGTCTACCTCAAAGCTAGAAGCTTCATAAGGGCAGTAACCCAGGGACTCTATAAGGCAGAGCCTATGCTTTTGTGTCAGCCTAAGGGTCTGCTGCAGGGAGGGAAAACCTCCCCGTGAGTTTAGGCCCTCTAAGGTCAGCATGGATGCCTCCTCCATCAGACTTGGGGGCAGAGGGCAGTGCTCCTGCATCAGACTGGAGGCTTGTCTCACACCAGGAGCAATGCCATCTCCATCACACTGGGGTTTCCCAAGGGCGAAGAGAGTGCTGCCCCGATCAGATAGGAGGACAGGAAAGGTGCCTCCCCCATCAAACTCTTCAAGAGCAGGGCTGTGGCAAGAGGCTCCTCTGGGGCTGGGTTAGGGCCAGGTCACAGTTCTCCTCTGTCCTCCCTTCCCTGTGGCAGATCAACACCAACCTAGGAGATGTGCAGTTCCTGGCCATCGACCTGGTCATCACCACCACGGTGGCAGTGCTCATGAGTCGCACAGGGCCAGCACTAGCCCTGGGGCGGGTACGGCCACCAGGGGCACTACTCAGCGTGCCCGTGCTCAGCAGCCTGCTGCTGCAAGTGGCCCTGGTGGCTGGTGTGCAGCTCGGGGGCTACTTCCTCACCGTGGCCCAGCCGTGGTGAGTAGGGAGCTGGCCAACCCCATCCCACCCAGCCTGTCCACCCCCACCCATTCCCTGACCGCCATCCGTCTGCCCCTAGGTTTGTACCTCTGAATAGGACAATACCTGCACCAGACAACCTGCCCAACTACGAGAACACAGTGGTCTTCTCTCTATCCAGCTTCCAATACCTCATCCTGGCTGTGGCCATGTCCAAGGGGCCGCCCTTTCGCCGGCCGCTCTACACCAACGGTGCTGCAGCGTGGGAGGGGGCCTGGGGCAGGGAGGGAGACAGGGAGAGGGGAAGCAGATGGGACGGCGGGAGGGGTGGCTCTGTGGGTGGAGGGCATGTGTGCATGTATCCCGGGCATGTGGCTCCCTGGCTGACAGACTCCCCTACCCCCAGTGCCCTTCCTGGTGGCCCTGGCACTCTTGAGCTCTGTCCTGGTGGGCCTTATCCTGGTCCCCGGCCTCCTGCAGGGGCCGCTAGCACTGAGGACCATCACCGACACCCACTTCAAGCTGCTCCTGCTGGGCCTGGTCACCTTCAACTTGGTGGGGGCCTTCATGCTGGAGGTGGGGCCCGCCCCAGGCAGTGGCAGTGGGAGGGGTGGGGTCAGCCCGAGCTTCCCCGACACTCCCTCCCTGCCTTCTGCAGAGTGCACTGGACCAGTGCCTCCCAGCCTGCCTGCGCCGCCTGCGACCCAAGCGGGCCTCCAAGAAGCGCTTCAAGCAGCTGGAGCAAGAGCTCGCAGAGCAGCCCTGGCCACTGCTGCCCACTGGCCCTGCGAGGTAGCACCGGCCTGTCTGGCCTTTTAGACACTGGATCTCCCTGCCTCTGAGCCGCCCCCAGACCCCTCCCCAGAGACACCACCTCCCAAAACCCTGAGGTCGGCCTTTGTCACACTCTTGGCCTGAGACTGACCCCCCCCCCCACCTTAGGGAAGTGCTGACTGTCATCCCCACTAGATACCATCCCATGTAGACATGGCAGCCACCAACTCCACTGAGAGCTGCTATTAGTGTAGCAAATAAAGTCATGATATTTTCCTGACTTGGCCATGCCTGTCTCGTTCCTGGTGCCCAGGCTCTCTCTAGTGCCCACTTGGCAGCCCCTGGTCCATGTCTGCTCCTGACACCGCCTGATTTTAGATCACATTGGGCAACTCCCCGCTTGGGCCTTTGTTTCCTCATCTGACAGGAATTTCCTCTGTGAAGCATTTCACACTCATCATTCTGTAGCCCTTCCAACAACTACATCTGTCCCCATTTTGCAGATGAGAAAACTGAGGCTTGCAGATCACACAAGTAGTCCCAAGTGGGGCCAGACCACTTTCCTCCAGCTTTGATAATCTTATTTCTCTGGGGAGAAAGGAGAAGTGGGAGGATGGGAGGGCAGTTCCTTTCTCTTCCTCCTCTCTCCCCCCCACTACCTCCACATTCTGGGACAAGTCTGTGGTCTAGTCCCTCCCTCAGATAAAATCCAGGCTCTGAGCCTAAATCTCCCAGCCAGAAGCATGTGCACCATCCCCTGAGGAAGGGTGGGAGCCTCTGAGCTCATCCCACTAGTGGGCCCCTGGCCACGCCCGTCTGCTCTGAAGATGCAGCTGGTCATTTGGGTAGGGAAGAACAGGAAAGAGACTGCTTCCTGCCCTCCAGAACACCCCTACCCTCACTCCTGGAGCCCTGTTGCTACCTGCAGGACTGTGAGGGGAGCTCAGTAAATGTTGAACCATGCTGGAGAAAAGGGATGTGGGGTGTGGGAAGGTTTGGCATCAGGCATAGTCAGACCTCAGTGCTGGCACTGCATCACCAGCCAGCGACAGTCCAGGGAGGTAGATGCTATTTGAGGGGAGAACACAGAGAGGCCTGGGTTCACATCCCTCCTCTACCCTTAGCCGATTCTTCATGAATCTATTGGGCAGGCATGTGCCGGGGCTAATACTGTAAATAGAAACACACCAGCTAGAGGAAAGAGCACATTTCCAGGGACATAGTAGCAAAAGAGCAACCACACTCACCCAAAGAACTGCCACTTCTCCTTGGGTCCTTAGGGCCAGGAAAGTGGGCAGGAGCAGAAGAGAGGATCTGGGAGCCAGGACACAAATTGGCAGCTTTGAGACCTCAGTTTCTCTTTTTATTGGGAAACTGTAGGGCACAGCATTTCTGCTGGGCAATTTCCTCTTCTCCCAGTAGATTATGCCTCATAGCCACAAAGGGCTAAATAAAGGAAGGTATAGCCCAGCACAGTGGCTCCCATCTGTAATCCTAGCACTCTGGGAGGCCAAGGCAGGAGGATCCCTTGAGTTTAGCAGTTCGAGACCAGCCTGAGCAAGAGCAAGACTCCATCTCTACTAAAACTAGAAAAATTAGGCAGGCATTGTGGTGGGTGGCTGTAGTCCCAACTACTCATAGGCGTAAGCCCAAAATTTTGTGAGCCATGATGCCATGCTACTCTACCCAGGGTAACAGAATAAGACTCCATCTGACAGAAGTCCCTTACGCTGCAGTAGACACGGTGGCGGGGTGGGGTGGGGAGGGAGACAGTAAAATATTCATTACACAAACTAGCACTGGGGAACAGACGATGCATGGGGCATAGCACTGCCTAAAAGGACTCAGAGACTGGAAGAGGTGAGGGGGGTTGCAGATCAGAACAGAAGGGTCTGGCTCGGCGCCTATAGCTCAACCGGCTAAGGCGCCAGCCACGTACACCTAAGGTGGCGGGTTCGAATCCCCAGCCTGGACCCGCCAAACAACAATGACGGCTGCAACCAAAAAATACCCGGGCGTTGTGGCGGGCGCCTGTGGTCCCAGCTACTTGGGAGGCTGAGGCAGGAGACTCGCTTGAGCCCAGGAGTTGGAGGTTGCTATGAGCTGTGATGCCATGGCACTCTACCCAGGGGGATAGCTTGAGGCTCCGTTCTCAAAAAAAAAAAAAAAAGAACAGAAGGGTCTAAATTAGGGGTTAGCCCAGTCTCCTACCAGCCTACACCCTCTCCCCACCATAACCCTCATCCTGCCTCAGGCCCAGGATCCTGTGGCCAGGCAAGGTTGAAGGCTGCCCAAGAGGCAGGGGACCTGCACCCCTGACCACTACCTGGCTAGTCTCTGGACTAATCTCTCCCAGGAGAATTGAGTACCCAGCCCATTCATTCATTCCACAAATGTTCGCTGCTCTGAGCCTGGGCTGTGCCACTGTGCCTAGTGAGCAAACGCTGAGGCTGAGCAAAAACAGACTTTCTGGACTTCCCAGGGCCATCAGGAAGGGGATCAGAATTCAAATGGTCACAGACACAGGGCAATAAGACAGCTGGGACCAGGTGCAATGGCTCATACCTGTAATCCTAGCACTCTGGGAAACCGAGGTGGGAGGATCCCTTGAGCTCAGAAATTTAAGACCAGCTGAGCAAGAATGAGACCCCAGCTCTACTAAAAATAGAAAAATTAGGCGTTGTGGTGGACTGTATTCCCAGCCACTCGAGAGGCTCTGAGGGAGGGCTTAATCTATGACTAGGGAAGAGACCTCAATCTCTGCATCCCAAGGAGACTTTGATTGAGCAAAGGGGAGAGGTTAACGACAGCCTGCCAAGAGGTCAATGTGGCTAAAGGAGGATGAGGTAGAGCCCAGGCCACAATGCAAGCCAGGGTCCTTGGAGGCCACAGGGAAGTTCAACCCTGATCCTCCTTCGTCCCTTGGGAAGCCAGTGAAAGGGTCACTAATCTGAGGTGGGCAGTACAGAGGCTCATGCCTATAATCCCAACACTTTGAGAGGCTGAGGCGGGTGGACTATCTGAGCTCACAGTTGGAGACTAGCCTGAGCAAGAGTGAGACCCTGTCTCTAAAAACAGCCAGGCTTATAGTCCCAGCTACTCTTGAGGCTGAGGCAAGAGAATCGCTTGAGCCCAGGAATTTGAGGGTGCTGTGAGCTATGACTCCAGGGCACTCTACCAAGGGTGACAAAGTGAAAATCTGTCTCAAAAAAAAAAAAAAATCTGAGGTGGGTGGGGAAGGGCAGGGCCTGAGAGAGAAGGTCCAAGCTGGAGGCTACCACAGAGTCCAGGCAAGAGATGATGGTGGTGTCACCTAAAGAAAAAAAATCAGCCTTTTAAGACTTACAGTTAGTTTTGCTCAGAGTCTTACTGAGAGTTGCAACCCAGGAGAGTCTTAGACTATGCCAAAGAGTGTTCCAGCCCCAAGCTTATAGATCTGTAACAGAAGGTCTGCGTGTGCTCAGAAGTTACATTGGAGCAAAATCTCACCAAAGTTTGGTTACAGACTACAGGGGCTGGGAGCCGAATTGGATACAGTGCTGAACACAGGGCTGAAGGCAGGGAAGCCTGGGCATTGGAAGGCTGGTGGGACCACTCCTGGACTGGGGACCACCTGGCGGGCCAGGTCTGGGTGAGGGTTAGCAAGTTGTGAATTTCGACTTGGATAGTTGTTGAATCATATCCACTTTGGAGACATTTGTAGGGCACATGGGCCAGTCAGAACTGAAAGAAATGCGGGTTATGGAAGCCAGCCCCAGCCCCAAGTATGCGGGTACGAGAAGGAGGAGACAGCCTATGGAGCCCCAGAGGCCCGCTGGAGAGGCAGGAGGAAAACCAGGCCCCGGAGGGAGTCCTGGTAGCTGGGAGAAACCAGTTTTGGGTGATACCTTGGGAGGTTTGGTTTCCCCCACTGTGCAATGGGGTAGCACAGCCACCTAGGCCAACTCGCTGCCTTGAATGAGAACCCGACGTGAGGGAGGTGGCAGTGCTTGGGACAGATGCGAGGACCGCTCTGCGAGTGCCTCCTCCCCCAGGCCTCTCCCAGAGGAGGGTCGGAGGGAGCCCCGAGGGCGCGGCGCGGAGGCCTGCGAGGAACGCTCGCTTTAGGACCCAGCGGATCCGGGGCTAGAGGGCGGGCGCCGACCCGTCGGGGGCCCGGAGTGGGGGGGCTCGGAGCGGGCACAGGGGCGGCTCTGGCGGTGGATTCGGAACGGGCGGCGAAGTGACCCGGACAGGTAGGCGCGGGCCTGGCGCTGGGGGTGCCTGGGGCAAGGGCAGAGGAGTCAGCAGAGCCCCAGGAGCGGGGTTGCTGGCCCCTACGGACCCTCTATCCTGGGGACCCCAAACCCTCGCCTGCCGAAAGGGCACTTGGAAAGTTTGGGGTCGCTTTGGGGGCAGGACATGAGGTGGGAAGGACAGGGAGCGCGAGTTTGCAGGGAGCCAGAGGTGGGGGTGTCAGGGGATGGGAATAGCTTTTGTTCTCCCGGGGAGGCTGGAATGTGGCGGGTGGGGTAGGGGTCTGGTGGAAGCCACCAAGACAGAGACTCAGAGAGACAAAGATCAGAGATGAGGAGCAAGTTTCCGGGTTGATTATTCCCAGCTGTAGCCGCAACATCTGGTTTCCTCCTACAGGGACACCCCCTCCCGGCCTCTGGAACAGGCAGAGCCCTCCCTCTGTCTGAGCCAGCATGGGGGCCCCTTGTCCTCTTCCTCCCTGGGATGCAGAGGAGGGGAGGGAGGCAGTTGTGAAAGGGGCCAGAGGTTGGAGGCAGACTCCTGCACAGGTCCTGGCCTCCCCAAACCCCAAGCCCCCTTTATAGAAGTACTTGGAGGTGGGGCCCCGGTCCCAGTTATCCCACAATGACTCCTCTCTGCAGCCCCGGCCCCTCAGGCCTCTTTCCCCCAGTAAGCCTGGGCCTGAGTGCCAGCCCTTCTATGGGAGGGGGATTCCATGGCAGGCAGTCAGAGGCAACCTCTTGAAGCCCCACAGGCCTAGCTGACCATGGTGGGGGAGTGGGGGCAGAGGGGCACAGTGAGGAAGGGGCTCTCCAGGCCCCCTACCATGAGGAGGCCCAGGCTGGGAGATATGGGGAACCAGATGCCTGCCTCTGGGGCAGCTTGAGTCATGGGTCTCTGCTCCCCCACCCTGAGGTGCTGGATGCATGAGGTGGCAGAGGTCAGGGAAGTCTCAGTAGTGGGAGAACTGGGGTGGGGAAAGCTGGCCATGTTTCTGCCCCTTTCCTGCCCTTCTCCTGGATTCTCAGGGGGAAATAGAGCAAAGTCAGGGTTTCCAGTTAGCTGTCTGGAAGAACTTCCCTGCTGGATGACAAACCCTGTGGACTCTGTCACCACAGCCATCCCCACAGAAGGCTGGCGGCCTTGAGGTTGCCTCCACGGAGCTGGGACTGACGTGAGGACCTGGAGGCACTGCCAAGTCCCCTGTGTAGCCAAGACTGAAGGCTGGACTCCACCCAGGGGGTGGGAGGGTTTGAATATCAAGAACCTGGAGAAAACTATGCACCAGTGCCCTCTCCAAAAAAATTACACACACATCGCTTGTCCTGCAATGTCAGGGTGTTCAGAATGCCTGGGCTAGTGACATCATGGCCCCCTCCGGCTGCCTGTCTAGGATCTAGAGGAGCCCCTCCGTCCCCAGGCTCCACTCTAAGTGCTTCCTGCTCCTGCAGACAAACAGACCTCAGGTTTGTGAGTCTGTGATGGAGGCAGCCAGGTCTTGGGAGGCCTGGAGGCCTGGCAGGAAAGGAGTCTTCTGGGGGCCGGGAGCCCAGCCCAGCCTGGTTGCTCTGTGGGCCCCTGAGCCAGTGTGCATGTGGTTTCCTGCCCAGCTCGATGCTCTGCCTAGTGCAGTGCTCCAGGCCCAGGGGCTAATTGGGAGCAGCTGGTGGGCTTGGCCGAGCCTGAGGCCTCTGAAGCTGTCATGTTGACTGGGCAGAGCTGCAGTCCCAAGGATGGGCCTGGGGTCAGGGACTCATATAGTCAGTGCACTGGACACCCAGGGAGGTACCAGGCCAGAGCTGTAGGCATGGGTGTGGGTGAGGAGAGAACGGACTGGCGGAGCATTAGAAATGTCCCTTCCAGAATCAGGGCAGGGTAGGGTCTGTTTGTCACGATCAGTCCTGGAGCCAGGTTGGAGGCCCTTGTGCCTTATAACCCAAACACCCCTGTGGGACAGCTGTCCCTCCAAAGTAGTCTCCACCCCCAGGGCCCCAGCCCTCCAGATGCCTGGCTCCTGTTCTGGGGGCCTTGCTTCTCCAGGCTGAACTCAGGGGACCAGAACTGAGCTCTGCAGCCCTGGATGCAACTCCCCTGTTCCTCTTCCCCAGCTGTCCTCTGACAACACCTCAGCCTGCCTCTCTCCGTGGCCATGAGAACTGCCTACCTCCTCCTGCTCTTCCTGCCTGGTAGGTGACTCCCAGGACAGTGGGTAGCTCCCCTCGTGTAGGGTGGGAGTAGGGTTCATGGAGAAGAGCTCACAGTGAACCTCAGTCATGCCCTGTGGCCACACTCCACCCCTCAACACCCAAGGCCACCTGCCTGGACACCGGGCATCTACTGGGCCATCCTCCCACTTTTCACAGCAGCAGCAGGCAGTCTGGAGAGTGGGCACACCCCAGGCATTCATGCTTTTCCTCTTATTGGGCACTGATGTGCAGGAGCAGGGGGCACTCAAGGTGGGGAGTTCAGAGGCTTGGGTTTGAGACCACTTTGGGGCCCTACCGCCCTATACAGTCTTCACCCTGCAGGGGTCCCTATTGGCCAGACGAGGTATCAGTGGGGATCACAAAGGTCCCCCATGTTTAACATCCATTCATTCATTCATGCAGGCTCTGGCTAGGCACTGGGGAGGCCCTAGGGATAGAGCAAGGAAATAGGCAAACAATTCCCTGCCCTCCTTATGCTGCCAGTCTAGGGGAGGGAGGCAGAGTAGACATGATGTGATGCATTTCAGAGCATGTTGAGCACTGGGTGGGTGGAAAGAAACAGGCAGATGGTGGGCCAGGGATGGCCTCCCTGCAGAGTTGTGATTTCAATTAAAACCTGAAGGAGAAGCTGACTAGGTGTCATAGGCCAGGGAGCATCAAGTGCAAAGGCCCAGGGGCAGGCAGGAGTATGTTGACCCTTAGGGGCAGCCAGTGAGGAACAAGGCCGGGTGAGGTCAGGGTGCTACTGCCAGACCAGGGTGACCTTCACTTCACTTCCCCCAAAATGCTCCTGTTATCCTTCCTTGGGGCACCCCCACATGTCTTGCCTCCCCACAGCAGGCCTGCTGGCTCAGGGCCAGTATGACCTGGACCCGCTGCCACCGTTCCCTGACCATGTCCAGTACCCGCACTACAGTGACCAGATTGGTAAGGACCTTCCACCCCAGGTCTCCGCCCACCCTGCCATGTCATCCAGGCCTAACTCCCCAGTATGCCATGATGGGGAGGGCAGGTTGGAGGGAATCCTGGGGGTGGGTCCCTGGCTCAGTTCTGACCTCATTTGCCCCTGGGGCTAGGGGCTGGCTTGACTCCCCACCAATTCCACTTTCAACTTTGTTTGCAGACAATCCAGACTACTATGATTATCAAGGTAAAGGGATTGGCAGCTGGGGTGGAGGAGCCCACGGTCCCTGGGAGGGGAAGCAGGAAAGGAGGAGGTAACCTCTATACACTCACTCCCCTAGTTGCAGAGGTAACTTCTCGACCCTCTGAGGAGCAGTTCCAGTTCCAGTCCCAGCAGCAAGTCCAACAGGAAGTCATCCCAGCCCCAACCCCAGGTAGGCCACAACCCCTGCTATCACCTCTCCCCCACCTCCTTGTTAACCCTGGAAGTGGAGGCCCATGCTAGGGCTGGGCATTAGACTCTCTCAGTGATCTTACCCGACTCTCTCTCCCCCTCCCTCTCTTTCCACCAGAACCAGGAAATGCAGAGACTGAGCCCACAGAGCCTGGGCCTCTTGGTAAGTGCATTCCTGATGGCTGGAGAAAGGGAGGCACAGCCCTAGCCTCTGAAGTTGGGGTGAAGTAGGGGGTGGCACTGGTAGGACAATGGCCCTTGCCCTTGCTGGCATAGGTAGTACAGGCTACCATTGATAATGGGGGGTGTGCAGGGAGCTGCAGGCTGGCATCTCCGCTCTGGGAGATCTGGCCTGCCTCTGGCTGAGTTGGCTGCAACCTAGGGAGGCCCCTCTCCTCAGACAGTGGGGAGGATGTGTGCTAGCACATCCCACCAATCAGAGTGGGTACAATGTGCGTGTACAAGAGAACACCTGTGCTTACCCTTGTGTGGGTTGGTAAGGGTTACTGCGTGGGCTCCTATGAGCATGTGAGAATCTGCTCGTGAGTGGGTGTGGCTTTCTTGACCATACATGGGTGGTTGGAGAATTTGTATGTGCTTCTAAGTGTGGTTGGGAATCAGCATACTGTATAAAATCAGGCATCCCCAGGAGGTCCGACAGTGCTGTGTACACGTGTAGGGTATGTGAGGGTGGGTGTCTGGGTTGGGCTTGAGGGTACAGAGGGGACCTACACCCTGAAAGCCAGTCTCAGGTAGGTGAGGTGGGGGGCTGCCCCCCAGCTCTAGGCCCCTAGTCTGATCCTGCCTGTCACCCAGACTGCCGCGAGGAGCAGTACCCGTGCACCCGGCTCTACTCTATACACAAGCCTTGCAAACAGTGTCTCAACGAGGTGTGCTTCTACAGGTGAGCACAGGTGGGCAGCCATCAGGAGGACTCTGGGGAGGATTCAGGATGGCCATGGGGGTAAGGGATGGCTCTGGCCTACTGAGGTAGTTTGGGGAAAGAATCCAGAAGTGGAGCTCAGCTCTGTGGCAGAGCTTAGGCATAGAACCCTGACTCCCTGGCTCCGATGCCAGGTTCTATGTAGGCTGTGCCAGTGGGGGTGGGCAAAGAGGGGCCTGAGACTTCTCCTGGCCTCATCCCCCCCCAGCCTCCGCCGTGTGTACGTGGTCAACAAGGAGATCTGTGTCCGCACAGTCTGTGCTCACGAGGAGCTCCTCCGAGGTAGGAAGGCCCCATCCCCTAGGTGTCCCCCGCCCCACACCCTCCTCGTTATCTGGCCAACCATCGACCCATGTGATGCTTATTAAACGCAAACATGCCGCGTATCCACTACTTTACATCCTCAGAACCAGCCCCCAACCACAGCGGGGAGGGGGTAGTGGTGCCCATCACCCAGCCCCACGCTGACCCCGCCTCCTTCCTGCCCTGCCAACAGCTGACCTGTGTCGGGACAAGTTCTCCAAATGTGGTGTGATGGCCACCAGCGGCTTGTGCCAATCCGTGGCAGCCTCCTGTGCCAGGAGCTGCGGGGGTTGCTAGGCTGGAGCTGGCTTTCTGAGCCCTGGCCCTCCTCAGCTCTGGGGGCTTTCAGGCCCCACCTGACCTGGTGCTTTTCTCCCCATCCTGATGATGTTCCTTTTACTCTGTAAAGTTAGTGGACTGCAGCCCCGGGCGTGTGTGCTGTAGTGCTTCAGGCTCCACCCCAGCCTGTGGCCACACCTGGGTCATGACAGGAGTTCCCCACTGTCCAGTCTCTGCCCCCTTGGTGGGGGACACCTCAGGCCTCTTTGTGGAACCTGGGCCCCTGGGGCCTTCGCAGCCCCTCTGAGGATAGACAGTTCCCCTTTTTACAGTCCCCCAGGTGAGGGGCTATGCCCCTCACCCCAGCTGGTCTGCTTGGATTTCCTACAGCCCCCCTGGGCATGGACCTCCTTTATTTTATACAAAATTAAAAACAAGTTTTTACAAAAGATCCAGAGTCACTTTTTCAGTTGAGAGCACAAAGAGGGCAGCCATGTGCCTCCAACACCGCTTGTCCCCACTGAGAGGTTCCCCAAAACTCTGGAGAGCAAGGGCTATCCGTGTGCCTGTGGCTCCTACAGTCCCAACCTTTGCCCCCCTCCCACGTCAGCTCTGCCCTGCCCAGAGGCATGAGCTGTGACAGTGTGCACATGTGCATGGGGTTGTGTGGGAAATGGTAAATTTTAGAGAAGCAGTGTTCTTATCAGGGCTGCTTGGGGAGGGCGTGAGGACTCAAGTGATGGGAGGCTGGGGGTCAGGAAGTCAGGTCCAGGTGGATAGACTCTGAGATCCAGAGTTTTTTATGGGGTGGAGCCAGGAGGTTGGTGCAGGTAAGAGGGCAAAAAATGGAGCAAGCGGTTAGAACTCCTCCCTCTGAGCAGCACGTGGGACCAGGCTCCGTGTGAGTGCTCAGCATACTGTCCTGTTTCACCCTGCAAACAGGCAGATGTGCTGGGCACAGTTCATGTCCCATCCACAGAGACACAGTCCACCACTGTGAGTAGCAGAGCCATGGCAGAATCTGCCTGTTGGATTCCAATGGATGATGAACATAAGTCCTCCTTCAAACTCTGATAGGGCACCACCCATCCAAAGGGTGGGCTTAGATCTGAGGAGGGGCCAAGGAAGGGCAAGGAAACTTGGGTTGCAAAGAGCTAAGCTGTACGGACTGGGTGACAGCCCCCAGCCTCAACAGCCCCATCTGTTAAGGGGGGTGGATCCCAGCAGCCCACCCTGACATCCTGTGAGGTTGGCAAGGTGCCGACCCCCCACAGCCCTCTGTCTCCCCCGTCTCCCTGAGCACCCTACCCTAGAAGGCCATATCCCTTCTGGCCAGGCCCTACCTGTCTTCCCTCCCATCTCCTTCCAGGTGGAGGGCACACTAATAGCACCGAAAAGGGACACATCTGTACAAACCTACAAACCAGTTTTAGAAAATGGAGTCTTATTACAAAAAACAATAATTCTTAACAGTTAACATTGTAAAAAGGTATAAAAATACAGGGACTCTGAGTTCTCTGAACAATTTCCTAATAAACACTCTCAACTAAAGTGGAGAGATCTCTGGGGAGTAAAGACAACCTGGACTCCTTCCTCTTTCTCATGGGCCCATGCTCCAGGGCCTACCAGAGACAACGGCTCTCCCCAAACCCTGGCTTTAGCTCAGCCATTCTCAGGGAGGACCCTGTACAATCTAGAGTCCAGGAGGGAGAGGGGGCTGGATTGAGGGGGGGCCCTGAAGATGCCAGAAAGCTACTGCTTGGCCTAGTCTGGAGCTGGAGTTCCCCTCCTCGCTCCCATCCCAGTTCTGAGACCCCTGATGGCCAGGCCCCAGGTGGATTGTGCTGGACAGAACACCCCTCTCCTGCTCTAGGCATGGGGCTGTTCTCCAGATGCCAGCGGGAAGGGGCTCATTTCTCTGGGGGGCCAGAGAGTGGGGAGAAGGGTGCTGAGCTCCTTCGAAGCTCCTGCTGCAACTGTCCCTTCAGTGTGGACACCTGGGGGAGAAAGAGAAGGTAAGGCCAATCCAGGTCCCCAGCCTGACCTCAGAGAAGATCTATGCATCTAACCTGATGCACAGATCTTCAACGGCAGCCAGGGACCCTAAGGACTCAATGTGCCTGTGTTAGGAAAGGTCTGGTCTTACTAAGACCCAGGGGGTATCTTTCCCTTCTCATTTTCCTCTTTACAGCAGTTAGGTGTCTTCTGAGTACTCAGCATCACTGGGGACCACCTCACCAACATCCTGTATCCCATCATCTGGGTAGGCCTGGCTCTAGCCTAGACTCAAGTAGACATGTGACCCAGGCCTAGCCCATCAAGCAGCCTTGCCCTACAGAGGTGGCTTTTCAGGCACATTCAGGAAGGGGCATGTGATCTAAGTAGACCCCAGGGGCACTCTCAGGAGGATGGCGCCCCCTTCCTCTAGGATTATAGGTGGCTGGAAGGAACAGTCTGGAGCTGCAGAGGCCACCCTGAGCATGGAGCCAGAGGACAGCAGAGCTGGGGCCAGCGGGACTTGAGCTTCTGGTCTGGTCACAGCCACAGCCCAGTGCAGTAAGGGGAGCCATGGACTAGTTACACTGAAGTCCTATTCCTCCAGCCCCACACTTCCATCCCAGCCCTAGCCCCCCAGGGGGCCTGCCCACCTGCTCCTCCAGCCCACGCACCCTCTGGCGGTGGGCCCGCTCCCGGGCCTCCAGGGTGCGCTCAGTCTGCACCTGGGCACTGCGCAGGCGTTCCACCTCCTGCTGTAGCTCCTGTCGCTGCTGCTCATCTGCCTCCAGCTGGGCTGGGCTGGGGTTCTGCTCCAGAGCCACTACCTGGGCCTGCAGGGAGCAATTACCATCAGGGTCCTAGCCCTGTGCGGATGTGTATGTGTGAGTGTATGCATGCGACAGGGCGTCAGATGTCAGGCACCTCCCTGGGGCACAGCCAGCACAGGTGGAGGATGTAAGAAAGAGCCTTCCTTGTCTCCCATCTCACTCCCAACAGTGTGCCTGTGAATCTTGGGTCGGAGTACCCAGTGACCCTCACTCAGACAGGTGCACATGTGCGCAAACATACAGGCAGATGGACTCCAATGGTATAAACACAGGCACAAAGGCAAGCATGTAAAGCCCAGCACTCCTACACTTCTACATAAAAACATCTGTACACAAACACATACACTCATAATCTCTAGACACACCACACTGTGCACAAGATTGATTCATGCTAGTGCACAGGCTCACATGGACACTCACACCGCTACACATGCACAACGTACGTGACCCCACAGGCCCACATGTTAACAGGCCTTTAGTGTCTTTTCTGTACATCTTGGGGGAAACTCCCGCCTTGGCCTAGCTGGGACACTCTCTAAGGCTTCAGTTCCTAGGTGGCGGGGCTGCCTGGGACTCCTTAGCACTCAGGCTGGGGGTGGAGTTGGGGTCCTGAACTGGGTACCCGGGCGGGGCCAGACCTCCAGCTGTTGGATCTGCCTCTGAGCCTCAGCCAGCTCCTGCTCAGCCCCTGAGAGCGTGCGGTCCAGGCGGCCCTTCTCTGCACTCAGACGCATGGTGTCTTCATGGCTGCGAAGCTTCTCCCGCTCTACCTGGGCAGGTATAACAGGAAGGGGTCAGAGTGCTAGGAAGGGACTCCCAGAGGGGTCTCAGGGTTGCAAAGTGAAGTGGAATAACCTAACACTGGCTGAGGCAGCAGACTCTGGGGACATGCAGCCAGGACAGTGGCCCACCTTGTCCAGTGTCCTCCTGAGGGCCACGCGGTCCTTCTCCAGCCGTAGGGCTGAGCGCTCCACCTCCCGCTTCTCGGCTTCCAGCTGAGCCAGAGCACGTTGCAGGCTGCCCAGACGCTCTTGCAGCAGCCGCCGCTCATCCTGCAGCTTCTGAACTGTGTGCAGAGCCAAGGTCTCGGCCTCTTGATGCTGCCGCAGCACCTGCAACAGAAACCAGGCAGGATCCCTGTAGGCCTCAGTGGGATGATGACACCACTGGCCTGCTGTGTCCACTCACTCAGTAGGCAATTGTGAGGCCCACAGCAGAGAACTGTTACCCAAGGCTAGCCAGTTCTCCCTGAGCCTCAGTTTCTCCATGCGTCCTCCCTGGAGGTTGAGCCAGGATTTTTTTTTTGCGGTTTTTGGCAGGAGCTGGGTTTGAACCTGCCACCTCTGGCATATGGGGTCAGCGCCCTACTCCTCTGAGCCACAGGCGCTGCCTTGGTTGAGCCAGGATTTGACATAAGGTTGAGACAGATGCGAAGGTCCCCTCCCCATCCCAGGGACTCACAGACCTAGGGAGAGACAGGGCCCACCATGGCCCTCACCTCCCTCAGCTGCTGCAGCTGGCCCTCAGCCTCCGTCCGCTGCAGCTCCAGGTCTGCCAGGTCGCCCCGCAACATCTGCACCTGCTCACTCAGGGAGCTGCTCTGCTTCCGGGCCTCAGATAACGCCTGCCGGGCAGCATCCAGCCGTTCCTGGGGGACAGGGGCCAATGGAGCTATGCCATCCACAGAGCCCTCAGGCAAAAGGCTCCCCTCTACTCTGCCTTCAGACAGGTTCACAGCCCACGAAATATTGAGTCATCTCACTGGGTGAACCCTGCAACAAGCCTGGTCCACTGACCTGCGTAAGTTGGAGGCCATCCAGACCCTAACTCTCCCCATTAACTCTGCACCTGGATGCCCCCAAACCTACACTGGTGGGCTTATTCTCTTATTAGGCACAGCCCCCCCAGAGCCTCCACTCATTGGCTAATGCTCTACTACTAAGTCTGTTTTTGTTGGCTGACTTTCTAACTGGACCCACCCTCAGCCAGACCCTGGAGCTCCCCCATACCTGCAGCACATGACGGTCATGTTCACAGGCAGTCAGGGCCTTCTGTAGATGCAGATTCTTGTCCTGGGTGCTGGTGAGGCTGGTGTTGCTCTGGGCCAGAGCCTGTGTCAGGCTCTGCACCTTGTCCCGCAGAGTACCCTCGCTTTCTTCCACCTTGGCCAGGGCTCCGCTCAGCCGATCCACTGTCAACTGCAGGGTCCCCGCCTTTACCTCACTGTCTGCTACCTGGCAGGAGCAGAGACAGGACAGTCAAGGGCCTCTGTTCCCTTCTGGTCTCTGTACATCTGCTCCCACTGTCTCCCCCACTTGGTATGCCCAACCCAACCCCTTCCCATCTTTGGGATTCCATCACACATCTCCATTCTTCCATGCATTCCCGCTGGCTCAGCCTCCCATAACCTGGGCCCACATTACACTGCCAGTTAACTACACTCTCCTAGAACACCAACAACCTGGTTGTCTCAGATTCCATGGTCTCTTCTCTGCCCTCATTCCCTCTCCTCCCTGCTATGGAAGAGAAAGGGCAGCCACGACAACCTTGAAGTTTTCTGTGTTTTTGACTTTGGGGGGTGTCCATGCAGAGCTAGTGGACTTACTAAACATTCCAATTAGAGCTAAGCTTCCTAGCAGCCAGGACAAGAAAGGAAAACAAGTAAAATTTACATCTCTAACTTGCCTCACAAGACAAGTGCAGATTCTGTCATCAAATAGTCCTGAATTCTTTTTTTTTTTTTTTTTTGAGACAGTTTTGTTTTGTCGCCCTCAGTAGAGAGCTCTGGCATCATAGCTCACAGCAGCCTCAAACTCTTGGGCTCAAGCGATTCTCTTGCCTCAGTCTCCCAAGTAGCTGGGACTACAGGAGACTTAATGCTTAGCTAAAGGTCCTGAATGCTTACTTTGGCTCTGCCTCGTATTAGCTATGTGATCTTGGAGAACAACATACTTCTCAGCCTCTATTTGTTCATCTGTGAAATGGGGATGATGATAACACTCGCCTCACATGATTGTTGACAGGCCTGCATAGTTCCTGCAAAATGCCTGGCACAGGGCATGAGGATGCTGGGGTTGTGAGTGGGAAAGAGGCCTACCTGTCTCTGCAGGGAGTCGACCCGGTCCTGGAGTGCCTGAGCCTGGACCTCACGGTCACTCAGGCCTAGGCGGCTGCGCTGCAGCTCCCCCTCCAGTGAGCGCCGCTGCAGCTCGAGCTTGATGGTGCGGCTCTCAGAGGCATCTAGCACCTCCTTCAGGCGCCGCTTGTCACTCTCTAACTTGACCTCGTTGGCCTTCATCTTACTGATCTTTTCCTGCAGTGAAAGAGGGCTCTGGCCTTGGATGTCCAATCCTCACAGCCCTCCCCCAAGTCCCGGACTTCTGGAAGAAGGTGGGGAGCAGCCTTAAAGGGTAACCTATGGGACCTGGGACCACACTGTACCCTCTGGGAGCTTCAGTTGCCCCCATGTTCACAAGATGAGTAGACACAAGGATCCCAGAGCACCTTCCAGTCTGGGTTAAGACTAACAGACCGTGAGACCCAGGACTGTCCCTTCCTGTTCTCTGGCCCTGTTTCACATCTATATAGTGGGGGCACTGGATTGGAATGGAGGAATACTACAACCCAAGTGCTCATAGGAGCCCTGGGGAGGGGGCTATACCATGTGGATTCCTGGGCCCTTCCCCTACTTTGCTGACTCCCACTCCAGAGGTGGGCCCAGAGCTGCATGTGTGACCTAAGCTGATCTGGGTGGCCCTGACTGGGCTCCTGTCCTATGGTTTGAGAGGATGATCCACCTCCCTGCACAGTACTCAGCAGTAAAGGAGGCGGGGGGGGGGGGACGGGACGGTAAAGACAGGACAAGAAGAGAGACCAGGGGACCCCCAATTCATGTTACTATCCTGGAAGTAGGTGGGTCAAGGATGGGATGTTATTACAGCCTTCCCAATCCCCACCCCAAGCCTGGCCCCTCTGCCCCCTGCTCTGAGCCCCCAACCTGCTCTGTCTGGGCCTGGGGGGCCCCACTCTGGCTCTTGCCCAGCTTTGTTCCTGGCCTCCTCCCGCAGCCCCTGTGGCTGGGCCCAAAGCCAGAGCTGAAGCCGCAGACACAACAATCCAGCTAAGCTCGGCTCAGAGCCAGAGACAGGGGGTGAGGTGTGGGGGCAGCAATGGAGGACCAGCAGGAACAGGGGAGGGAGGAGGGGAGCTTCAGCTATGAGAGGATCTCAAGGCTTCAGTGGCCTGGATGGTCACCACCACCAGGACCCAGACACAAAGACAGACACAAAACAGGTATACCAGGTGGACATAGATGTCCTCCAAATACACATAAAACCCAAGGGCACCATTTGTATGGCTACATAGAGACATAAAACAGAGCCCACAAGCACCAACTCTGGGAGACAATTATTGGCTTCCCCTTTTACAGGAGAGGAAAATGAGAACCAGACAGTTCACTGGCCCAAGGGGATAAGCAGCTGGGGCCAGGACTTGAACCCGGCTCTATCTGGCTACAAAGCCCAGTGACCGCAAGTGAAATGGAATGTTGGAATCTGAACATGCTTTGTAGGAAAAGTCAAGGCTGCTCATTTAGGCACACTGCAGACTCGGACAGACACAGAGAGACAAAGGGCAGCACTCAGACACTCACTGAGGTGCCTACAGACTCCCCTTTGACCCCACCGGCCCTCAGCTCCTGCCTACCTGGCTGGCCCGAAGCTCACTCTCCGTGGCCTGCAGAGTCCTCTCCAGTGTGGCCACCTGGTCCAGCATGGCCCGGCGCTCCCGCTCACTGCGCCTCACACTCTCCTCCTGCAGGGCCAGCTCTGCCTGGGCACCGCTCAGCCGCCCATCAACACTGCGGCGGGCTGCAGCCACCACCCGGCCCCATCAGGCACGGCCAGGCACAGTCCCAATACCTGAACCAGGCCACAGAATGCCCAGCCCGCGCTCTGCCCAACACAAGACCAGACTGCCTACACCCTTAAGAGTACACAAGTCTGGACATGAGTGAAGATGACCAGGGAGGGTGCCCTACAGGGGACAGCCCTGAGTCACAGGGCCAGGACAAAGAGAGACAGATTCCCCAGACTCATATCTCAGCTGCTCAAAACATAAGAGAGCAGAGTAGGGACCCTGGGAGTCAAATTTACCTTCCTCACTCTCAGCCACAGCCTTCTGCAGCTGCCTGGCCCGCGAGGTCATGCTGTCCCTCTCTGCCTCCATCTCAGCCAGCTGGCGACTCAAGGCACTTGTCTGGGCCCGAAGATCATCCTGTAGCCCAACGTTGGGGGAAAGAGGAAGACCCATGCTCGGACACCCTGCATTCCCCCCAAGGCCCTTAGACACGTAGTTCTCTCTTGGCCTACTAACACCCGAGCTCACCCGTTCTCTCTGGGCACCCCGCAGCTCCTGCAGGAATTCCCGGAGGGCCCCCCGCACTGCCTCTGGCTCCAAGTCTGGAGGTGCTGGGGACATGGCAGGTCCTGGTGATGATGGCTGGGCCCCAGGACTGTACACTAAGGGGCTGGGGCTGCTGCGGCCTTCCTCGCTTTCTAGAAGAAAAGGCATGCTCGGGATGCAGGAGCCACTGGCCTTCCCCGCCTGAAGGGTGGTTGCAGGCCCTGAACACATCTTAGTCACTTTGTCCTCTCACCCTTTGCAACGAGGCCACTCTGTATCACCCTCAGCTCCCTCTAGAACAGTCCCTGTTCCAGCCCCAGGAGCCTCAGTTCAAGCTATTCCCTCTCTCCTACCAGTTTCTTTCTGCCTGGCCCATCCTTTAGACCAGGTGTCCTCAAACTATGGCCCTCGAGCCACATGCAGCCCACCTAGGACATTTATCTGGCCTGCCAGGTGTTTTTGCTGCCGCTGCTTGTCCTGCTTAGCAGCCGACTCATCCTGGGGCCCACAGTCCAGCCCTCCAACAGTCTGAGGGACAGTGAACTGGCCCCCTATTTAAAAAGTTTGAGGACCCCTTAACCAAAGGCCTGCCTTAGGCCACTGGTCCCCTCAGAGAGCTCCCCAGACTCCATGCAGGGTTGAGGCAAGCTTATCCCACCCTCACAGGGGTCTGTGTCTGCCTCCCACTCAGACCACAAGCACCACAAGAGCTGGGGTTTCTCTCCTATCCACCACTGTGTCCGCAGGGCCCAGTCCAGGGGTGGACACATCATCACCTCAACATCTCCCTGTAGTGAGCACTTACTGTGTGCCAGGTGCTGGGCCACTGCTTTCCCTGTGTTGCCCCATTTCATTCTCATAAAGGGTAAGGACCAAGTTTGCACCTTCCCAGGCAAGACAGGCTCAAAGCAGTGAAGTAATTTGCTCAGTCTCAAAGCTGGGAAATTTCACACCTGGGACGTGAATCCAGGCAACCTGCCTCTCCAGCAGAAAATTAAGCACTCCCACGTGGGAGATGATGGGGAGGTGAAGGGGACAGGGCAGAGTTAGGTCCACACCAAAAATACAAGACAGGGGGACTGCCCCCAGCATCCTCCTGCCTCTGCCAAGTGATACCAAAATGGCTCCGCAGACACAAGCTTGGTCACCACCCAAAAGTCCCAACCTGAAGCACTCGGGGCTACAGTCACTCCTGCTATGCACTGGCCAGGGCACTCTACTCAGGTCACTCAGGCCCTTTCCACTCGGCCTCAGAGAGCCTTCTCCAATGTGCTACCTTAGACTCTTCCCTTATTCCTCACCTCCTCATTGAGCCTCCTGCTGTCACCATACAAACAGCCCTAGCCATCCCCCCTGCCTTTATGTTAAAAAAAAAATTTATTGTAGCAAAATATATGTGACATTAAATGTACAATTTTAAGTATATAATTTAGTGGCATGAATTACACTCACACTGTTGTACAGCCATCATGTTCCCAGATCATATAACCTTGTTATGGGTTGAAATACTGTCCCTAAAACTTCCTATATTAAAATCCTAACCCCCCAGGACCTCATCATGAGACCTTATTTGGAAATAAGGTCTGTGAAGATGAGGTCATACTAGAACGGGGAGCGCCTCTAATCTCATATGACTGACTGGTGTCCATACAGAAAGAGGAAATTCGGGACATAGACCCACACGCAAAGAGAACACCATGGGATGGCTACAGAGACACTGCTGCGGGACAGACCCTTCCCCCAGCACCTAGGACAGATCCTTCCCTCAGCACCTTTGGAGGGCACAGGGCCCTGTTCTCTGCAAGGCGTCAGACCCTGCAAGTTCTAAGACACCTTGTTCTCAGACTTCTAGAACAGTAGGACATAATTTCTGTCAGTTAAGCCACTTGGTATGTGACACATTCACCCCTCCATAACCACAGGTTCCACATCCATGGATTCAACCAAGTAAAGATGGAAAATACTTAGAAAAAAATTAATAAAAATAATAACAATGAAAAATAACAAAAAATTTAAAAATACAGTATAAAAACTATTTATATAGCATTCTATTAGGTACTGTATCTAGACATGATTTAAGGTATACAGGGTGATAAGTGTAAGTTATATGCGAATGCTACACCATTTTATATCAGGACCTTGAGTACCCATGGATTTTAGCATCTAAGGGGGTCCTGGAACCAGTCCCCCTCAGCAGCCCTGGCTCTCTAGGACAACCCCAAATAAACTCTGTAACTTCTGTTTAAAGCAATAAACTCTCGATTGCCACCTTTTCTCAGCTCCTGGTAACCTCTAGTCTGCTTTCTGTCTCTATGAATTGATCTACTATGGGTATTTTATATAAGTGGAATCATACTGCTTTTGTCCTTTGATGACTGCTTGTTTCCCTTAGCATAATGTCATCAAGGCTTATGCATGTGGAACCACATGTCAGAAAGTGATTCCTTTTTAAGGCTGAATAATACTCCATTGTATGTATGTGCTGTATTTGGTTTAGTCATTCATCTGCTGACCACCGTTTGGGTTGTTTCCACTTTTGACTACTGTGAATAATACTGCAATAAACATCGGGGTTCACATATCTGTTCAAGTCTCTGCTTTCAATTCCTTTGGGTACACACCTAGGAGAGGAATTTCTGGGTCTGTGGTAATTTTATTTTTAGCTTTTTGAACAACTATTTTTCCACCGTGGCTTTGCCATTTTACATTCCCTTGTAAATGGTTTTTTGGGAAACAATGGTTTTCCTTGTCTGGTTTTTTCCTTACCTATTTTCCCCCAGCCCTTACCACCACCTGATATATTCCATATTTAATTTATATATCTTATTTATTTATTTATTTATTTTGGAGACAGAGTTCACTTTGTCGCCCACAGACGAGTACTGTGGCATTATTATATCTCATAGCAACCTCAAACCCTTGGGCTCAAGCAATCCTCTTGCCTCTGTTTTTCAATTTTTAGTAGAGACAGGGTCTCATTCTTGCTCAGGCTGGTCTCAAACTTCTGAGCTCAAGCAATCCACTGGCCTGGCCTCCTGGAGTGCTAAGATTACAGACATGAGCCACTGCACCCGCCCTATAGATCACATTTATTAGCCGGTTATTCCCGCACCTAGACCATAAGCTCCATAAGCAGACATGCTTGAGGGTTTTGTTTTGTCCCCTGAGGTTAAACTGTATTTGACACACAGTAGGTACTTAATAAATACTGAGTTATTGGATGAATAAATGTGAAACTGCGGATAAATCTGTGGATTTGAAGAGGCAAGGAATGACTCAAGATCCCAGTTCTAAGATTCCACAGGATCTAGTCTGGCTGGGACAAGATAAATGCTCCCCACAGGGCCCTCCCAGCCTTGCAACACACGGCTCATTTTCCCAACTTTTCCCAGCGTCATCCACTGGACCTATGAGGCAGGGAAGGGAGGCGCTCTTAGAGGGGTTTCTGGAAGGGGGTCAGGCCAGGCCATCAGGGGGAAATGTTAAAGTCGTGTGGAGCAGGGGATGAGAAGCTGAAGAGGGAAGGGAGCTAGTGAAAAGAGGACTCAGTTAAGAGCTGAGAAAATGAGTAAGAAATTTCTCCCCTAAGAAGCAACCTAGGCAGGCACCAGTCAGTAAAGGGAGGAGCCTCGTAGAGGAGAATGGTCCCGCCATAGGTCAGCTCCTGAAAAAAACTGAAAGTGACGTTGCGGAACTGTGGGGCGGGGACTCAGTGAGACCCGCCCATCAGCCCTCCTCTACTCACCCCCCAGCCAGTCTACCGACCCGCCCCCCTCACCCGCAGCTAGAGGAGAGCTCACCTCCAGCGGGGGCATCCCGGGCTGGGGAGCCGGGCTGGGGCCGTGGGGCAGGGCTGGGCGCACGGCCGAGGCCCAGGCCCCGGCGTAGGGCAGAGCGCAGGCCGCCCAGCTGCGCCTCTGCCGCGCGCCGCTGAGCCTCTACCCGGACAAGCTCGGCCTCCAGACCTTGCGCCCGGCCCTGGGCCGCGCTCAGCTGCAGCCCCAGCTCAGCAGCCTCGGCCCGTGCTGCCTCCAGTTTCAGCTCCAGGCTGCGGGCTTGGTCTAGCTGCTGCTTCTGAGAACAGCGCGCCTCCTCCAGGGAGCCCAGCAGGCCGCGCTCAAGGGCCCGGAACTCGCCTTCTTGCTCCTGCAGCTTCCGCTGGGTTCCCTGCAGCTAAGGCGGATGAGAAACCAGGGGTCAGCAAGGCTGCCCCCAGCCAGACGCCCCACTTCCTGGGCCCAGCCTGCAGCCACCATCCCACGTGGCTGGCGCAGCACCTGCTCCTTTAGTGGTCTTTATTCAAGCAAAGGGCAGGTAGGTGCAGGAACATCCAAGTTATACATATTCGTTTTAATCTCTTAGTTGTATATATAAACCTTGTAATATACATAGATAGGACTTTTCGCTAGCACTGAGTGCTTTCCAAAAAGATTTAAATACTATTGTTAATGAATCATCCTCATTTTACAGAAGATGAAACTGAGGCACAGAGAAGTTACCCTCCAAGGTCACACAGCTTGTAAGCTGCAGAGCTGCGATCCAAAGCCAGGCGCTCTAGCTCCAGAGGCTGTTCTCTGAACTACCAGGCTATATAGACTCCTGGTGCAAGTAATTATCAATAGATCTGCCTGGAGGGGAGCATGTACTAAACAATTTACTGATGGGATGTATGGTCACAGACACAAAACCAACCCTCTGGTTTAGGGAAAAAGTCAACTGCTCATGATCATCAGTTTCACTGGAAACCTCACTACTGAGTACCATCTGGACTCCAAGACCTGTGCCAGGGACCTTCATACATCCCCTGCTGTGCTAGCCCCTCCGCCATAAGCACTGTGAAGCACAGAGACTGACCCTGTCAAGGTCCCATAGTAGATTCATAGCAGTAAAACAGCCAGAACAGTGGAGTCAGACAGACCTGGGTGGCTACGTGACCTTAGGTACATCTTTGACCTCTCTGAGCCTCAGTGTCTGGTTCTTTCTGTATAATGGGCCTAAGTGTGCCTACCTCATGAGAGAATCAGAAGAGATCATGTCAACCCCCTAGCCTCCGGGTAGGCCCATGGTTCTCTCAGTTGTTGTTATAACTGAGAAAGAGTCTCAGCAGTGGGGGACAGGAACAAGTCCCAGGGAATGAGCTTCAGAGGGCCCACCTGCTTTCTGCTGGAGAGAGGCCCAGGGCATCCCACCTACTTCCCAGGCAGCCCATCCACCTTCCTGGTTACCTCCTGTCGCACTGCTTCCAGGCTGGCCTCCCCTTTCAACAGCCTCTGCCGGAGGCCCAGGGTCTCCCGCCGGCTCTCCTTCTCTGCCCGCTCACCTAGTGCCAGGCGGCCTTGCAGCTCTGCCAGCTCCCGGCCCAGCCTGGTGTTCTCACTGTCCAGCATCTTCATCTGTGAGGGAAAGAATAGGAAGAATGGGGGCGGCGCCTGTGGCTCAGTTGGTGGGGCGCCGGCCCCATGTGCCAAGGGTGGCAGGTTTGAACCCAGCCCCGGCCAAACTGCAATAAAAAAATAGCCAGGCATTGTGACGGGCACCTATAGTCCCAGCTTCTTGGGAGGCTGAGGCAAGAGAATCGTCCAGGCCCAGGAGTTGGAGGTTGCTGTGAACTGTGACACCATGACACTCTATCCAGGGTGATAAAGTGAGACTCTGTCTCTACAAAAAAACAAAGAAAGAAAGAAAAAGAATAGGTCCTATACCATGCCCAATCCCGGCCAGGAGGCACTCAGGACCCACTTTTCTAGGATCACACACATCAAATTACACCAAATCTACTAGAGCCTGCCCTAGATAACCACACTGAGCTGAGGCCACGCCAGGTACCAATGGTCTCTTAACTGCTTCATCAACAGGCTCAAAACTACCTTTTGGGGGGTGAGGGAGGGAAGAGACCATAGCTCTCTTGGTGACCTTCCACCTCTGCAATGAAAATTAACCTTTTTGGAGTGCTTACCATGTGTCTAGCCCTGTTCTAAACACTGCGCTTATATTAACTCTTTAATCTTCAAACAGTCCTATACGGGGTAGGTACTAACATTATCCCTGTTTAACAAATGAGGAAACTAAGTCACAAGAGAGTTAAAGTGACTTGTCCAAGGTCACACAGCCCACAAGCAGCAGATTGGGCTTTCATCCTAGACAAGTGGAATGCCAACCTGCATTCTAATCCCCTATTTCCTCAGGATCAGGTGGGGATTCCGCCTACCTACCCCACAGCACTGCAGTGAGGGTAACATGAGATAGAGCTGTAGCATACAACACCGGCCATGCAAATGTCAGTTCCTTTTGGGAACTCCTGTGGTGTCTCAGGAAGGTGATTGAGTAGAGAAGGGCTTTTCAGGCTGTGGTATCTCTGGCTATCGAATTGTAATAACTATGGGTAGGGCAGAGTCTAGGAGCTGAATGAGGCTGTTTCCTGTTCTTTGAATCTTTTTTTCTTTTTTTGGAGACAGAGTTTCACTTTAGAGTGCCTTGGTGTCACAGGTCACAGCAACCTCAAACTGTTGGGCTTAAGCAATTCTCTTGCCTCAGCCTCCCAAGTAGCTGGGACTACAGGCATCCACCACAACACCAGGCTATTTTTAGAGATGAGGTCTTGCTCTGATTCTGGCTTAGGCTGGTCTTGAACCTGTGAGCTCAGGCAATCCATCCACCTCAGCCTGTCAGAGTGCTGATTATAGGTGTGAGCCACCGTGCCCTGCGTGAATCTTCTTCTAGAGTGGGAAAACCTGAGCCTACAGTGTCCACGGCAGTACCCAGTATACAGTAAGCACTTGTTCAATGCTCTCTGTGGTGGATGAGTCTGCAGATTATCTAATTCAGAGGTCAGCAAACTTGAATCCACAGGATGAGTTGGGCTGGTCTCCTGTTCTTACAGGGATGTGAGCTAAGAATGACTTTTTTACATTTTTAAATAGTTGAAAATAGTCCATGTCTACATGGAAAATCAAAGGAAGAACAGTATTTCTTAACTCATGAACATGAAGCCAGGAGCAATGGCTCACACCTGTAATCCCAGCACTTGGGAGGCCCAGGCAGGTAGATTGCTTGGGTTCACAGGTTCGAGCCCAGCCTGAGCCAGAGTGAGACCCCATACCCCATTTCTAAACATAGCCAGGCACTGTGGTGGGTACCTGTAGTCCCAGCTACTTGGAGGGCTGAGGCAAAAGAATCACTTGAGCCCAAGAGTTTGAGGTTGCTGTGAGCTGTGATGCTATGACACTCTACTGAGGGCAACAAAGACTCAAAAAAAAAAAGAAAAGAAAATGACAGGAAATTCAAATTTCAGTGTCCATAAACAAAGTGTTACTGGAACACATGCCCGCTTGCTCATACGGCATCTGGGACTGCTTGGTCACCACCACAACAGAGTTGAGTAGTTGCCAGAAATATTTACCATTTGGTTCTTTTTTTAGACAGAGTCTCACTATGTCACCCTGGATAGAGTGCCATGGTATCCCAGCTCACAGCAACCTCAAACTCTTAGGCTTAAGCGATTCTCTTGCCTCAGCCTCCCAAGTAGTGGGGACTACAGGCGCCCACCACAATGCCCGGCTATTTTTTGGTTGCAGGCCTGGGCCAGGCTGCAACCTGCCAACTTCAGCATATGTAGCTGGCGGGCGCCCTGCCCACTGAGCTACGGGCACCAAGCCTCTACCAGTTGGTTCTTCACAGAAAGAATTTGTCAGCCTCTGATCTAGTTCATGAAAGCTGCACCTTTTATGGTTGCTCCCAAATCCCTCCGAGAACTGGACACCAGCTTCTCTCCTTTGAGAAATGTGAGCATGTGTGTGTACAAACATGTACACAGACTTGTGCACGCAGTTTAAGTGGTTCGGGAACTCCTTAAAGCCCATCTGTTAATACTAAAGTTATGTAAGAAGCCTTATTATAGTTCAAAACCCCAGTTTTACATTTGGGGGAACTCCAGAAATGGTTGCTACTGGCCCCAGGGCACCTAACAAGGCCCAGATGATTGGGGACAGGGGTACCTGCCGCCGGAGCTCCTGCAGCTCCCGCCGAGCCTCCAACCGTGAACGCTCCACCTCCTGCAGCCCAGCCCTCAGCTCCCCAGCCTCCTTGCCCACCGCTGCCCGTGCCTCTTCCAGGAGCGCCAGCTTCTGCTCCTTGTCCTCGTTGGCAAGCTTCAGGCTAGAGAAGGTAGGGAGGTCAGAGGCTGCCTTGGGTCTGGGAAGAGTATGATCTATGGCCCCACTTCTTGGAGTAGGTCCAGCTGGTTCTTGGTCTGGAGGTGCCTGCTCGAGTGCTGACTGCCCTTGTGTTCCGTCTTGAGCTATGCTGTCCAGGAGTGGGGGCCAAGCCCTCAGCTGGGAGGGGTGAACCAGTGGCTCCCAGAGGGGCCTGGTTTCCAGGGTGATGATATCAGGTGGGCCCAAGTTTGGACCCAACCCTGCCTACTTCCCCTTTCCTTGGTCAATAGGAAGGAAAATCTAAAACGACCACCTGCTTGGCTGTCATTAGGTGACAGAATCTCCATCTGTGCGATTCCCCAGAACTTTGGGGGTGAAGTTATGTTCTAGGGACAAGATACCATGAGAAGGGTGGGGCTCAGTGAAGGGCTCAGGCTGGTCCCCCTGTGTCACCCTACCTGATGCGTTCACTCTCTGCCTTCTTCACAGCAGCCCGCAGCTCCTCGTTGGAGCGCCGCAGGGCCTCACGCTCCTTGGCACCCTCGCTCAGGCTCCGCCGCAGCTCGCTGGTCTCCTGGCGCTGAGTGTCATGGCCCTCCTGGCTCTCACGCACCTTGCGCTGGGCCTCTAGCAGCTCCCGACGCAGCCCATCTCGGGCCTCCTCCAGTAGGCGCAGCTGGGCCCGAAGCTCTTCTGCCTATGAGCATAGCAGATGTCCACAGGAGAGTGATCGGGGCCTACACAAGTTGGGTCTTGTACCCCATATCCCTGGCCACAGGGCACCTGCCCCATCCCTCTGCAGTGACATAAACCATAAACCGTGAGTTACGATTTAGGCAAAGCAGGCTGGACTCAGCATGTTTTAGCCCTAAATCATCACCAGTCAGGTCCCATGGATAACACCAAGAGAGCAGGGACCACATTCATCCCTCCTTGAAGTCCCCAAGTCCTATCTGTACACAACAGGTACTTAATAAATACTTGATGCCTCCTCTCTAAGTTGGCTGTCCATCTGCCCTCAAATGCAGGGAGGAATCCTACAAGCTTCTGGGGACCCCATAAGCATATAGCACCATGTAGAATGTGCTGCCTGGAAAGGGGGGTGGCTGATGGCTCACCTCGCGCAGGCAGGATTCCCGCTGCCTGCCCAGGTCTCGGGCCTGCTCTTGCAGCCTCTTCACCTCTTGGGCATGGGCCGCTGCAGCCTCCTCCAGCTGGGCCCGCAGGTCCCGCAACTCGGAGGTCAGGGCGTTCACAGTGCTCTGGGACAGAGGGACTCCTCAGACTCAGTCCTGTGTGCCCCCTGCTGCTCCCAACTGGCCGAACTATCTACTTTCAGCTCCAAACATGGCCCCTCTGCTGGCCTGCCAGACCCTCTACTAATCCCTGAATGCCTACTGAGTGACATCCATGTGGCCAGTCTCTCCCAGTGCAGAGTTACACCACCTCTGTCAGATGAGGACTCCCTAAAGGGCTGAACCTCCCCCCATAGTGTGGAAACTTCTCCAGGGCAGGGCCATACCTCCCCTTCAGAAGGGGACTCCTCAGGCAGGGGAGGTGCGGGGATGTGCTTCTCCATGCATGTGGAGGCCCAGCTGCCCAGCCCACCCTACCCGGTCCTGCTCCTGACGGCTCTGAGCATCTCGCTTCTGCCGCTCCATCTCCAGGGAGATGGCAGTAAGGCTGTGCTGTGTACCCATCAGCTTCTCTGACAGTGCTGTCTTCTCGGACTCCTTCAGAGACAAGGCCTGGCCAGGGCAGGGAACAAAGGACTTGGAGTTTGGCTGGTCCTGGGGACATGCTCAGGACTCACTCTGCTCTGAGAAATGTACCCACTGGGGACTCACTGGCCTGAGTGGGCCACTGCAGGTGGACCCAGGGGAGAGATGCAGCCCTGGAAAAGGTGACAACAGCAGTCACAAGAACCCCGGGCACGGCTCGGCGCCTATGGCTCAACCGGCTAAGGCGCCAGCCACGTACACCTAAGGTGGCGGGTTCGAATCCCCAGCCCGGACCCGCCAAACAACAATGACGGCTGCAACCAAAAAATAGCCGGGCGTTGTGGCGGGCGCCTGTGGTCCCAGCTACTTGGGAGGCGGAGGCAGGAGACTCGCTTGAGCCCAGGAGTTGGAGGTTGCTGTGAGCTGTAATGCCACGGCACTCTACCCAGGGGGACAGCTTGAGGCTCTGTCTCAAAAAAAAAAAAAAGAACCCCGGGCACGGACACAACTCACAGATCTCATTAACTTGCCCCTACAACCCTGAAACTAAAGCTCAACGAGGCAAGGTGACTTGCCAGGGTGACACAGCTGGTGAGGAGAGGAGGTGGACACAGTCTACTCTGTTTCTATTACATTATGAGAAAGTCAGGAATTTGTTCTTTGGAGTGAGTGCCATTTGATGCCTGGAGGCATAGTGGGGACTGTTCGGAAGGCTGTCTGTCACAAGGATGCTAGGCCCAGCCTGGGTGGAAGGAAGAGTAGGAAAATGTGAGACAGATTTCCTGGTATCACAACTGTCACTGTCCCACTGCATGCCAGATGTGGAGTGCAGTGATGCTCACAGACCTCTTCTAGTTCCCCTATCTGTAGGTGAGGACACTGAGGCCTAGAGAGGGAAGTGGCCTGCCCCAGGGCTCCTAGCTACTAGGTAGCTCAGCAGGGACCATCCCCAGAAGAGGAGCCCCTTAGGCAGCAGCAGACGCCACACCAGGACTCACGAACCTGCTGCTTCTCACTCTCAGCCAGGAGGAGGCCCTCGTCACGCTCCTGCTGCAGGGCCGCGATCTCCTCACTCAGCTCTTCCTTCTCGGCCTCCAGCCGGGCCAGCAGCTCCTCCCGCTCCTGCTGTAGCTGACTCTGCAGCTGGGCCCGCTCGGCCTCCAGCTCCCGCCATGCTGCCTCCTGGGGGGCCAGGCCCAGGCATGTCTGACACACCAGGGAAGACCCAGGCATCCCCCTGCAAACTTCAGAGCAGCAAGGGCCATCTGGCCCCCATGCTCGAGACTTGGTAACTACAAGGTGGTATGATAAGGGCTGTGAAAGTGCCAAGGAGCAGCAGCAGCCTGGCCTGGGTGTCTGAGAACACTCCCCTGAGGAGGGATGAGCAGTAGGCAGCCAGGTAAAGAGAGGAAAAGAAGCTGACCCCTAGCCAAAAGTAAAGCCCTCAAAAAGACCTAGAAGAAAGAGCAAGCAGGACATGTGGGGGAATCTAAGGGGGACATAGTGAGCCACGAGCCCCAGATGCCAGGCCAAGTGTGCTGAAGGATTTAGAGAATAGAGGTCAGGACAAGGTGACAAGGAGCAATCTGGGTTTTAGATCAGAGGATGTTCTGACAACTGTGGAGGAGGGATTGGGGCTGGGGCAGAGGGGAGTTAAGATTGCCTGTGAGGAATGTGGGGGGTCTGGGATGGCAGAGAGCTGGAGAGAAAACAGATCTGGGCACATTAATAAGCCAAGTCAGGCGGTGTAGGAGTAAGAAGTATAATGGGGGGACGTAGGAGTTTGGCTCCCTGAGGACTGGATAGGTGGGTGAGTAGAGCCCATAGGCAAAGAACAGCCAGCTTAGGGTCAGGGTATGTGCCTGACCCCACCACTGTCCCCAGCAACTTTGCAAAAAGCAGACAGTGGCATCTTTTCCAAAGGCCTCACTGCCACCTGCTGGGGAAGTATGATAAGGCCTATCCCAAGCTGAAGAGACTACAGGGTCAATGGGGCCCTGTCCAGGATGGACAGTTCTCCTGTAGCAGCAGTAATAATTCATGGGCATATTTATTAAGTACTCAGTCACCATGCTAAGTCCTTTATATGAATTATCTCACCTTGTCCTGATAATTCCTTACACCATCCTTTCCCTCATTTCTACAGATGGGGAAATGAAGGCACAGAGACCCTAGGTAGCATCACCAGTATGTGGCCAGGATCAGCATCAAACCCAGGTAATACAACCTTCAAGCCAGTAATCTAGTAACCTCTTTAGCCCTGGTCTTTCTAAATGCTAAGGTCTCAGAGTGAGCCTTTTTATGCAAACAGTACTTCTTAACAAATAACAACAGTGCTTCTCTGCGACACATTAGCTCAGTATTTCTTAAATGTGGCTGTGGATTGCTTACATCAGGATTAACAGAGCTGGAACAGATGTGGAACCTATGAATTTGCATGTTTAATAAGAGAACATGGGTCTTCCCAGTGAAGACCCCAGGGCCCCCGTGGCAGAGAAGTCCCATTTCACAGATGTGAAGACTAAAGCAGAGCAAAAAGGATGATTCGCCTAAGGTCACAAAGGAGACAATGGCTTAGAGCACTGCCCACCCCTACCCAGCTGCCCAAACCTTCTCTCGCTGGAGTCGCTGCAAGTCTTCCTCATGGGCTGCCCGCTGCTCCCGCAAAGAGGCCTGGGCCTCCCGCTCAGCCTGCACCAGCTTCTGTGCCATCAGCTCCTTGTCTAGAGCTGCTTTTTCTTCTGTTGTTATTATCTGCTGCCGTAGGCCTGCCAGCTCCCCTGCATGAGAAAAATGGTGGAAAAGACAATGTTAGATCAAAACCTCCTCTTGGGCGAGCAGACTTAAGCCGTGTGAACGAAATCCCAAAGCAGAGAGGGCATGGTTGGCATCTAGCCCGGGTTCCCTTGAAGAAGTAGCTTGCCCTCTCTGGGCCTCAGTTTCCCCATCTGCTGCATGAGCCCACTGGTTCTGTCCTCTCTCTGCCCTCTTCTCATCAACAAATGATTGATGAGAAAGGCCCCCACAGATGGGAAGGATCAAAGATAGAGCCCATTATTGACTTAGCATACTATGGGTCAGGCACCTGCCTAAGCACTCTCTAGACCTAATTTCATTTCAGCTTTATAACATGTCTACTTAGTTTATCCTCATGCCATTTACAGGTGATGAAACGGAGGCTCAGAGATCAGGATTTCCCAAAGCTGCACAGCTTTACATGAAGCATCACCTTTAAGGACTGACTGTCAGAACATACTTGGTGGAGTATTAACTGTCAGCACTAAAGGAGGTGACTATGGGAAAGGGACATCTCACAGTGGACCATCTAAAAACCATCTCCCAGGGGTGGCGCCTGTGGCTCAAAAGGGTAGAGCGCTGGCCCCATATGCCGGAGGTGGTAGGTTCAAACGCAGCCCTGGCCAAAAAAATAAAATAAAATAAAAACCATCTCCTGGGTTGGAAACCCACCAGCATCTCCCTTCCTGGTTGGGTCTGGCTCAGGTGTACATGAAAGGAAAAATTAATTTCCATGACCCAAGTAGGTGCTTAGTGAAAATGTGGTAACTGGGAAGAAGGCCCAAGTTTAGAGACGGGATAAGGAGCGTGCAGGGCATGGGGCTGAGATTGTGGGGCCAAGAGTTGTCCAAAAACCAGCTGATAGCTCCACAGAGAGATCTCTAACTGCCCTGATGATGACACAGCAGCCACTGTTGACTGGGCCAGGCACTGTGCCAAGGCCTCTCTGTGCTCTTCTATCCATCCTGGCAACAGGCTTAGAAGGTGGGCATTATCCCCTCTAATTACTGGAGAAGAGTCTGCAGCCAAGAAAGGGAAGGGGCTTGTTGGAAGGAAGATCAGATCTCAATAACAGAACCAGGACTGGAACCCAGGTCAACCAGACTCCTACACTAGTGCTCCCACCTTCTATGAGACCCTAGAACTCAACAGCTTGCAGCCTGAGCTGGAGTCTAGTTTTCCCCCCATCCCTAGCCCCCCATACCAGTCAGAGTCTCCTTGGCCAACAGCAAGGCCTGTCCATCGGCTTCCAGCTGCTCCCGGCGGGCCTCGAGCTGTGCCACCTGCCGCTGCACCTCAAACAGGCTGCTCTCCAGGGCTTCCTTCTCCAAGCTGCAGCACACACAGTCCCTGAGGCCCTGGGACTCAGCCTTACCGGCCCCAGGAAACCGTGGATTTCAGGGTGTGGCTAGCTATGGGCCGAGTGCCAACCTACCTGCCTGGCTGGGCTCACGTTCCTTGGGGAAGCCTGAGCCACAGCCAGGATGTGTTGGCAAGCCAGGCTCCTAAGTAACTGCCCTTGTGAACCAATGCCCGGGCGAGGCTGGTCATGCTGTGGCCCCAATAGGATCCCCCAGGGTGGGCTGGGCAGAGCCCAGGGTCTCACCGCAGGCGAGTGGCCTCCTCTGACAAGGTCCGGCCTTCACGCTCCACTGCTGCCAGCTGCACAGCCAGGCCCGCCCGCTCCTTGGCCAGTGCCTCCTTCTCCCGGGCCGCTCGCTCCAGCGCTTCCACCTGCCGGTGTGACTCCCGCCGGGCCTGCTCCAGCTCCTGCTCCCGCCCGCTCAGCTGCCGGGAGAGCTGCCCCCACCCAGGGACTGTGAGCACCATTCCCAGGATCCCCTAGCCTGTTTTTCATGTAGCTTCCCAACTCTCAGCCTGACCCCAAACCTGACCTGACAGGCACAAGAAGGTTGGATAGTTTGTCCAAGTTCCCCAGCTAACTAAAGTGGGGCCAGGTTTAACCTAGAAGCAGATTACTGTACCTGCAACTTACTCTGGGACAGGATGTAGGGGACTGGGAGCCCAACCCGTACCAGCTTCTTAACCCAATGTACACCGCACTCGCACACCTGGGTCAGCTGCTCCTGCAGCCGGCTGCGCTCAAGGCGCAGCATGGGGAGTTGCTGCTCCAGGGCCTCCCGGGCCTGCTCTGCCACGTGCAGGGAGCCCTCCAGACCCTGCTGAGCCACCTCCTGCTCCAGCCGCAACTGCTCCAGCCGCTCCTGCTCCTCCCGTGCAGAGGTGGCCTCCTGCTCTGCCTGCCGCTGCCGGCCCAGTAGGGCTGCCTTTTCTTCCTCCAGCTGGGGAGCCGAGTAGGGGTGGGGCCCAGTGAGCAAGGGGGCCCTCCCAGGACAGCCAGCCCAGGGGAAGCTCCTGGGGACAAGGGGCAGCACCCTTGAGGGTGTGGACATTGAGAGGGAGAAAAACAGAGGAGGACCCACGGATCTTCTCGGCTCTGATACCAAGAAGAGCAGATAGACAGACAGATGGAGTCAGAGAACAACAGAGACAGAAAGGCAGGGACCAAGACAGATGGGTACAAAGCTGTGCCCCAGACGCCTCAGTGGGGTCTCAGTGAGTGGGGAAGACAGGTGAGCAAGGCTGGTGCATGGTGTACCTGGGCGACGAGGTGGTTCAGACCCAGCTTGTCCTGGGCGAGGCTCTCATTAAGGGCGCTCAGCTTGGACAAGGAGTCGCGCAGAGAAGCCTCCTCTGCCCTCAGCTTGGTCAGTGAGAGCTCAAGTTCCACGCGGCCAGCCTCAGCCTGCAGTCAGGACCAGGCAGCCAGAGACAGGCAGGCAGGGACGGACAGGATGAGATGAGAGAAGCCAGAGGGTCAGGATGTGGGAAGAGACAAGAGATGCAGCAAGATGGACCCGTGGAGATGGGGTGGGGAGACAAGGAGACGTGAGATCGGACAAAAGTCACCACAGGAGGCCTGCTGCTTATGAAGCTATCAAAGGTTTAAAAGAACAGCTCGTCCTGCAGAGCAGGGCCAGATATCAGAGGGTCCCTCCAAGGAAGGTCTGGGGATAGCACTGCTCAGGACCCAGACTGCTGGAACAGGGCAGCCCCCACCGAGGACTCTCTGGACCATGATCCCAACTCTCACAGACCTGTGCACAGAGATGAAACTAGATGACCCCAAACTACAGGCACTGCCCTCAGGAGTGTCAGGCAAAGCAGGGATATGGCAATTCAGAGAGGTCAACCCATTTAGGGCTGGGGGCAGAGCAAAGGTCAGCCCATGTCCCAAAGGAAGGGGTCAGTTTATGACTAGATTCAGAGGTCACCCTGAAATAAGGATCAGTTTGGGCCTCAGTGAGAAGACTCAGGCCCTGGGCTCAGAGGGAGGTCTGTGGTTAGGCGGCAAATGGGGACCCACCTTGGTCAGTGCCTCGGCCACCTCACCCTTCTCGGTCTGCAGCATGTCCCGCTGCAGCGTGGCTCGGCTCAGCGCCTCCCTCACCTCCACCAGCTCCTTGGCCAGCCCTGAGCGCTTCACTTCCAGCTGCTCCAGCTGTCTATGGCTGTGAGACAGAGTGCGGGCAGGTGCCCCAGGTCACTTCCTTGAGCCTCCTGCACCCAGCAGCATACTGGGCCAGGGGCTGGGCCTCAGGCAGGAACACAAGGACAGCCAAGCCCACTGCCTTTTGAGCTTTGTGACTCTGGGCCTCAGACTGCACATCTGCCTTTTGAAGGTCTTATAAGGATACATGAATTTGCTATACAAGTACTTAAAATAGTGCCTGACACGTCACCCCAAAGGCCTTCAGAAACAAGAACAATACCTACTACCACAGTGTACTAATATCATCCTGATTCTTCCACTAACTGGCTACTTGGCCCTCTATGTGCCTCAGTTTTACCATCCATAAAATGGAGATTATAATAGCCTCTAAGTCTACATCAGAGAGTTATCTTAAAGATTAAATGAGAGAATCAAAGTGCTTAAAATGGTATCTGGGACTTCATAATATTATTAATAGTATTGGTATTATTATAACTAAATTAAAAAAAAAGAATAGTATTATTAATATTACTGCTGTTGTAATTTTTTTTTTTTTTTGAGACAGAGTCTTATTATGTTACCCTCAGTAGAGTGCAGTGGCATCATCGCTCACAGTAACTTCAACCTCTTGGGCTCAAGTGACTCTCTTGCCTCAGCCTCCCAAGTAGCTGGGACTACAGGCACCTGCTATAATGCCTGGCTATATTTTTAGAGACAGGGTCTCGCTCTTGCTCAGGCTGGTCTCAAACCCCTGAGCTCAGGCAATCCACCCATCTTGGCCCCCCAGAGTGCTAGGACCACAGGTGTGAGCCACTTCACCCAGCCCTGTTATTGTAATTATTATTGGTATTATCATCCAAGCTCTCCCTTGTACCAGTTCTCCAATCCCAGGTAAGTGACCATACCTCCCTGAGCTTCAGTTTCCCAAAATGAAACAGAGTAGAAGACCCTATATCGGAGGGGTACCACTAGGCTGCCTCCAGGTGGTAGGAGACCTAGAACATGAAGGGTGCTACTCAGCTCCTAGGGATGCTGTCAGAAGCCCCAGTGTCATTTGAAAGGCCCCGGCAAGGAGGTGAGAAGCCACTCACCTGCGCTCAAGCTCCCTGCGTGCCCATGCACCGTCCTGCGCCATGTCCTCCCGCTCCTCTTCCAGCCGGTCCCGCTGGCGCCGCAGCTCCTCCTGGGCAGCCTGCAGCTTCTCTCGCTCCTGCTGTAACTCCTCGGCCTGCTGCTGGGCCACCTGCAGGCTGTGGGCCAGACTGCCCTTCTCCCTACAGGATGAAGAGAGGGGAGCAGAAGGGATGCTAGGGCTGTGCCCTCCAGAGGAAATGGCGGGGCTGCTCCTCTAGCCATGAGCCACTGTCCTCCAAGGCACCTGCATCCCAGAAGCCTTTCCTG
Organism: Otolemur garnettii; assembly: GCF_000181295.1. Lineage (NCBI taxonomy): Eukaryota > Metazoa > Chordata > Mammalia > Primates > Galagidae > Otolemur > Otolemur garnettii. Next base: position 7,622,073 of record NW_003852404.1, read on the forward strand.
CCTTGCCCATGGCTGACTCATTTTACCCACACCTCCCTGCAGAAGGAAACTGACTGCTTTTCCCAACTTGCCCTCATGGATGCCCAGCAGAATGAATGGAGGTGTTGGCCTTATCTCCAAGCACCGTACCAGGTAGAAGAGGACAGGGCTAGGCTCCTAGGACACACGGGCAATTATGCCACCAGCTCTGCTAGGCTATGTGATCAGGAAATGCCCCCTACAGCACACCATGCCCCTAAATTCTGGAAAGCCCCATAGAGCTGGGTCTGTCCAGATCCCACAGCTTCCTGCTACATAGAGACATGGCAGGGGAGGGAGGTGGCAGAAACCAGGAACCCTGAAGGCTTGACAAGAGCTCCTATTTTAGGAAAAAAACTTACAACATAATATTAAGTAAAAAAGAGTAGAGTGCAAAATGGGATGTTCCTTGTGAACACAACTAATCAGAAGCCCTTTTTTCCCCAAGGCCTGGAAAACCTGAGTTTGCTACCAGATGTACCTGATTCTAGTTCCGACCTTACCACCCCCAGCCACACTGGCTGCATGAGTCTGGCCAAGACTCTCAACCATAGGACGGGAACAGTTCCAAACTGCATGAGTTTACCAGGAAATCGAACTGACAAAAGGCAAGGAAAGCACCTGGCCAAGAGCCTGGCACACAGTAGGTGTGCAGAAAACACAACAGGAAACACACAATGGGGGTTAGGATGGGTGGGTGAAGCTGTGAAGAGAGGGGGGTCTTGACTTTTTATTTCCCCTCCACTTTCATACTTTTCTTTCTTTCTTTTTTTTTTTTTTTTTTAGACAGAGTCTCACTTTGTCTTCCCGGGCACAGTGCCATAGCATTGCAGTTCACAGCAACCTCAAACTCTTGAGCTTAAGTGATTCTCTCGCCTCAGCCTCCCAAGTAGCTGGGACTACAGGCACCTGCCACAACACCCGGCTATTTTTTGGTTGTAGTCATCATTGTTGTTTGGCAGACTTGGGCTGGATTCGAACCCAACAACTCCGGTGTATGTGGCTGGCACTCTAGCCACTGAGCTATAGGCACCAAGCCATCATACTTTTCATTATACAATTATATTTATGAAGAAAACAAAACAAAATCCAACAACAACAAAAAGAAAAAAACCTGGTAGCTAAGAGGTGGATAACTTCTTTTGTTTTTTTGGTTTTTGTTTTTGAGACAGAGTCTCACTATGTCGCCCTGGGTAGAGTACCGTGGTGTCACAACTCACGGCAACCTCAAACACTTGGGCTTAAGTGATTCTCTTGCCTCAGCCTCCCAGTAGCTGTGACTATAGGCGCCTGCCACAACACCCAGCTGTTTTTGGGTTGTAGTTGTCATTGTTGTTTAGCTGGCCCAGGCTGGGCTCAAACCTGCCAGCCTCAGAGTATGTGGCTGGCGCCCTACTCTTTGAGCTACAGGCGCTGAGCCAGGTGGATAATTTCTTGTCTTAAAATCTCCAAGAAAGATAATCTTAAAACAGTGCTGTCGGCTCGGCGCCTATAGCTCAACCGGCTAAGGCGCCAGCCACATACACCTAAGGTGGCGGGTTCGAATCCCCAGCCCGGACCCGCCAAACAACAATGACGGCTGCAACCAAAAAATGGCCGGGCGTTGTGGCGGGCGCCTGTGGTCCCAGCTACTTGGGAGGCGGAGGCAGGAGACTCGCTTGAGCCCAGGAGTTGGAGGTTGCTGTGAGCTGTAATGCCACGGCACTCTGCCCAGGGGGACAGCTTGAGGCTCTGTCTCAAAAAAAAAAAAAAAAAACAGTGCTGTCAACAGAACTCTCTGAGACGACAGAAGTGTTCCACCGCCTCATGTGGCTGGGTTTTGTCATCTTTTTGTTTAGAGACAGGATCTCACTCTGTCACCCAGGCTGGAATACAGTGGCCCCATCATAGCTCACTGAAATCTTGAACTCCTGGGCTCAAGCCATCGTCCTGCCTCTGCCTCGCCAGTCGCAGGGACTACAGGTAATGTACTATCCCTGACAACATGTGGCTGTTGAGCACTTAAAATGTAGCTACTGCAACCAAGGTACCAAATTCTTACTTTTTAATATTTTCAATTCACTTAAATTGTGATAGACACATGGGGCTTATTGTGACCATTTCTGTGAGAGCCTCGTGCTTAAAGACTCTGGCTGGCATCAGGCCCAGATACAGATTTATTCTGTGGTCCTCCACCTCCCACCTCCCAGGCACCTGCTCAGGAGCTCGTTGGCACTGCGCAGACGCTGGGCCTCGCGCTGGGCATCCTCATGGGCCTGGGTGGCCCCGTCAGTCTTGTCCCGCAGGCGCTGCAGCTGTTCCTCAAGGGCACGACGCTCACTCTCACTGTCACTAAGCTGCTTCCGTAGGGTGCCCAGCAGGCTCTGGCTGGCCTCATAGCGTCCACGCATGTCCTAGGGGTGGGGATCACTGAGTCTGGAGGGGATACAGGAGGCTCCCAGAGCCCACCTACTCTTTGCTGGTTCCACAGCCCATACCAGGCCAGTGACCCCAAGGCTAGGTCTCCACTCACCACACTTCTAAGCCCTCACCTGCCTGGGTGCCAAACTCCCATGTACCCTCCTTCCTCTGACCCAAACCCCGGACTCCGGGTTCCTCCCCTTGCATCCTGGTTCCATCCTGAGACTCCTGCCCACTTTGGCTCTGACACTGCCCATAGCTCCTCTCATCCTAGGCTCCGATTCCTCTTCCCAGACTTTCGCCCAGGGTTCTAGCCCTGTACAACTGGGACCTCATTTTCCTTTCTACCAAGACTCGACTCCTGCACCTCCCCCTCTGGGCTCAGAGCTCAGGCACCTCCAGGAGCCCCCTACACACACACACCCAGTTGCGGTTCCCCAGGGCTCTGGCTGCATCCAGGGTGCTCAGGCTCCTACCCCAGACCCCAGCCACACCCCAGGACAACACTGAGTTCCCTACTACCTGGACCTGCAGCTGGCGCTTGTGCAGGGCAGAGTGGATCAGGGCAAGCGTGGAGGAGTCAGAGCAGGCCGGGGACGGGCCTCGGCGAGGGGAACGACCACGGCCAGGAGAGGAGCGCCGTGGCGGGGATGGGGTCCGCATGCCTGAGAGTCCCCGCAGGCTGCCGTCTGAGTTGTCTGCAGTGCGCTCAGAGCTGCTTAGTTGGACTCCGCTCTCCGTGTCAGACAACACGGCCTGGGGGAGAGAGACATGGGGGCAGAAGGAGGCAGGGAGCGAGCCTTGGGGTGAGCTGGCAAAGACGTCCAGGCGCTGTAGCACAAGTAAGGTCCTTTCCTACCCGAAGCCTCCTGATCCTACCCTCTGTGCTAGTTCACAGTCCTCAGTTTCCCTGCTGAGGCCTCCCATTTATTGTGAGGAAATTCGAAATTTCTCACAGGTGGGCCCAGAGGGTCTGTGATTCTCCCTGGACAACAGCAGCCTGGGGTTCCGGCCCCCCTCCCACCACAGTCCACCCAAGGCCCTCAGGGGGCATGGTGGGCAGTCCAGGACCGCCTGGCTGAGCTTTCCCACCTGTGCCAGGTCCCTCAGGGTCTGCTGTAGTCCCTCTCCCTCGTCTGACTCCAGGGCAGCCTGCTCCTGTAGCCGCAGGGATTCCTTGAGTGAGGTTAGGAAGAAAAAGAAGGGGTGGTCAGAGGTCTGTCCTAGTCAGAAACCCTCCCTTCCTCACAGACCAGATGGCCCGCATAGCCATGCCCCTAGGCCAGCCACATGGTAGACCCCACTGCGCTCACTGAATGGACCAGGCCCTGCTGAAGGTCAGACTAGTGAAGGAGCACTGGACAGAGCCCAGGACAGACCCCACATAGAAGGGCGAGAAACCCAGGTGGTACCCTGAAGAGGGCCCCTCTGGTAGGGAGGCAGCCAAGTTCCCAGAGGAAGCGCCCAGACTGGGAAAGAACAGGTAGAAGTTCAAGTCCCTACTCTCCCACTCCCTGGCTCTGAGACCTGGACAAGCTGTCCCCTCTTAGGCCTGGTTTCCTCATCTGTGTAATGGGGAACGTGGTGGGAGGGTGACACAGGACGAAGGAGGGGTGTGTGCTTCTCACTGAGTGGGGCACACACACGAGGGGGGAGTGTCTGAGTGCAATGCTCAGGGTGGCCCAAGCAGCCTGGCCCCAAGCCTGTGTCTGGACCTGATGGACCTGGCGGGTTCCCCACCCCACCCTGCCACATTTGGGGGCAACTGCATCTCACCAGGGCCTCAAGCTTCTCAGTGAGAGCCTTGTTGACTCGATCCTTCTCCAGGTTTTGGTTCTGAAGACGCTCCACTGCCAGGGCCAGCTCTGTCACTCTGGAGTTGGGGAGCAACAGAGGTGAATCGGGGACTCCCCCCGACCTTCTTAAATCCCCCAACTTCTGTGTTATCCATGCTTCCCCAGACCTGAGGCCGGGGCCCTGAGATCCACCTCCCTAGCTGTGTGACCTTAGGCAGATCACTTCTCCTTTTGACATCTCAGACTTCTTTTGTCACCCTGGGTAACACCCATGGCACCACAGCTCACAACAACCTCCAACTGCTGGGCTCAAGCAAGTCTCCTGCCTCTGCCTCCCAAGTAGCTGGGACCACAGGTGCCTGCCACAACACCCAGCTATTTTTTGGTTTCAGCCATCACTGTTGTTTGGTGGGCCTGCCAGCTCAGGTATATGTGCCTTAGCTGCTTGAGCCATAGCTGCCAAGCCGAGATCTCAGACTTCTTATGGTACTGATCTTATCTCATGGGAAAGCACTCTGGGACTTGTCCAGGTAGCAGGAGTGAGGGGCATAAGTTCTGTCATCAGGAAGTTGAACTATGCATGAGGTACCTTGGGCAAGTGCCTTCGGAACCTCAAATGGGGTACCTGGGAAGACTGGCAGAGCTTACACAGGAGAAGGGCCTGTCCCCAAACAGACACTCCCTACTTCTTGGGCTTCCAAATGTACCCCCTACAGAGAGGCCCACCAGGCGCCCACTAGGCACCCACCTGGCACTGAGGTCGGCCTTGTCCAGGTCACTCTGCACCTGCTGCTGGGCCAGATCCTTCTCCCGGAGCACCTTGTCCCGCAGCTGCTCCTCCAGGAGCGTCTGCTTCTCCAGAGCTGCCTCAACCCGGCTCTCTGCCAGCTGCAGCCCAGCACTCAGACCCAAACTCGCCTCCTGGACAGCCCGTGATGTCCGAGCCAGCTCCCCTCCCATCTGCAATAGGTCCCTGAGGGACAGAGCAGAGGATGAGGATAGAAATGGATGGTGGTGGCTCCCAAGTGCAAATTAAAACTACACAGGGCCAGGCACAGTGACTCACACCTGTGATCCACCTATTCAGGAGGCTGAAGCCCCAGGATCACTTGAGCCCAGGAGTTCAAGGCTACAGTGAGCTGTGATCATGCCACTATATTCCAGCATGGGCAGAAGATTAAGACCCTATCTCTAAAAAAACAATACCCAAAAATACTACACTGGGCGGCATGGTGGTGCACATCTGTAGTCCCAGTACTCAAGAGGCAGAAGCAAAAGGCTCTCTTGAGCCCAGGAGTTTGAGGCCAGCATGGATAACACAGCAAGACCCCATCTCAGAAATGAAAACAAAAAACTACACTGGGATGTCACTATCAAATTGGAGGGAAAAAGAGTTACATAAAATGCATAACATGGGCAGGGCTATGGGGTAAGAGGTCCTCCTCTGCCTGGCAGGTAGAAGGTGAATGAGCAAATGCTCAACGGAGGGCAATTAAGAAAAGCCTTTGCCCCACCAGCTCCACCTCTAGGAATATATTCCATAGATATGCCCTGCACAAGGAAAACGACCTGTGGACAGAGGACTCGCTGCAGCATTGCTCATGTAAAAAATACTGATGACAGGCAGCACCTGTGGCTCAAAGGACTAGGGCGCCGGCCCCATATACCAGAGGTGGTAGGTTCAAACCTGGCCCCAGCCAAGAACAAAGGAAAAAAAATATTGATGACAATGTAAATGTCCATCGAAAGGGGACTGCTACTAATTATGGTACATCCATTCAATAGAATATTCTATAGCCAAAAAAAAAAACAAAAGTAATGGAGGAGCTCTTCCTATCCTGATACAGAGCCACCTCCCAGTTAGGCAAAGAAAGTATCTTCAAGAACTGCAAAGATGGCTCGGCGCCTGTGGCTCAAGCGGCTAAGC
>NW_003852404.1:7628750-7641022 GCF_000181295.1 Otolemur garnettii
AAAAAAAAAAAAAAAAAAAGATTGGAGGCCGAGGCGGGTGGACTGCCTCAGCTCCCAAGTGTGACAGCAGCCTGAGCCAGAGAGAGACCTCGTCTCTAAAAATAACCGGGTGTTGTGGTGGGTGCCTGTAGTCCTAGCTACTTGGGAGGCTGAGACAAGAGAATCACTTAAGCCCAAGAGTTAAAAAAGATAAAATTCTACTAAGATTATATACATAAAAAAGTATGTATGTGATCTGTTTTATTTGTTTGCATATAACAAGCCTGGTTGGGCACAGTGGCTCATACCTGTGACCCTAACCCTTTGGAAGGCCAAAGAATTGCTTGAGGTCAGAAGTTCAAGACCAGCCTGGGCAATATATACAGTTGTTTTTTGTTTTTTTTTTTTGAGACAGAGTCTCATTTTGTCACCCTTGGTAGAGAGCTATAGTATTAGAGCTCACAGCAACCTCAAGCTCTTGGGCTTAAACGATTCTCTTGCCTCAGCCTCCCAAGCAGCCAGGACTTTAGGTGCCCACCACAAAGCCCAGGTATTTTTTAGAGACTGGGCCTCGCTCTGACTCAGGCTGGTCTTGAACTCCTAGGCTCAAGCAATCCACCACCTTGGCCTCCCAAAGTACTGGGATTACAGGCATGAAGCACCACACCCAAACTTCTACAAAATTTTTTTTAAAAGTTTGGTGGTACACTAAGGCATTCCCTCTGTCCCACCTTCTTGTCACTGACCACTCACTTCATCAGCCTAGAATTTTGGGGGTCTATGTGTCTTCATTACTAGAGGTTGCAAGGTCCTTGGGAGAAGCTGAATAATCCAGTGGATTCAAAGTAGGAGCTTCAAATCCAGATTCAGCCATTTATGTACTACTGTGTGACCTTAGGAAAGTCACTCAACCTCTCTGAGCCTCAGTGTCCTCATCTGTGAATGTTAGTTGAAGAATATTAGTCAAAGAACAAATATCTAGTAAATGTTGACTACCCCAATTGTAACAGTTGTACAAGTTGCCTCTCCTTCTCTACAGGGCTGGGCACATGGAGGAGTTGTGCTGAGTTGTGTTAAGTTGTACTGATTTAGTTCATCTGAGTTGTGTGGAGTTTGATATAAAGAGTGAGGTTGGCTCCCAGTTGCTCCCCAAGCGGCCCCCTTCCCCAGCCAGGCCTCACCTCTCAGTGGACATCTTCACCTCACTGAGCAGACGGCGGACTCCTACCACCTGCCTCCAGAGGAGGAGCAGGCGGCCATGCTCATTGCTGCAGTAGGCGTTGAAGGACTGCAGGGGACATGCCAAGTGGAAGGCTGGGGTGAGGGCTGGTCTGCCCCTCAACTCAGCTTCCCCAGCTCATGCATCCCAAGAGCCATGCTGCCCAGGGAGTGTGTCTTCCTGGGGGCCGACTCTGGGCCTTTGCAGAGCTATGTCACAACAGCCACATTCAAGCTATCAAACCTAAACAGCTCCCTCTTGCCCTGGGAATTGGGGTTTGAAGTACTTCTGCAAGAGGTGGCACGGAAGGACAGAGTCCACGGGACCTCAGTCTACATCCCAACTGTCAGGTGCATGACCATGGGCAGGTTTCTTAACCTCTCTTTAAGATGAGGATAATGATGGATGGCACCTATCTCATGAGATTATTATGAGACATAATGGTGTAGCTTGGCTCACGCTCAGTGCTAATAAAGGCCAGCGATGATGATGATGATGACTCTTCACCTCTGCTGACCTGCTCACCTAGCCAGCGCTCCCTCTCCCTCTCTGCCCAGGCCCTTCCCAGCATCCCTGTGCCCACCTCCTCCTCTCGCCTCCATGCTGCCTCCCGCTGTTCCAGCTCCTTGCGGCTGCGTGTCCAGTCACTGGTCACCTTTCGTATGTCCTCGCTCAGAGCCTGGTTGGCCGAGCCTGCCTGGTCCAGCTGCTCTCGGAGCATAGCGTTCACCTGGGCCAGGCTGGCACTCCTGGGCAGGACACAGAGAAACAGTGGGCGTTTGTTGAGGGAGAGCTGTCCTGCCAGCCCTGCATGCATCCTGCTACACCCTCACCTCTGTTGTTCCTCCTCCAGGCGAAGGAGGGCGCTCTCCAGGTCTTGGCTGTGCTCTGTGTCCTGGTTGGGGAGGGAGGGAGAACATCAGGCTGGGCAGAAGGAGAGGAGGGGAGGGCCTGGCCCTGCCCTACCCTGACACCCACCCTCAGTCGCTGCTGTGCCAGCTCTGTGGATGTCTCCAGCACCTGCTGCTCTAACTCTGAGCACCTCTTCCCATACTGGAGAATCTGGGGAAGGGCAGAAAGTGGGAGGGTTTGCCCCAAGGGTGGGGGCAGGGCAAACTGAGCATAAGAGAGGGCAGGAGCACAGTGGGTAGCCCTGACCTTGGCCTGCAGCCGCTGCACTAGCTGGGCCTGCCGCTGCTGGCCCTCCTGGTAGGCATGCAGCTTGCGCCGGTAGGAGGCCTGCTCCTCCTGCAGCTGCCTCCGCAGCTCCACGCTCTGCCGTACCAGCCCCCTGGGCTCCTGCGTCTCCAGCTCCCCAGACTCCAGCCGCACAGCCTGCTCCAGCTGCAGGAAGGGCCCTGGGTGAGAGTCCTGGGCCTCCCGGGAAGGCAGGCACAGGCCTCTCCAGGGGGCACCAGGCTGGTCCTAGACCCATGATGCCTTGCAGCCTGATAGTTCAGCACCCAGGGGGAGCAGGCACATGTAGCAAGCCCAGGACGCAGTGCATGTGTGTACGATGTGCTGATGCAGCGATGCATGGACACACAGACCAGGCATGCATGGACAACAGATGGGACATGCATGGACACATGCAGGTGGGCCCACAAACTGCATGCAAAACACAAAGATGCACCTCAGTGCATGCATGCCTCTCCTCCAGAACACCGAGCCCTCCTGTAGTTTTGATTATTACATTCAAGCCCACCCCCGCCCCAGCCCCCACTGCAAGGCAACACGAGCTCAGGAAAGCCTGGATTTCTCTGCCCCATTGTATCTTAGTACCTAGAACAGTGGCCGTGGTGTAGCTTGGCTCACGCTCAGTAAATATTTGTTGAGATCCTGAATTAATGGCATGAGCACATGGGGATACATTCAAAGCAGAGACATCATTACACATATGCATATATGCATGTCTGAGCTGGGAGACATGCACACACATGAGGCACACAGGCAGTTTCCAACCCTCCCAGGGTGACAAAGACAACCCCTCCCCCCAACAGCACTAAGATCTGTCACGTGTGCACATAAATGCCACCTTAGAGAGTGTCTGCCCATTGACTCCCTCTCTGTCCCTACCGCCCCAGTACCTTTCTGGAAGCCTCTGCCATGCCACCTTCCTTCATACCCAAGCAGCTGGCAGCCCCTTTGTCCTCAGACCCCCATGGGCACAGGCAGGATGCCTGCCTGGTTCTGGCTGTCCCACTAGCCATGAAGCCCCCTCAGCCCCCTTAAGGAAACTACTGGTGCCAGGTGGCCTCTCAGCCTCTTCCAGCTATTGGTGAGAAGGAAAGTGAGGGAGACACAGGGCAGTGAGAGAGCACAGAGTGGACTGGGGAACACCCAACAGGGATGTCAGTGAGTATGTCACTGCCCAGCACCTGGCCTGCGACAGCCCGGGCAGGGTGTTCAGACACCCCCTATACCTCCATGCAGGGCCACACCAGCCACAAGGGCATCTATTTTCACCCACTCTGATACAAGGTCTAAGCTGGGTTAGCAGCAAGGACAGTGCCCTCTAGGCCTGCACCCATCCAGTAAGCCCAGGAGATGCTCTGTGAGACTCCAACAAAGCCAAGGACAACTGCATCTCCACACATCCCATTCCCAGGGACACATGTCCTCAGGGGTGCCATGAGTGGGGGGCTGGCCATGGCTGCTTGGGGACTCCCCCTTGAGTATAAGTATGTGGAGGGAGGTGGAAATAGGGGTTTCTGCCTGGATGGTGGCTGCAGGCCCATCAAGTGTCTACATGACACCCACCTAAGCCCATGTGTGCTGGCAGCCCCGGGATACGTGTGGTGCATCGGTGCAGGTGTGCCTCAGCAGGTGTGAGTGGAATGTGCTCTGTCACATCTCCACGTGGGACCTCATGTGAACCCCTGCATGGTTCTGGGTACATGCTGACAGGTGGGTGTACCTGGGCCTCCATGTGGGTGGAGGGGCACCTGTGGCCACAGGTCTGTGCTGTGATACAGCACTGGACCCATCTGTGTGTATCAGGGCATGAGTATTTGTACAGCCATATGCCGGGGAGGCACAAGCATGACTGGAAGTAGGTAGGTCTGGGGTATGCCCGGGCTCTGTGTGCCTCTGAGTGTGTCAGTGACTGTATGTTTAGGCATCCATGCAGTCCTCTGTGGGATGACAGGGGGCTACATGGAACCCTGTGCTCATTCTTTTTTTTTTTTTTTTTTTGGTGGTTTTTGGCCAGGGCTGAGTTTGAACCCACCACCTCTGGCATATGGGGCCGGCACCCTACTCCTTGGAACCACAGGCACCACCCCAGCCCTGTGCTTTTTCTGCTGGTATTCACCAGGAGCTGTGAGACAGTGTGTCGTGTTGCCTGCACATGGGTCATCTGGGTGACCGTTCTGTGCCTTAGGGGACTGTGTGGGATCCAGCTGTTGGGCACAGGTCATGCTGTGAATCTGAGTGTATCCCTATGGTGTATTTTGTGTATCTAGGTGCCCCCATGTGAGGTCTGGGTGGTCCGTGTTGTATATATGTTGCACATTTGTGTGAACCAGGTGATGTTTGCCTCTATGATCCTCAGGGGTGCGACAGTCACCAGGGGCTCCACTCCCGTCATCAATGCTCAGAGCTGGGCCCTCCCTGCCACACCTCACCCCTTTCCACAAACTCTCCCCCCAGAAAAACAGCCTTTCAATTTTACTTGCAATTCAAAAGGGAAGGAGGCTGACACTAAGCCAGGGATGAAAGTTTACTGTCTCCCCTGGCAACCACGGCTGTTTGATTCACTCTGTCCAGGTTGCCATGGACACTGGAGGAGCTCAGGGGGTCTATCCTCTGGAGCCAAGGGGTTGTGGCCACTCCCCCCTTCCTAGGCCGTGCCTATACCTGCTCCTCAGGGACAGGAAGAAAGGGGGTCTCCAGAGGAACCCTGGGATCTTCTCTCTTTCCTGGGAGATGGGTTCTAGGAGACTCTGTCCTAGTTTCCTCAACAGGACACAGATCTTCACCTTCCCTACAGTCCCTATTCCAAGGGTGCTGTGGGGTTTAAAGGATCAGAATAACTTCATGGGCTGTCCCCAACCCAGCCCACTATGCCTGCTATGGCCATGGGGCAGGTCTTCCCACCTGCATCTACAGGGACAAGGGCAGAAGGAAGAGATAGTGTCACATAACTGCAGAGCCCTGCACCGGGGGTCTCATCTCATCTCCCCCACTGACCTTGGATCCATCATGCCCCCTCTTGAGGCCTCAGTTTCCCCATCTATAACAAGTGATCTCCAGACTCTGAAGTTCTCTGTGCACCCACCCTCCAGGCCGGGACAATTATGATGCCCATGTAACAGAGAAGAAAATGGAGGCTCAGAGAGGGTAAGCACCCTGCTGGGGGTCACACAGCCAGTTAAGGCCAGAACCCAGGTATCCTGACTCCTAGCCCAGGGCTCTGTGCTCAAGTCCTGTTTCCTGTGTATAGGAAGGGAAGGCTTTCCAGGTCATTCTCATTCAATCCCTGCCTCCAGGTGGGACCTCACTCAGACCCTGTGGAACAGAGCTGAAACCCCAGGCTCCCTCTGCACAGGGGCTTTCTAGACTAACCCAGGCCCCCTGTGCTGCAGCCCTAGCCCCAGCAGCTGTGTCCCAGCAGAAAAAGGACTCACCTCCTACCTCCTCTTTCCTTCCCCTGCCATCCATGGGGGATAAGGGGCAGGGCTAGCTACACTGTCAGTCAGAAGATAGTATTTAAGAGGCAGCCCACAGGAGGCCTGGCACTGTACCAGGGGCCAAAAGAGAGGCCTAAACCAGGAGGGGGCTGGCTCAGGGCCCTGTCACCACCAACATGGCCAGACTTGGGCCAGCCTGCCCTTCACGCCCCCTGTAGACCCTGGGAAAACTATATCTGCACTGTGCTGAATGCTAGGGGTAACCGCAGGTCCCTACACTGTTTCTCAGCAAGTCCCAACAAGTCGGGCTTGGCCAGACCAGCGAATACCAAGGTGTGGGCACAGAAATGCACACCACCTTCCCAATGCAAGTGAGCAGCCCTCAGCCTGGACAGGACGAGCTCAGGCTAACCCTGGCTCTGATACTACCACACAGGGGACCCTACGCCAGCTCCTGCCCCTCAGTCCCTTCCAGCTTTCCAATTGCTCCCTGAAGGTCCCAGCCCAGCATCTCTTCTCATGCACAGGAACCAAACCAGCAGCACAGAGCATGAGCCGGCAGACAGGATGCCTGGTTCTGGCTGTGTGATCAATGCCCCCAGCAGGGTGCTTCCCCTCTCTGAACCTCCGTTTTCTCCTCTACCAAATGCCCACCCAGCACATGCCTGGCACACAGTAGGCACTCAATAAAGGGTAGCTATGACTATTAAGAACACCTCCAAGCCCCCATCTACACACACACACTCTGGCCCTCATGCAGCTCTCTTACCAACTTCAGCCACCAACAATTCCCCAGGCGCACCACCCGTGAGCCTGAGGGCCCAGAGCAGACAGTGCATCAGGAGCATTCTGCACCCTACCCTGGGCCTGGTGCACCCCCAACCTCCCACCCCAGCACCCGGGACCCCCACTAGCCTGCAGCCCAGGTCTGGGCAACGTGAATCCTTCTTGGACACGGAGATGGACCTGGTTTCTCCTTTCTCCCCTCCCTGGGCCTCACCCCAGTGGGGAGTGGCCGTAGTCCTGTGGCTGCCCCAGACAGTCCACAAAGCACTACGATGCCCACCCCAGCCTGCCCTGGCATCCAGCCACTGCCTCCACCCCAGGGCCCATGACAACAGGACAGCAGGGAGATGCACAGAAACTCAGAGGGAGGAAGGGCTTCTAGGGCTCTGGCTCCATATCCCTACACCCCTGGTGCCAGGGACTTTATTCTCTTATCTCAATTCCTCTCAACCCCACATCCTATTGCCATCCAGACTTCAGAAAACAGCCTCAAAGCGTGGGGTACTTAGCTCAGGGCCATTCAAGTTGGTAGAGCCACAATCTGAGCCCAGATCTGCCTGACTCCAGGGCCTTCCTTCGCCCAGCACACTGGCCTGGTTGTGACCTTCCAGCTACTGCCCTGTACCCTGCCCTGGCCCCAGGCGGCACCCACCCTCTCGCTGACCGCGCTGTACTTAATGGCGAGCTCATCCCGCTCAGCGCGGCTCTGGGCCAGCAGGTCCTCCACGCGGGACAGCTCCTGCTGCAGCAGCTGGTTCTCCTCCTGCAGTGACAGCAGCGATGCCATCTCCGTGGCTGGCAGTGAGGCTGGCAAGGGTCAGCAGGCATATGGTTGGCTTCTTCCTGGGCCTACTAGGACAGCCTCCCCCACAGGTGCCCCCACTCATCATTCAGGGCAAGGTCAACCAGGCCCCTGGGTGGGAGCGGCTGCTGCACCAAGCCTGCTGGCAGAGCTAAGGAACAGGAAAGCAGGCAAAGAGGAGCCCTAGAGCTGGGCATAAAGTGGGCACCACTGCAGCCAAAGTGTGGCCCCGGGAGGCTCAGCCTAGGAATCTAAGCCCTGAGCACAGGCTCCTTTCTTCTTCAATTACTATTCTACTGTGGGTGTCAGTTTTGTTCATCTGTAAAATGGGTAGAATAGTAACCACACCTTGCCAGAAAAGCAGAAAAGCCTCACTCAAAGTCAAGGCTCAAGAAAGTGTAGGTGATGCTCTGAGGAGGGGGAGGGAGAGTAGAGGGAGAAGCAGAGCTGTCACGCCCTGTGGGAAGCTCTTCTACCCCAGGAGAACAGGAACACACATCACGGGCCTTAGCCAGCGGTATCACACCGAGCTCTTTCAGTCTAGATGAAGGCTCCCTAAGTCTCTCCGTGCCTGGGGCTCCATGGCCCCAATGCTGCAGCAATGGTACCATGGCTAGAGCACCAGACACCATCAAATGGAGCAGCCAACACACCAGCTGCAACTGCGTGTGCTCTTCCCAGACCCTCAAACCACGTAACAAGGCTGCGCGTGCCGCCCACCAAGAGGAGCATGCCCCCCAGCCATTCTGCTTGGGTGGGGAATGAACGACACTGCCTCCTCAGATTTGCGCAAAACCCTGGTTTAAGCTGAGCTGCCTTCCCCCTGTAATCCCGAGTCCAGCCAGCTTGCACCTTCTGTGGGAGGGAATACGGTGTTTCTACTTCAAGTCTTTGCAGCAGGCTGCAGGCAGCCAGGGAGGGATGCTCAGCCCTTCCCTTCTAGCTACAGCACATGGGGAATAGGTCTGGGCAAATTACGCTCTGAGCCTCCATTTCCTCATCTGTAAAATGGATCCCTCTGTCATAGGGCTATGCCTGCCTTGTGATGAGTATTCAAAAGATGAAAACTATTATCGTTGTCACCATCGTGCCTGCTGAGGAGGGGACATGAGGCGAGATGAAATGCGGGCAATGGAGCGGGGGCAGGCAGGGAGAGGTACCTGGGCTCTCGGGCTGGGAGAGATTACGGGTGACAATCTCCCTGATGCGGGCAGGCAGGCCAGAGAGCTCGGAATCCCGGGCTAGCTCCCGCACGCCCAGTCCCAGGAGGTTGCTCTCCAGTGTCTGTGGGGAAAAAGAGAGGATCTTCAGGAGACTTGGGCTCTCTGGCCTCAGGGGATGAGGAATAAAGTCCTGTTGCCCAAGATAAGGGAGTTTAGAAGACCCTCAGGAAACTCCCAAGACCAAAGCCTGGGAGTCAGAAAAGAAAAAGCCTCATGGGAGGAGACTCTGGTGTCCCCTGCCCCTGGAAGGAGGTCCCTGAGAGCCAGAGAAGAGAACCAACTTTAAGCCAACTCACAAACCCCATCGGGGCAGCACAGAGTGTTGGGGGCTCCCACCCAGCACCCACTCTAGACTGGTAAGGATCCTGCTGTACCTGAGGGGACCCTCTTCCCCCATACAAGGCACTGGGATAAGGGAGCCACACCAGTTGTACCCTGCATGTACCCTTGCTGGGAGCTGCAAGCTGGGGCCCCTGTGTACCCCTGCACCACCACACCGCTTCCTTCCTTGCCCCCCGCCCCCCACCAAAGATCCACACACCTTGCACTACCCCTGCTGAGTTCATGCTCCCCCATCCTGCACCTACCTGGACAATTATCTCCAGTGCTAGCTGGGGCTCCTGCGACCCCGCCAGACCCAAGCTCATGGGGGGGAGGCTGTGGGCAGCGCTCCACCCCCCTTCGTCAGGGCCCCAGACCAGGGCCCCAAACCAGCTCAGTCAGCGTGCCCCAAGGCCAGGCCAGACTGCTGTGCTGAGCCCCAGGCAGATTAAGCTTAAATCCGGCGGTGCCCCCATGTGACCACACGATGGGAGGAGCTGAGCAGGGAGGGTAGGGAGGCAGAGGAGAGAAGAGGGAGGTGGAAGCTGAAGAAGCAGATGGAGGAGAGAAAAGGGAAAGGATGGAGAAGGAGGAAGGATGGGGAGTATCTGGAGGAGAGGACCTCACACACTCTCCCCTTCCCAGGCTGCTAAGTCCTAGAGCCCTCCAAATCCAGGGGGTGGGGTCAGCAGCCGGGAGGCGGGAAAGGCCAGAGTCCCAAGTCTGCTGGACCATCTTTGCTGACCCAGAACGAGCGTGTCACATGGTTTGCTAAGAATGTGAGCATTATGGGGGTGGGGAGGGAGGTGAGGGTACGTTTTCCCACAACAGGTGCAGCACAAAGAACGCAGGCTGCGGATCAGGATCACCCAGGCCAGGCCCTAAAGCCCCCTCCACCCCTGGCCCAGCCCCCACTGCCAGTGTGCCCCCAGGGACAATGAATTTGCCTCTCTGGATCTCAGTGTCCTCACATGTAAGACGTGGATAATATTGGCACTCACTTTGTGGAGTTGTTTGGAAAAAAAAGAAAAATACCATGTGTGTATAAACAATACCTGACACCATGCTGGGTTCATATAGTCAACTAATACTAATTTCTTTCTTTTTTCTTGGACATGGGGTTTTACTCTGTCACTCAGGCTAGAGTGAAGTAGAGTATTCAGAGCTCACTAAAGCCTCCACCTCCTGGGTTCAAGCAATCCTCCTGCTTCAGCCTCCCAAGTAGCTAAGACTACAGATGCACACCTCCAAGCCCAGCTAATTTTTTATTTTTGCTTCTTGTTCAGGCTGGTCTGGAATTCCTGGCTCAAACAATCCTCCTGCTTTAGCCTCCCATGTTGCTGGGATTACAAGGATTATAGGCATGGGCCACTATTTCTGGGCAATAAAGACTAATTTCATTCATCTGAAAATCTCAAATGAAAAGTCCCTGTACTGGCTCAGTGCCTGTAGCTCAGCAGCTAGGGCGCCAGCCACATACACCAGAGAAAGCAGGTTCAAAACCAGCCTGGGCCCGCCAAATAACAATGACAACTACAATGAAAAAACAGCCGGGTGTTGTGGTGGGCACCTATAGTCCCAGCTACTTGGGAGGCTGAGGCAAGAGAATTGCTTAAGCCTAAGAGTTGGACCTTGCTGTGAGCTGTGATGCGACAGCACTCTACGAGGGTGACAGCTAGAGACTTTGCTCAAAAAAAAAAAAAAAAGTCCCCATACTGCAGGGCCCTGAGGCCTAAAGATACACCCACTGCCTCCCACTGTTCCTTCTCCATGGCAAGGAGACTGTGTGATACAGCAGGAGGCCTGCAGCTCTAGAGTCAGTATTCAGGCGGGATTGCATATGAGACAGCTCTGACACTTGTTGGCAGTGTGACATTGAACAAGTTACCGCTCCTCTGAACCTCGGGGTATTTCGATGTTTTTTTTTTGAGACAGAGTCTCACTATGTGACCCTAGGTAGAGTGCCATGGTGTCACAGCTCACAGCAACCTCAAATTCTTGGGCTTAAGCAATTCTCTTGCTTCAGTCTCCCAAGTAGCTGAGACTACAGGTGCCCACCACAACACCCAGCTATATTTTATTTTATTTTATTTTATTTTATTTATTTATTTATTGCAGTTTTGGGGCGGGGCTGGGTTTGAACCTGCCACCTCCGGCATATGGGGCCAGCACCCTTCTCCTTTGAGCCACAGGCGCTGCCCCTATTTTATTTTATTTTTGAGACAGAGTCTTACTATGTGGCCCTCGGTAGAGTGCCATGACGTCACAGCTCACAGCAACCTCCAATTCTTGGGCTTAAGCAATTCTCTTGCCTCAGCCTCCCAAGTAGCTGGGACTACAGGCACCCACCACAATGCCCAGCTCTTTTTGTTGTAGTTGTTATTGTTGTTTAGCTGGACCGGGTCAGGTTTGAACCCACCTGCCCCAGTGTATGTGGCCAGTACCCTAAACACTAAGCACAGGCACTGAGCCTGAACCTCAGTTTTTTCATCTGTGAAATGAGGATAATAATACTTGCCACAGAGTTACTGTAAGGACTAAAATGAGTCAAAAGGCATAAGGGGTTTAGAACCACACCTGGCAGGTGGTGAGCTGTTAGTAA
Source organism: Otolemur garnettii (assembly GCF_000181295.1). Classification (NCBI taxonomy): domain Eukaryota; kingdom Metazoa; phylum Chordata; class Mammalia; order Primates; family Galagidae; genus Otolemur; species Otolemur garnettii. The sequence continues at coordinate 7,640,314 of NW_003852404.1, forward strand.
GTGGCAGATGCTATTCCTACCTTCATAGATTAGAATCTGTCTGGCTCCTGCTACCTCTCAGTCCTCAGTCTCAAGATGCCCTCTGCTCTATGCCCCACAGGGGACATATTCACATTCTCTTATTAAATCCTCAACCCATTTTCAAATGAGAAAACTGAGGCTCAATAAGATTGGGACTCTTACCTATTCAAGGTGACATGCTTAAGGGAAGTGGTGAGTCCATTGCTCATTCCACTTAGACCAGAAGCCTCCCAGCAAGGGCCTGAAGCACCAGGCGTGGTGCTTCAAGGCTCTACCATTGTATCGAGGTCCAACCCAGGAATGCAGCAGGTGCTACTTAAGTGCATATCAGTCTAGATATAAAGGGCATAAACTCCTCATGCCCAACTAAAGAATCTTTCCTGCAAATAGAAAACCAGGAAACAGGGCATAATGAACCAAAATGATAAAACCTGGTGGTGCCCGTAGCTCAGTTGGTAGGGCACCGGCCACATACACCAAGGCTGGCAGGCTTGAACCTGGCTCGGGCCAGCTAAACAACAATGACAACTGCAACAAAAAACAGCCGGGCATTGTGGCAGGCACCTGTAGTCCCAGTTACTTGGGAGGCTGAGGCAAGAGAAATCGCTTGAGCCCAAGAGTTTGAGGTTGCTATGAGCTGTGACTCTACTGAGAACGACATAATGAGACTCTATCTCAAAAAAAAAAA
>NW_003852404.1:7641252-7644119 GCF_000181295.1 Otolemur garnettii
AAAAAAAAAAAAAAAGTAAACCACTGTGGGGCAGAGAACTGCCACTACAAACATAAGGAACCTCCTACCCTCTCTCCTGAGGCAGTCTCCACAAAATCTCTGCCGGTTGTACACCCATAACCTGAGCAGGGGGGAGACCACAAATACCCCATGGCCAGGATGCCCACCCCCTGCATGCCCCATTCAGCAGAGTAGAAGCTCAGATGTACTTGATGTACTGAACCAAATTATTCTGTGCCTTCCCCAAGCAGTGCCCTGAGGGACAGGGATACAGAGGGAGTAGGAAGCTAGACCCTGGGCACTGGCTGACACCCACCCCTTGGCTCTACCCCTCAAATTCTCCCCCTAAAGTCCCTCTGGGCTCTGTGGATCCAAAGAAGTCATATATAAACTCTGCATGGATGTGCACTGCTCCAACATCTGCAGATTGCACCCAGTTCTCAAAAAAATGAGTGAATTCTTCAGAGGATCAGGATGTTACAGCTTCAGCATCTGACTGCTAGACTCCAGCGTTGGTTCGAGAGCCCCTTGCCAGCTGTGTGACCTTACACCAGTGACTTCACCTCTCAGTTTCCCTATCTGTAAAATGGGATAATAATGGTGCCTATTTCTATCATGAAGATTAAATAAGATGCTCTATGCTTAGCTGTATGCTTGGATATAGTGTAGTAGAAACTGTTCGGGGTTGAATAAGCATATCCAATTTCTCTTAGGAATATACCTAAAAGCCCAGATCCCTGGTCTATAGAATTAAGATAGAATGTGTGCCACTTCAGCTACGGCCCTTAAAAATCTCCCATGAGGAATTATTTCTCTCCCTCTTTGTCTATCAGCTGAAAAAAAATAACTCTGAGGTCCTAAGGGATGCTAGAACCACAAGATAGAAGGGATCTGGGTCCCTGAGTCACTACACAGATTACTGCCAAAAAAGCAACAGTAATGTTCATGAATAAGTAGTAAACTTTTATTGTGTTAAGCATCTGAGGATTCGGGGTTTCACTATCTTATCAGCTAGCATTACCTTAATTACTATATGCAGTTAAAGAGCAGATAGATGTTGGCTATTATTACTGTTATCATTACTATTTACTAGTATTATTGGCTCAAAAGTGTCACTTTCTGAGGGAGATGACCCTCAGCTACAGTGGTCCCTGCCAGTAATCATTCACTGTTTTCTCCAACATATATGTTGTCTGTCTCCTCCCAGGGCAAGAACTGTGTCAGCTTGTTATAACTGTTCCCTCCACAGTACCCCAAGGTCCAAAGCTCCATGAAGAGTTGTTGAATGAATGAATGAAATGCTAAGAGTCAATAACACAAGTTTGTTTGTTTGTTTGTTTTTTGAGACAGAGCCTCAAGCTGTCACCCTAGGTAGAGTGCCATGGCGTCACAGCTCACAGCAACCTCCAACTCCTGGGCTTAAGCGATTCTCTTGCCTCAGCCTCTCAAATAGCTGGGACTACAGGCGCCTGCTACAATGCCTGGCTATTTTGTTTGTTGTTATTGTAGTTGTCGTCGTTTGGCAGGTCCAGTGTGGATTGGAACCCACCAGCTCTTGGAACCCACTTGAGCTACAGGCACCGAGCCAATAATAGAGGATATTAAATGAACAGGAATAGGAAAAAAAGAGAAACAATTCCCCTTGGCTCTGGCTGGGGTAGCATTGGTTGTGGATGGCGTCACCTACAGACTAGGGCAGGCGTCCTCAAACTATGGCCCACCGGCCACATGCGGCCCTCCTAGGACATTTATCCAGCCCTCCAATGATCTGAGGGACAGTGAACTGACCCCCTGTTTAAAAAGTTTGAGGACCCCTGGACTAGGGTCAAGGAGCTCCCATGCGCATTTATCCAGTATTTGCTGCATCCCAGGAGTTCTGAGTAAGAACCAGGTAGTGTCAAGAGACCCCTGGGTGGGAGGGGGACCTAATCTCCATTCTCAGAGCTTGAAACAAAGACTGGGGAGAGGAGTGTTAAATCAGGAAAATGTGTGGAAAACCTCCAAAATCCAGGGATTGACTCCTGAAGTCTTTCCTGAACCCCTGCCTGGCCTTGGCAGCTGGTCTGCCCCGTCACAGGATTTATTTACTATTAAGCACCTGCTGTGAGCTCAGCAAAGGAAAATAGTAAATCTCAGACCTAAAGAGACCGATGGTACTCTTGTGGTCCCCTCTCCTAGTGTCCTCTTGCCCCAGACTAGTCCCAGTTCCAGAGAGTTCTGGGCAACCTGGCCCCCAGGGAGGCAGTTATCTATCCAGAGACAGTCCTAAGACATGGCTTTATATAAAAATCACAAGGACACTTGTTCAAAATGACAACTCCAAGACGCTGACTGGCACAGTGGGCCTCCAGCTTCATTTTTAGAAACCTACGGCATGGTGGGCCCAAACCCCCACACAGGCTCCTGCTGCCTTGCCAACCTGAACAACCCAACTGACCACTCTGGGACTCAGTTGCCTCATCTGTAAAATGGAGATACTTCAGACTGGGCAGGGCTGCAATGAAGACAGAAGAGCATCTTGCACGGCAGGGCCTGGCACACTGGAGGCCGCAGGCAGGCATCTGCAGTTTGCTCTGACCCTCGAGACCAGCCTCCCACAGTATCTCCGCCGCGTGAAGCCAGAGGACCCTGCGTGGGACGCAGGGGCCAGTGGGTCCCTGCAGGCCGCTGAACCCGGGCAGGCCCCAGGCAGGCCTCGGCCTCCTGCCGCCCCCACAGCCCGCGAAAACCCGGGCAGGATGTGCGGCGTGAGCCGCAGGACGTCCGCGGAGCCCGCCTCCGGACCGCCTGGCGGGCTAGGTGGCTGCCGGGCGCGGCACCCCCAGGGCCCAGGACAGCGGCTCCAGCCCGCCCCCTGGCGCGCGGCT
>NW_003852404.1:7644297-7647715 GCF_000181295.1 Otolemur garnettii
GGAGCGGGCTGGGGGTGGGGCCTGGGAGGGGCGGCGTGGGGCGGAGTCTGGCCTCGTGGGCTTTTTTTTTTTTGAGAGAATCTCTTGCTCCCGGTGGAGCCCCCTGGCGTCATAGTTCACAGCAGCGTCAAACTTCTGGGCTCAAGCAATCCTGCCTCAGCCTCCCAAGTAGCTGGAACTACAGTCGCCTGCCATAACGCCCAGCAAATTTTTATTTATTTATTTACTTTTTTTTTTTGAGACAGAGTATCAAGCTGTTGCGCTGAGTGTTGTGGAGTCACAGCTCACAGCAACCTCCAACTCCTGGGCTTAAGCGATTCTCTTGCCTGAGCCTCCCAAGTAGCTGGGACTACAGGTGCCGGCCACAACGCCCAGCTGTTTTTTGGTTGTAGTTGTCATTGTTGTTTGGCAGGCCTGGCTGGATTCAAACCCACCAGCTCAGTGTATGTGGCTGGCGCCTTAGCCACAGGAGCTATAAGTGCTGACCACCCAGCTAATTTTTAGAGAAGGGGTCTCACTCTTGCTTAGGCTGATCTTGAACTCCTGAGCTCATGCAATCCACCCGCCTCAGCCTCCTAGAGTGCTGGGATTACAGGCGTGAGCCACCAAGCCCAGCCATTTTTTGAGCTCTTATAAGGGTGACCCTGGGGTAAAGACCTTGCACCCACGGGATTACTGCCTTGTGGTCACCAAACAGAACTACTTAGCTCCTTCTACAGAAATTGGAAATGGTAGACGAAGCACGTCGCTCAAGGGCTCACAGCTACAAGGTGGCAGGGCAGGATCCCAACCCAGCTCCACTGAAGTGTCTAACAGTGGTCTGGCCGGCCCTTAAGGTCCTAAAACTTACCTAAACTCTGACCTATCTCCCAATCAGACTGAAGTGGGGTGAGGTGGGGGAGTGGCATTCCCTGCCAGCCCCGACAGAAACCACAGTGGTCATACTGAGGCTTCAGTGATCTGAGGTGGAGCAGCCAGCCCTTGTTTTACTGACGTGCAGCCCTGGATAAGGCAACCTGGCCTCAGTGTGTTCATTTGCAAAACAGTGGTGCCAAATTCACTGTCTTCCTGTCCCACAAGCTCATGGCTTCCCCCTAATGGGATGGAGATAAGACCATAGAGGGAACCCAGCCTTTGGGACTAAAGTTGGGGGTGTGCACAGTCTGCACATCCCACACTTGTTTCCACGGTAACAGTGTGTCCATTCCATCTCCTCACTGCCCAAGCCCTTTTGTTCTTGACGGCATCAATCAAATCATTCATTTTCAAAGAGAAAGCCAAGTTTGAATCTCTATGGCTAAGGGAAGGCTGTACTTGCTTCCAAAAACCATGTTTACTATTCTGATTTTGCATTTGGAAAACAATAAGTACCTAGAAAGAACAATCAGCAGGCCCATGGCTGACGGTTTGCTTCTCCTGGTGGTAGGAGAGGATGGTGGGAGTTTTATCTTTATCAAAGGGGAAGATGGTTTTAACATCTGAGAAACTAACTGCCAATGTGCCCTTTCAGGCTCCGAAACCCTGGGGGTGGGCCGGCGCTGAGAACTATGGGTCAGGAGAGGTTTGGATCAATCCCTGGGGTGTGGGGTTGGGGAGGGAAGGGTGGGAGAACAAGGGCACAGTTTCCCTGAGGTGTCCCCTGGTTCACATGCAACAAGACTGACTGGCTGACCTCTGCCAGTAAGCACAGCTGGTCCCCAGGTCCCCCAGCATGGTCAAGGTCTAGGTCAAGGTGTGGAATCCCCAGACCTGCTGGGTTCTCGCCCCCCACCCTCCCCGAGGCCCTGGTGGGCTCATGGCCTCACCAGTTCAGTCTGATGCTGCCTGTCCTTGTGGAGCCAAGGGCTTAGGCCCCCATACTTGCTGCTCCCTCAGGGGACCTGCGTATTGCCTAGGCCTGCCAGGTTTTCCTTAGTTACCAGTACTCGCACCTCGCAGGCAGCCTGCATTGGCTGCAAACCACTCTGTGTGGGCTGCTTCTATATTTTCCTATTCTGTCCTGTCTTCTCCAAACAATTCTGTGAAACAGGATCCAGGCTGCAGAGCAGGTTCTGGGATTAACTTTATTTTACCAAATGGGAAAATGAGGCTCTGAGAGGTGCAATCACTCAGCCGAGGACACACAGCAAGAAGTTCAGTGGCTTCCAATCTCATGTGCTTTCCTCTACACCATGTTGCCTCACTTGAGATTTTTTGGGAGGGACAGCAAACAAAGCTCCTCTCTCTTGCACCGTCTCACCCCAGAGCCCATAGGAACCTGCTGCAGGGAGGCACTGCCTCTAACTCCCCTCTGTGAAGAGTCTGGTTCCCGCTGTGCTGACTCCAGCTTAGCTCAGCCTGACCTGTGGTCATTTGAATCCCCAGTGTCACTACTTACCAATTACCCTACTCTGTAACCAGGTGGTGTCCAGGCCAGTGACCCCAGGACCAGCCACCAGAAAGGAGTTATGCAAGGTGCTCACCTGCTCACTGCAGAGGGTTCAAAATCTGCAGCTCAGGTAACAGAGAAACAAGTGACTAGAGTTACCACCCCCAGGTTGCTAAAGCCAAGTGCCTGCCAAATCTGCCTTTTAGGCTGGGGTATGTGGACTCTGCCCACCATTGGCTAAACCATATTAACCAGGAGGCTTAAAGGACAGGTATTAATTTCAGGTTAACTGGATTTTCTGGGTATCTGTAGGTTATCTTGCAGTCTTTCTATAATGCCTGACTTTAATAGTAAGAAAAAAAAAAAGACTTAAATGTCCAGTAATAGAAGACTGGCATAATAAATTATGGGTTATTCAGGCTGGGTGCAGTGGCACACGCCTGTAATCCTAGCACTCTGGGAGGTCAAGGCAGGCAGATCCCCTAAGTTCACAAGTTCGAGACCAGCCTGAGCTAGAGAGAAACTCCATCTCTAAAAAGCCAGCGGTTCTTGACCTGTGGGTCACGACCCATAGGAACTGTATTAAAGGGTCATGGCATTAGGAAGGTTGTTTTATACCTTGATGCACAGGCAGCAGCATCAAGGTATAAAACAAAGTATATATATAATACTCTTACATAAAAATGAAAACATATGCATTTTATGTGCATAAAATATCTCGGGGAAAGATTTATAGGAAACAGCATCACACAGGTTGTCAGCAGGGTGATACCAGGTAACTAAGAGATGCTTTTTTTATTTTTATTTTTTGCAGTTTTTGGCCAGGGCTGGGTTTGAACCTGCTACCTCCGGTATATGGGGCCGGTGCCCTACTCCTTTCAGCCACAGGCACAGCCCCACTAAGATGCTTTTACTTTGTAACTTCCTGTACTATTTGAATTTTGAACCCCGTAAATATACTATCTTTTCGAAGAACGAATAAAATCTGCATTTAAAAGGTCATTTGTCGGCTCGGCGCCTATAGCTCAACCGGCTAAGGCGCCAGCCACG
>NW_003852404.1:7649277-7651198 GCF_000181295.1 Otolemur garnettii
ACCTCCAACTCCTGGGCTCAAGCGAGTCTCCTGCCTCCGCCTCCCAAGTAGCTGGGACCACAGGTGCCCGCCACAGCGCCCGGCTATTTTTTGGTTGCAGCCATCATTGTTGTTTGGCGGGTCCGGGCTGGGGATTCGAACCCGCCACCTTAGGTGCACGTGGCTGGCGCCCCAGCCGGTTGAGCCATAGGCGCCGAGCCAGCATGTTTGTTTTTGAGACAGAGTCTCAAGCTGTTGCCCTGGGTAGAGTGCTGTGACATCATAGCACATCATCCATCAACTCGGACTAAAGTGATCCTCTTGCGTCCGTTTTTCCATTTTTTAGTAGAGATGGAGTCTCGAGTTTGCTCAAGCTGGTCTCAAACGCAGGAGCTCTAGCAATCCACCTGCCTGGGCGCCCCCAGATTGCTAGGATTACGGGCGAGAGCCATCACCCCCGGCCCCAAAGGAGCTTGTTAGTGTATCTCCCAAGGCCACCCAGCCAGTGAATCTGTCCAGAGTCTCTCTTTTCCACAGACTTGGACCTTAAATACCCTTTGCTCACTTATATTGGTTTTCTATTGCTGCTTACCAGTACTGCTAATCATAGCAACTTAAAACAAGACATTTATTATCTGTTTCTGAGTCAGGAGTCCGGCACAGCTTAGCCAGGTCCTCTGCAAGCTGCAAAGTATCAGCCACGCCTGGGGTTTCAGGTGAAGGCATAACTAGGAAGATCAGCTTCCAAGTTCTGGTGGCTGTTGGCAGCCTTCCTTTTCTTGCAGACTGGCAGACTGAGCAGACTCAGCTGGCGGCCACCCTCAGTTCCTCACCACCTGACCCTAGGGGAGCTCACAGAACATGGCAGCTTGTTTCTTCAAAGCCAGGAAGAAAGAATTCCTCAGCATGGCAGGGACATCTTATCTCCTTTGCAGTATTCTAACGTCACAGGCCCAGCCCACACTCAACAGAGGGCATCACACACAGGTGCGGATCATGGTGGCCACCTTGGAGTCTGCCATACTTCTCAGTGTCTCCAGGTCCTCCCCTTGTGTAGAGAGCAGCTGAGGTTTCACATACTCCCAAACCTTTTACCATCTTGTTTTAGCCAACCCTCAACTCCACCAATTTGAAAGCTGTAGTCAAAGATGATTGAAGAGGTACTTGGTATGGGATTGAGGTTTCCCTGGAGACCCTGGTCTTGCATCAAGTTTTTTTCAGGTGTGATTCCAGTTGGTGATGGAGAGCACCGGACTGTCCCTTGCCCCTGCAGACCTCTCAAGGTGCTTCTCAGGTTAGAACCTCGATGGCTGTTAGATCTGTCGGCTGCCACCTCCTCATCACCACGATTGATGGTTCTGGGTACATCACCTGACTCTAGGGAAAGGTAATCAAGGTGGGCACCTGCTAGTGCTTTACATACCTCATCTGAGCGACACATGGGCTAAAGAAGTCTGTGGTCATGTATCTAACCAGGAGACAGCCCAGATCCAAAGTCCAGGACTGTGTTCTGAATCCAAGTGCTGATCTTTGATGGTTTATATGTTTATTTATTTATTTGAGACAGAATCTCACTCTGTTACCCTGGTAGAGTGATGTGGTGTCATAGCTCATAGCAACCTCAAATTTCTGGGTTCAAGAGTTCTTGCCTCAGCCTTCTGAGTAGCTGATGTAAGGGACTATAGGCACCTGCCCTGATGCCCAGCTAATTTTTTTATTCTTTTAGTAGAGATGGGATCTCACTCATGCTCAGGCTGGTCTCGAACTCCTGAGCTCTAGCAATCCACTCTCAGCCTCCCAGAGTGTTAGGATTACAGGTATGAGCTACCACGCCCAGCCTCAGTGTATACTTCTAATTAAAAGATTCTTGAGGCTCGGCGCCTATAGCTCAACCGGCTAAGGCGCCAGCCACGTACACCTAAGGTGGCGGGTTCGAATCCCC
>NW_003852404.1:7651444-7661824 GCF_000181295.1 Otolemur garnettii
TATCTTCCAAGCACTTAAGACTTATTCAGAAGTAGTAAGACATATTCAGAATGTTAACAGACACAAAAGTTACTACTCCTGATGGTCCCTTGATGCGATCTCCTTAGCTTTACAGACAAGAAGATCCTTAATTTTCATTTTCTTTTTCCTTTCTTACACTGTTTCTTAGCCAAAGTGGCTGTTTCCATAGCTAATAATAAAAACTGCATCAGCTCAGTGCCCGTAGCACAGTGGTTACGGCGCCAGCCACATGCACCAAGGCTGGTAGGTTCAAACCCAGCCCGGGGCCAGCTATACAACAATGACAACTGCAACAAAAAAATAGCTGGGTTTTGTGGCGGGTGACTGTAGTACCAACTACTTGGGAGGCTGAGACAAGAGAATTGCTTAAGCCCAAGAGTTAGAGCTTGCTATGAGATGTGATGCCCTGGCACTCCCAAGGGCGACACAGTAAGACTCTGTCTTAAAAAAAAAAATTAATAAAAAAAAAATTGCATCTTTCTTACACAATCCCCAAATATAAGAAGTGGGGTGATCTTTTAAATTTTATTTTTGGGCTCGGAGCCCATAGCTCAGTGGCCAGGGTGCTAGCCACATACACCGGGGCTGGTGGGTTCAAACCCAGCCCTGGCCTGCTAAAAACAATGACAACTACAACAAAAAAATAGCCACACACTGTGGCAGGTGCCTATAGTCCCAGCTACTTGGGAGGCTGAGGCAAGAGAATCGCTTGAACCCAAGAGTATGAGGTTGCTGTGAGCTGTGATGCCACAGCATTCTATCAAGGGCGACGTAGTGAGACTCTGTCTCAAATAAATAAAATAAATTTTATTTTTGACCTCTGGACATTGGCATGCCCTATGACTTAAGAAGATGCTTCCACGTGCAGGTTTTGGTGGGAGACAGAAGCAAAGGGTCAAGCTGTCTAACACAGCCTGTATCACCCGAGATTCCAAAAATTAAGCCCCAGAGAGAAGTGATTTCAAGCAACTACTTTAGCATCACCCAAGGACTGGACTCTCGCAGAGACTCAGGAGGGAAGTTACTGACCACCTTGGAGCAGTTAAGGGCAAATTTCCTCACCTGACACCCTAACCCTGGACGTCTGTCTAGATTACACAGCCAGCGGTAAGAAAGGGGCTGCGAGGCTAGATGTGGCATCCTGGCGAGTTTAGCAGTCACACTGCCAAAAACACATTCACCCTTGACATATGTTGATAGAAGTAAAAATATTTATTTTTTTAATCTTAAAAATCTGGTCCCACAAAGAGGCCAACACTCTTTTCAGTTCATGGTCTTGACCCTTCAAAAAGAAATCTTTCAATTGAGAGGTAAGTTGATAAAGGCAATTTCAGAGGTGTGCTCAGATAAACACTTAAACGATGTCTTAAGTCTATAAACCAGTAATCCAGGCAACCCTGGACTTCCAGTACATTGAGCTCCTTCTGTCATTCACAGTCCCTGAAGGAGAAAAGAAAATGGCTGTCTGCAGATAAGGCACTTCAGAAACCACCAAAGAGAAAACCCCAGTCTGCTGGGAGCTGTGCTGTGAATCTGCGAGCCCAGAAAGCTGCCAGCAGACAGGAAGGCTGAGGCCACCTCTGCGACAACACTGGTCCTCCCCACTGTTCCATCTTGTTCCCAGTGCCTACCTGGCCTGGAAGATGTGAAAAGCAGGCACCTGGGCAGAGGTGAGCACGGCTGCCTAAGCTCAGCAGCTGCTGACAGTGCGGAAGGCCTTCAGAGGCCCTGCTGGGGCACACTGCAGGAGCAGTTCCTTTTGCAAAGATGAGTTAGTGCAGATTAGCACATTAGCAAAGCAAAATAGTTAAGCACTTTAAAAAGCTGCTCAGGCCTTCCAATTTCCTCCTGATTGTTTGTTCAATCTGTAGCCTATTATAAACCTGCTAGAAATCAGGAAGAAATCCCTCCTCTGGAAGGCAGACTGACCGAAATGGCTACAGCCAATGGGGGTGCAGAAACTCCCCACCGCCGAGCAGTGATCATGGGACACTTGAGAGGGCTGATCTAAATCCAGGCGGCAAACTCAACCCATTCTTTTGCTTGGAGGGCTTGTGTTTAACATGGGTCATTGTGATGGAAGATGTATAGTCTAAGAGTCTTGAGAGGACAGATGGGGAGAGGGCCCCAGGAGCTTGTCTTCTCCTGTATTCTGGTGCATACTTGAATTCCAGGAAATAGTGTGCCATGGTGCCAATTTACTGCCTCACATGGAGTTTGTCAAGAGCCAGGCAAGAAGGAGAGGAAAGTGGTGCTTCAAACAGAGGCCAGCCAGGGAGTGCTTCGTCCTCCTTCCTTTGACCCAGATGGGCAGCTCCTTCCCAGAAGTCATATGAGGAAAAAGAGAACTGTGCTCAGGTTAGAACTGGACCCAGCCTGTGCCTGGCTGAGTCTGGCTGGAAGTTGACCTGTAAAGGGAAGATAGAGAGGTTAGGGGAAAGGTCAGATGTCTGAAGAGACAAAGTAGTTTTATAAGTTGGCTTCTCTGTGGGAAAAAAATACTCAGCAGCTAGTGCCTAAATGTTCTAAAGCTGGGAAGTGCCTGTGGCTCAGTGAATAAGGCACTGGCCCCACATACCAAGGGTGGCGGGTTCGAACCCAACCCCAGCCAAACTGCACAACAAAAAATAGCCTGGTATTGTGGTGGGTGTCTGTAGTCCCAGCTACTCAGGAGGCTGAGGGAAAAGAATCGCCTAAGCCCAAGAGCTGGAGGTTGCTGTGAGCTGTGATGCCACAGCACTCTACTGAGGGCAACAAAGTAAGACTCTGTCTCTAAAAAATAAATAAATAAAAATAAGCTTTATTTATAAAAGACTCTTAAATGAGTTCCATCATGCCTCTCTGTTTTTGTAACAAGATTTTATGGTGCTAATGGCTCAAGTGGCTAGGGTGCCAGCCACATACACTGGAGCTGGTAGGTTCAAATCTAGCCGGGGTCTGCCTAACAACAATGTCAACTACAACCAAAAATAGCCGGGTGTTGTGGTGGGTGCCTGTTTTCCCAGCTACTTGGGAGGCTGAGGCAAAAGAATTGCTTAAGCCTAAGAGTTTGAGGTTGCTGGGACGCCACAGCACACTACCCCAGGGCAACAGCTTGAGACTCTGTCTCAAAAAAAAAAAAAAAAAAATTTTATTAATATACAGTTATACCCTAATTCGTTTACTCATTGTCTGAGGTCGCCCTTATGTTAAAACAGCAGAATCGAGTACCTAGAACAAAGACCACGCAGGCTGAACAGCGCAAACTGTTTGCTACCTCGTCCTTTACAGAAAACGTGTGCTGACCCCTGTCCTAGAATCCGTCCATATAAATAATGGGGCAAAAGGAATTTAGCACCCTGACCCCAAATGAAGTCTTTAAATCTTATGGATCAGAGAAGGCTAGCCACCTTGCCTCAGAGGTCCCATAAGGATGCGTCAAGGCTAGGACCTACCCCAAAGCTCTGGGGACACGAGGGACAGTGGGGAAGGAAGAAGGTGGTACTGGGGACAAGCAAAGCACTTGGTGAGATGGTTAAAAGAACCAGACGGATTTGCAAAAGGTGACTCCAGGCCACTTAGCAGTGGAGAGCAGCAAAAAGCCTTCATGGCAGGAAATGTGCCACCCAAGCAGGCACTCTGGGGCTCCTTCCTCTGGCTGGCTTGAAAATGCCCCAATCAAAGCTACTGCTCTCAAAACCAGAAGAAAAGCACACAGAGCAATTTCAGGTTTTTAAATGAACAGCGCTTGCCTCAGCCCCACCACACGTGGCTCTTCTTACCCTGTGGATTTGGCAAAGTCTCCCCAGATGTCTGCGGTGGCAGCGGTGGCAGGCTTGGGTGTGGGCCAGGATACAGTGGCACCGCCTACTGATGTCCCCCGAGACCAACAGGTAGGGAAAGAAGAGAAGGAGACAGGGGAGTCAGAGACCTCTTTCTGTTGTCTCAATGACCAAATCATGAGATTCAGTGACAAGCTATTTAAGGCAACAAAACAAAGGGTCACCACATTTTCACCATCTTCTCACCAGCCCTTAAGGGCTCCTGGAGAAAAGGCAGAAGGCCATGTACAGGTAGGAGGCAGTGGCTCTTGCCTGTAATCCCAACACTCTGGGAGGCTGAGTGCTTGAGCTCAGGAGTTCGAGACCAGCCTGAGCAAGAGTGAGACCTCATCTCTAAAAATAGCCAGTGTTGTGGTGCGTACCTATAGTCTCAGCTATTTGGGAGGCTGAGGACAGAGGATCACTTGAGCTTAAGAGACTGAGGTTGCTGTGAGCTATGACGCCACAGCACTCTATCCAGGGTGACAACATGAGACTTTGTCTCTACAAATAAAAAAAGAGGCTGGGCATGGTGGCTCACACCTCTAATTCTAGCAATCTGGGAGGCAGAGGTAGGTGGATTGCTTGAACTCACAAGTTCGAGACCAGCTTGAACAAAAGAAGATCCCATCTCTATAAAAAACAGAAAATCTGAGGCAAGAGGATCTCTTGAGGCTCAGTGCCCATAGGATAGTGGTTACGGCGCCAGCCAAACATACCAAGGATGGTAGGTTCAAACCCAGCCTGGGCCAACCAAACAAATGCAACAAAAAAATAGCCGGGCGTTGTGGTGGGCGCCTGTAGGTCCAGCTACTTAGGAGGCTGAGGCAAGAGAATAGCTTAAGCCCAAGAGTTTGAGGTTGCTGTGAGCTATGACGCCACGGTACTCTACCCAGGGCAACATGGTGAGACTCTGTCTTGGGGAAAAAAAAAAAAGAGGATCTCTTGAGCCCAAGAGTTGGAGGTCGCTGTGAGCTATGATGCCACAGCACTCTACCCGGGGTGACAGTTTGACGATCTGTCTCAAAAAATAAAAAATAAAGCCATGTACAAGGTAGGAAGAGGGCACCAGTGAGGGCAAGTCACGTGCCATCTATCTTTCCTACCTGAAGCTGACTTTTTTTCAATTGCTTATGCTGAAATCTTTTAAAATTTACTATATCCTGTCTGGGCTTCTTGAATGGTGAATGCCCACCACCTACAAAATCATCTTTCTATAAAGCCTGCAGTCCAAGTGCCTGGATCAACCCAGCTGAGAACACAATGTGCCAGACATGTGCCAAGTCCCAGGCCCCAAACTGGTTAGGGTTGGATAGAGCCTTTCAGAAGAGGCAGCACAAAAGTTCATCCTTGTTCTTATCTCTTCAATGAGGTGGGTGGTGTGACGGGGCTGCAAAGCCTCCTTTTTATTGTACCTTTCTGGCACCTTCCCCAGTGCTGCCAACTGTCCCTTCTGAAGGTCCTGTGTCTGCCACCCTCCACTTTCCCCCTGATTTGCTACTTCTAATCTGCTTTGGGCTGGGAGACCAGATAAAACTAGGGCAGGGCCCTCAATGATTAAAGAGTTTTCCAGTTCAGTGCTTAAGGCACATTATCTTATCTTCCTCACCACAGCCCCTGGGGGAAAACAGGTGGGAATGTGCGACTTTATACAAGTCACTGAAGTTTTAGTTTTCCTATCTCTAATAGGAGGACAGTAACAATGAGTACTTCATAGGACTGATAGGAAGATTAAATTAATATGCATGAGTGCTTAGAACAGGCCCTGCACACGGGAGCAATAATAGTAATATTAATAAAACAAAGTTAACATTCAGCGAGCACTTACAACACTCTGGAAATTGTTCTAAGTGCTGTGTACTAATTAGCCCATCTGATCCTCACAAGAAACCTATGTTATGGTATAGTGACTTCCCCCATCCTATAGATGAAGAAACTGAGGCACAGAGAAGCAATATTCTGATCATAAAACTGGTAAGCTGATAGTTGAACTAAACCAGTCTAGCTCTGAAACATACAGCAAGTGCTCAATAAAGGTTTTTTTAGGTTTTTTTTGGGAGACAGTCTCATTTTGTTGCCCTCAGTAGAGTACCATAGTGTCACAGCTCACAGCAACCTCAAACTCTTGGGCTTAAGCGATTCTCTTGCCTCAGCTTCCCAAGTAGCTGGGACTACAGGCACTTGCCACAACACCCAGGTAGTTTTTAGAGATGAGGTCTTGCTCTTGCTCAGGCTGGTCTTGAATTCCTGAGCTCAAGCAATTCACCCGCCTCGGCCTCCCAAGTGCTGGGATTACAGGTGTGAACCACCATGCCTGGCCTCAATAAAGGTTGTTATTCCCAACTTATAGGCACCATTTTTCTGTCTTACACATTAGAACACAAGGACTTTATGCTGCACTTTCAGTGACCCAGCACCTAAAGTCCACCCGGCACATAACAGGTGCTCCACGTTACCTGTTAGAAATGCACAGCAACTGAGGGATGGCCTAAGACCCTGGCTCTCAGACTTGAGTGAGCATACAAATGAGAAAAAAAATAAGAATGCAGGCAGGGCACTGTGGTGGCTCACGCCAAGAGGCCAAGGTGGGTGGACTGCCTCAGCTCAGGAGTTGCAGACCAGCCTAAGCAAGAGCGAGATGCTGACTCTATTAAAAAAGCAAACAAAGGCTCGGCACCTGTGGCTCAAGCGGCTAAGGCACCAGCCACATACACCTAAGGTGGCGGGCTCGAATCCCCAGCCCGGACCCGCCAAACCACAATGATGGCTGCAACCAAAAAATGGCCAGGCGTTGTGGCGGGCGCCTGTGGTCCCAGCTACTTGGGAGGCTGAGGCAGGAGACTCGCTTGAGCCCAGAAGTTGGAGGTTGCTGTGATGCCATGGCACTCTACCCAGGGGGATAGCTTGAGGCTCCGTCTCAAAAAAAAAAAAAAAAAGCAAACAAAAACCAAAAAAACTACCCAGGCATAGTGGTGCATGCCTGTAGTCCCACCTACTCAGGAGGCTGAGGCAAGGAGATTCCTCAAGCTTGAGAGTTTGAGGTTGCTGTGAGCTATGACACCACAGCGCTCTACCCAGGGCAACAGAGTGAGACTCTTATCTCAAAAAAAACAAAAAAAAAAATTAAAAAATAATCCTGGTACCGGGGCAGGGGCTCACTGGTTGCTACTCTTGCCCACTCTCCTGGCTGGAATATTTCCTACAGGGCTGAGGTTTGAAGTTCAACCTCCAGATAAGGGAGCCAGTATCAGGAAAACAGAAAGGTTCCTGTCAGGTGGCTGTGAGAGCTGTGTGAGGAAACCAGCTGGTGACAATCCCTCAGCCTGGGTTAGGCTAAGTATCAAACTGGGTGTGGCAGGGGGAAGCGATTGGGGGCAGAAGCAAAAGGCTGGAGCCCCAGCTCTTCAGAGGCTGACACTGCACATTAACTACTGGAATCCTAGGATCTCCAAAGCACTCATCAGCACAGCCTGCTGGGGAGCTGTCTTGCAGCTTCCCAGCACTCATGGCTTTGGTGTGGCGCTCACTCCAAACTACTTCTCCAAATGGATTTCCCACCAGTCACTTTGATACACCTTATGCTGCATCCATCTCCCTAAATAAACCAGGTGTCTAAACGTCTGAGGTGTATTCATGCTGTTCTGTGTGGCATGCAACTTCCCTTTCCCCAATCTCCATCCTTCAAAGTCTAGATCAGCGGTTCTCAACCTGTGGGTTGTGACCCCTTTGTAACAATGAAAATACATCGCAGCATTAGGAAGGTTGAGAACCACTGGTGTAGATCAATGTCATCTCTTCCAGAAAGCCTCCCCAGATCACACTAGCTAGGAGTGAGTCTAGGCCCTATACATTTGGTCTTGTGCCTGATTCATCTCTCCCACTACATGTGAGCAGAGACTATGTGAATGTGTCTCTATCACACACTCACTCAATACCCACTGAGGAGCCGCTGAGAATAAGAAACCTATATGTGATAATGTCACAGTAAAAAGGCAGTCCCAGTTCCTGCCTTTCACGGGAGTGCAAACACCCTAAAGGGTAAGTGGAAGGTCTTAGGGGAATAGAGGAACCCCCATGGTCTCTACACCATCCCCCCTAAAGCTCATAAGGTATGTGTAGGATCAGCTTTGCGGTGCCCACCTTCCACTTGACATACACAGGGATTAAATGACGAATCAGTGTGTGAAGGAGGGAAACCAAGGGGCCCCGCTGTCAGGAAGAAAAGGAACCTACAGGGGCAGAGTTAGCAGTCACACCCCCTCCCCAGCACTGACCTGAACCGGGAGCAAGTGCTGGCTGGGTGAGGGATCCCCCAGCAGGTAAGTGCTCCCCGGGAGGAGGGATCAGTGTGGAGGTTTTGCCCCCTGGAGGCGGGGGGAGCAGGCTCAGCCCTCCTGTGCTGGCAGGTCGGACTCGGGGAGTCCCAGCTGCTCCTTCCTTCTTCTTCATGTTCTAAAGAGAAGAGGGGAATCCAAATCAGTCAACTCTGCTACATTCCCACTGCCATTAGCCCCATGGGAGGCCGAGGTAATTCATGGACCCCCAACATCTACATAAGCAAAAGATGGTCCTATCTAGCACCTTCATTGTTAAGAGCTATATTCAATGCCATCACAATTCTAAATCTACCACAAACATGGTTCATTTTAAAACCCAGCACCCCACTTCATTAATCATTAGAGAAATACAAACCTACACTACAATGATATTCCATCCCATTCCCACCAGAATGGCTAAAATAGAGGCTCTCAAGTATTGACAGAGATGGGGACAAACCACTCTCACACCATTGGTGCAAGTTCTTCAAAAAACTGTTTGAAAGTTCAACGGAGAAACTTATGACCCTGCCACTCGACTCCTGTCACAACAGAAAGGCATACACACGTGCACCCAAGGACAGGAAGTCAAACATTCCCAGCGGCTCTATTTACAATAGCCCTAAACTGCAAACTACCAAAACATCCATCAACAGCAAAACAGATAAAGTGGGAACATTCTCACAGTGGCCTGTGCCACACCAATGAGCATCAACAGAACACAAGCAACAAGACGGACAAATGACACACTGAGCAAAGGAAAGAGGTTGTATCAAGAGACCACAATGCGTCTGATTCAATGCACGAAAGTTAAGGGCATAAAAAGGGAGGCTGTGCAAAGTCAGGACATGGTTGCTCGGGGTAGGGAGTAACTGGCAGGGATCGGGAAGGGGCTTCCGGGGCGCTGACTGTATTCTTCTTGACAGGGGTGCAGGTTTATGTTTGTAAGTCTGGCTTGAAAGAGTCACCGAGTTCTGCATTTGTGCTGTGTGCACTTTTCCACATGCATATTATACTTCAATAAAATGTTTTCCTAAAGACGGAGCAGCAAGCATGAGCCAGAAACCGCCACGAGTTACACACATGAAAACAATGTGGTTCCCTCCTTGTAAGGAAGCAGCAGCTTAAGCAATCACTTCAGCCCTGAAGTCAAGAGACCTGAAAGACCCTCGTGTGAGTCCAGCTGGGCCAGTTACTTCAAGCTCTGTGACCCTGGGGTAAGTCCCTTAGCCTAAGCCTCAATTTCCTTGTAACATAGAAAACAGGGAAGATGTTTAATTCATATGAGAAATGCCTTAAAAAAAAAAAAATACTACCTGGCCCACAGCTGATGCTCATTAAATGTTAGTTTCCTCCAAGCAAGAAAAAGAATCACATCCCAACCAGTCCACTGGATTGGATTTGTGTTTTCTCTTAAGGGCCAGCTGGCTGACTTCAAAGGTCTCAAATCATCACCAGCGTAAAGCAGAAAAGAGGAGAAAGAGATGGTAAGTAAAGAGGAAAAGCATTGTTTTAGAGTTACAAAGTCTCTTCAAAACAACAAATCCATTTTGTCCTTGGTTCCCCCAAAGTAGGATTCTGACACCGTCTCCCCACTGCACCCAGGTTAAAGTCAAGCCCTGGCAACCCACCTCAACCTGCTCCTGTTCACAGGAGCTAACAGGAAAAAGCCAGATGCAGAGCAGCTCAGAACAAAGTTACAGAGCCAAGGTGACACCTCTGGCTGAAGCTGCCCATGATACCCAGCGCCCATCTCAACACCTTCCTGCCCAGAACTCTCTCAGATCTTCCTTGCTCGAGGCACAAGGCCAAGATGCATCTGGAATGAGCATACTGACCCCTCTACAACCAGGACAGAAATACCACTTCTGGTGGCAAATGACTGATGCTCCTTCTCAAGTTTGCACTGCTGAACCACCTTTGAACCCCCTTCGCTTGCTCACAAGTCACTCCTTCCAGGAAGCCTTCCTTGGTTCCCCCAACTATGGCTGTGTGCCCTTCCTTTAGGAGCCCATTGGACCCAGGCTCCGCCCAGTTGGAGAACCTCTCCAGCCATGTTGTAATCACACTCTACCTGCCTGTTTCTACCCCACTGTGAGCTCTATTAAGATCAAGAGTCGGCTGGGCGCCTATAGCTCAACCTGCTAAGGCACCAGCCACGTACACCTAAGGTGGCGGGTTCGAATCCCCAGCCCGGACCCGCCAAAACAACAATGACGGCTGCAACCAAAAAATAGCCGGGC
>NW_003852404.1:7662289-7679349 GCF_000181295.1 Otolemur garnettii
AAAAAAAAAAAAAAAGATCAAGAGTCCTCTTGGTCACCTCGTGTAGGACCTGGCACAAGGCAGCTAGCCAATGAACATCTGCTGAACTGATGGAACTGAACTGCGAATGGGCTGGGGGATCATAATGACTACACGACCATGGCCACCACAGCCACGCAAGGGTGGGACTCACTGCGATGTTGAGCTTGATCATCTGGCCCTCCTTGAAGCCTAGGTCCAGTTTGGGGCCTTGGTCTGGGTTCTGGGCTTGTTTTGCAAATTCACACTGCTGTTTGACCCACCTAGGGAGAGAACCAGAAGAAAACAGTGAGGACTATCCCAACCATCCCACATTCACTGCTGCCTGCCACCTGCCCAGGCTGGATGACAGAAAGAGTGCTGGCTTGAGAGGTGGGCCTGAATTCTAGTTCCGGTTCTGACATTTAAGCAGCTGCATGCACATCTGTTTCCTCATTCCTTATGCACAATAAGCTGGAAATTTGATAGGTCTTAAAGATGGCTATGAGAGTTCAGGAAGACCATTTAAGTAGAGGGTTCTAACACAGTCTCCATGAAATGTGACAGCCTGGCCCTTTCCTCCCTGACAATGGCATGAGAACTAAGACTTGGTCTCTATAAACCCCCCTCCCCCAAGCTCATAGGTAGATGAGAGGCAAGAAAGATGCTGAGAAGTAGAGGGCAAGACCAAGATCTCTTACCCTCCATACAACACCATCCAGCAGTGACATGGGACAGAGGCGCCAGGTCAGGGAAGAGCCAGGTGAGAGGCTGGGCCCTGCCTGCTCACTGGCAGTGAGTGTCAGAGCCCTGCAGTTGGCAGAGGAGGACTTTCCTGCCCTTTTAGCTTCATAAAGAGGATCGGCTGGGTGGCCTGGGCATCAAAGCACCATTTACTCCAACAACAGCCCCCCAAAAGTCAAGGAGCCTAACAAGGACTCTGGCTGCTCAGGGGCCTGGTAAGGGCACAGATGTGACAGCCTGAAGTCTGGCCCAGCTGAGTGTGATGGAGAGACAGGTCTTGGGAGAAGGAGAATTCACAGCAGACACGGGGACTGGCAGAGCAGAGAGAAGGCAGCCTACCCCAAAGGAGAACCGTGTCCTCCTAAGGCTTTGCTAGCACACAAGTCACACCCAACCCTAACCTGGGAGATCATTCTCTCTGGGGAAAGAATGGAGGAGGCATGAGCACGTGTCTCCCAGAACCACTCACTTGAAATGGTCCTGCAATGCAACGTTGAAGTCAAAGGCATCACCTCGGTCCCCAAAGCCAATTCCAATAAATGCCCGTCGCCCTGGAGGACAGCACACGATCAGTCCCACTTTCCACAGTAGAGAAAACCTTTCTCAGGAGGAGGGTCTCACCAAGACCCACACGTACCGTTTTCATCTTCAATGCGGATAACGAAGTACCTGCTGGAATCTGTCACACTCTCCACAGCTGTGCCAGGAAACTGATCCACCGGTGCCTGAGCAAAGAGCTCCCCTAAAAGTACAAGTTAGGGTGAGCCTTGATCCCCCTCCCAGCCAAGTGCTGCTATCACACTACTGGGGCCTTTTTCCTGCAGAGCAACTCTGGTGAGCTGAGGCAGATGGGCAAACCTTACTCTGGGATTCAAATCAAAGCCACTGTGGTGGAAAGAAGACGCAAAAATAGAACTGCTAAGAAGTTTAAGTCAGAGATGGCTGACAGGTCAAACCCAGCCCACAGTTTAGCATGTTTTATTTAATTGCCAATTCAAAATGAGATCACATGTAAAACAATCCAAATTTCTTGCTTCCTTTAAAATTCCCTCTACCAGTGCTGGGCATCCATCCCCACCTGAGATGAGGAGGCCAGAGCTGCCACCTACCCATTCCCTCTGCTTTACTCTCTCAGGTTACCTGCCTGGATCCTGAGCACCCTGGCCTAGGTGCACCACACTTTCAGAAAAGGCCTAGTACCTAAGGCAGGACTGTAAGAAGGGTCAGTGAGCCCAGTGAGAAAAAGCGAGTCATTCTTGCACCCAACGAAGACTGTGAAATGGGATGACTTAATTCAATCTTAGGGCACAAGAGTGACTGGCTTTAAAAGGGGCCCCTGTGAAATGCATCCCCTCGGCATCAACTGTCTGTACAAGTGCAGCGCACACGCAGCTTTTGTAGGCATTAATGACTGGCATCATTTTTGCATGTGTTGACCTCTGTTGGTGCTTTAAGCATTTAACCAAATATCTTCCGAGGCCTTGGTTTGGAGATGACTGTGTAATCGAGGCTGAAGTGAACTAAAACTGACAGCTCTAGAGCCTGCAGCTTCTTGTTAGTTCATCTGCCCTCCATTCTAGACTCACCTGGAGGCCTCCAGCCCAGAGCAGTGGTTCTCAACCTGGAGCAGTTTTGTCTCCCAAGAGGCCCCTGGCAACGTCTAGGGACATTTTCGGTTGCCACAATGTGGGAGGTGCTACTGGCATCTGGCACATAGAGGCCGGGGATGCTGCTATCTCACACTGGGCTCCACAGCTCTTCAGAACAAAACCTCATCTGGCCTCACTGTCAAAAGGCTGAGAATCCCTGGCCTAGAGTAATGTCCTCACTGCCTCACTCCACAGTGAGACAAACAAAACCCAGGCATGAGCTACCAACACCCTGGGCAGGTCCTGCAGATGAGGCTCAGGCCCAGGCAGTGGCTTTCACCTTAGGCAGTCATGTTACAGACACAGTTCCCAAACTCCCCCCAAAACAAAAGGTGTTGCCATTTCCTTGTATGACAGTGGGGCTGGACACAGGGTCAGTGATATCTCAGCAATTCTCTGCCCTAACCATGGCGGCTGCCTCTTCAAAGTGCTCTGCAGCCAAAACCTCCCGTCTACCCCTTGCTCCGGAAGAATCAATCAATGCTTTGAGCAGGTTCACAAAGCAATTAGATACAGATCTGCTCACTTCCTATTTCCAACAATCTTGTGAGGAGGAACTAATGTGATACTCATTTCAATACAGAGACCAAGGCTCAGAGGTCACGTGGCTTGTCCAAGGCCCAGCAGCTCAGGCAGAAGTGGTGTTAAGTTCTGAGAAAAGGCAGCCCGTTCTGCCCCTAAATCTCTGCCCGCTTTTTTGCTCCAAAGGAAAATCTATATCAGAAAAAAACAAAGGACCCAATGCTGTGGCACCTGACTGAGCAGGCAATGGGCCTGATCCCCACAGGGTGGGTTTCAGGCTGGGACTGTATTCCAAACAACGACCCCTCTATAGCACAACCAGAGGCACCAGTGGCCCAAGGCCTCCAGAGAGGCTTCTCCAGTATAACCCGAACCCAGCACAGCCCAGCTTGGCTTGTCCTCTCACCACAGAAAAGAGCTGAGTAGGACAGTTCCCAGCCTCTATCAGTTAACGGGCACAGTCAGCTCTGGGGACTTCACATTTAGCTGATAAACAAAATCCCTGAGGAAGAACCAGGGCGCAGCAGCTTATCTTTGAGGCAAACGGAAGGGCTCTTACTTCCTTCTGGGATGATCTGCGAAGCTCCCTCTCCTTGGCCTCCAAAGTTATTACTTTCCTAAGGACTCCCAAAAGGAACAAGTGCTTGACAAGAAATACTCCTTTTAACACCTGAGGACAGGTGGGGGAACAAAGGCAGCTTAAGGGTACTCTCGTGTCGCTGACTTCCAGGCAAGTTCCCGTCACCTCTGAGCAGCCTTGCCAGGCCCTGGCTGCCTTCTCCTTCTTAAAACAGGAGGTGCAGCACCTCAGCCCAGCGTGGCCCTCTTTGTCTTTACCTGACGTCCTGTCCTCCAGCTTGATGTAGGCCACCTGCCCCTTTGCAGTGATCCTTAGCCGACCACTCCATGACGGCTGGTCCAGCTGCCACTCTGCGGCCCTAAGGGGACAAACACTACTGAGCTTCTGCGAGGGGCTCCTGCTCCATGACTCCAACACTGGGGATAGGAATGGGAAAGGCTGCTTGTTTTAGACCAGGGCTTGGCAAATGTTTTCCGTAAAGGCCAAACAGCAAATATTTTTGGCTTTGTAGGCAATTCTGCTGTTAGAGAGTGAAAGTAGTAGACTCTGCACATGTTGGTGCTTTAAGTATTTTAACAGAGTATTTTCCACTCTGTAGAAGTAGCTGTATTTTAATAAAATTATACAGACACTAAAATCTGAAATTCCTATCATTTTCACAGTTTGTTCTTTGCCGGGCACAATATTCCCAGCCTTTTAGGAGGCTGAGGTGGGAGGATTGCTCAAGGTCAGAGTTTGGGGCCCAGCCTGAACAACAGAGCAAGACCCCCCCCCCACAAAAAACATTTAAAATTAGCAGAGCATGGTGGTACCTGCCTGTAGTCCCTACTGTTTGGGAGGCTAAGGTGAGAGAGGATTGCTTGAACACCCAAGTTCAAGGTTACAATGAGTTATAATTGTAGCACTGCACTCCACTCTGGGTGACAAAGCGAGATCCTGTCTCTAAAATAAAAATATAACAAAATAAAAATTAACCAACAGCTCTTCCCCTAAGCAGCCTGAGGTGATTTGTGAAAATGGTTTGCTATTCACCTGACCCAGAAAATCCCACAAAGTCATGCAAGTCAAGAGGCTCAAATCTTCGTGTTCACTTTAAGAACACACGTGAAACTGCCCAGGCCATCAAGGTGTGCATATATGAAAAGCCACCAAGTATATGAAGGATGTCACTTTAAAGAAACAATGGACGGGGTGGCCGAGTGGTTAAGGTGATGGACTGCTAAAGAAACAATGTGTACCATTCCGACTTTACAATGGTGGCGTTGGTAGGTGTGCCCAGGCCAAACAGTGGGGCTGGACACAGGTTTGGTGGCCCAAAAAGAGTGCTGAATTTAAGGGTTTAGATGGAGATTCTCTGGTCATCGAGCAAATCCAAGTGAACAAAGCACCCGAGATGCGTCACCGAACTTACAGAGCTCACGGTCACATGAACCCATCCATGAGCTCCCTCTGCCACATTGAGATGATCTTTCCTGAAAAGGAACAAATTGTTCCCAAACCCGAAGAGGAGGTAGCGCAGAAGGAAAAGATATCCCAGAAGAAACTGAAGAAACAAAAACTTATGGCACGGGAATAGATGCAACATGAAATAAATGCAAATAACAGTAAAAGAAAAATTTTACCATTAACTTAGTGATGTAAAAACCATCCTTGTGGGCGAAAACACAGCAAGTTGTAGCTTGCTGACCCCTGTTCTAGACCACAGAGACTTTCCCCGAGTCCGATGTGCTTCTAGTTTTCTTTCTGTAGAGGAAGTAGCTATGGGGCCTATTGTTTCTGTTCAAGACACTGCTGAAGCAATCATTAATAGAAAAAGAAAAGAGGCTAGGCACAGTGGCTCACACCTGTTATTCTAGCAATGCAGGAGGCTGAGGCAGGTAAATTGCTTAAGCTCAGGGGTTGGGAGACCAGCTTAAGCAAGAAAAAGACTGTCTTTAAAAAAAACCAAAAAAAAACTAGCTGGGCATTGCGGTAGGGCACCTGTAATCCCAGCTACTGGGGAGGCTGAGGCCAGAGAATCGCTTTGAGACCCAAGAGTTTGAGGTTGCTGTAAGCTATAACAAGTGCTGCACTCTACTGAGGGTGTCAAAATGGGATTCTGTCTCCAAAAAAAAAAAAAAAAAGAGAGAGAGAGAGCGAGAGCAATATTATATGTGAGAAAAGTGGTTGGGTGTTTCAGAAATAGGTTCCCAGGTGGAGCCTGTGGCTCAAGGAGTAGGGCACCAGCCCCATATACTGGAGGTGGTGGGTTCCAACCTGGCCCCAGCCAAAAACAGAAAAAAAAAAAGAAATAGGTTCTCAAAGGTATCCCAGGCAGAAAGAAAACCAGGAAACCATTGACCTGCAGCCATGGTCTTGTTTGGTTCTTTTAAAACAATAACTTCACATCTGAGTTCTAAGAAGCC
This sequence comes from Otolemur garnettii, assembly GCF_000181295.1. Taxonomy (NCBI): domain Eukaryota; kingdom Metazoa; phylum Chordata; class Mammalia; order Primates; family Galagidae; genus Otolemur; species Otolemur garnettii. The sequence continues at coordinate 7,668,187 of NW_003852404.1, forward strand.
GCTAGGTAAATCCCCCAAACAGCAAGAACCACGGGTGTTTCCAAGAGGCTTTTCTTTTTTTTTTTTTTTTTTTTTTTGAGACAGAGCCTCAAGCTATCCCCCTGGGCAGAGTGCCGTGGCATTACAGCTCACAGCAACCTCCAACTCCTGGGCTCAAGCGAGTCTCCTGCCTCCGCCTCCCAAGTAGCTGGGACCACAGGCGCCCGCCACAACGCCCGGCCATTTTTTGGTTGCAGCCATCATTGTTGTTTGGCGGGTCCGGGCTGGGGATTCGAACCCGCCACCCTAGGTGTACGTGGCTGGCGCCTTAGCCGGTTGAGCTATAGGCGCCGAGCCAAGAGGCTTTTCTTGGAAGTTCCTAAGCACATGCCAACTCTCAAGAACTCTGGACACAGGTTGTTTTGGCGGGGTCACACAAACTGCAGACTCTCAATTCATAAGTCAGCAGTCTCAGTTTCAGTTCCTCTGCCTGGAGAAACAGGCCTTGAACAGGCCTTCACAGTAAGGAGAGCTCTAAGGGGAACCAACCCCATCCTACTAAAGACCCAACAGGGGATGAGGGTAGACAACCATCTCTGGTTTGAAGGTCCATCTCTAGGTAGATGATAGAGAGCAAATGTATTTCTGTTGTTATTATTGTTTTCACACTAAAATTACATCATGGATCTAATAAAGTGTTCAATAAAACATTAGTTCCCTAGAACATGTACTACGAGCTCACTTTAATATCTGGAAAGCAGTAAGAGGACAGATATGTGGACATGCTATTGTTCTTGTAAGACAAGCCAATCCTGTATTACCAAACAGCTTGGACAAACAATGCCTTCAAGAGCCATTCCTTCCTCCCAATTATGAACACCCCCCAACACCACCTCCACTCATTGGCACAAAACAGCCATAAACCAGGTTGTCTATATCGAGTATATCTTTTTTCTTTTAATATTTTTGCCTTGTGTTTAACAAGTAATGCATACACAGGGTAATAAAATGCAAACAGTACAAAAGGATACAGAGTGAAAGGAAGTCTCCCGATGCCACTCCCCTAAGGCAGTTGCCTGTGTTTCCTTCCAAAGATACTCTATTTACAAGTACCTGTGTGTTTACTCAACTCAGGTGAAGATTACACTAGAGAAGTGTGGATTCCTCCCAATTGCTCCAGGTTGTGATCAAGACTGAAATTCGTGCGAAGGGATCTGGCTAGGGGAGAGGACCCTGGGCTTCAGCTATCAGCTTTAAGTTCCCTGGGACAGGTCCTTTTTAGCCGGTTCGAGGCTCCGCCCCCTCCCCTCAAAGATTTCCTCCTGCGACTATGCCCCTTCCCCCTGAAGGCTTTTCAAAGAACCCCTCGTGGTCATCCGTTAGTGCCAAAAGAGGAGGGTCTGCGGCACCACCATCCCCGCCCAAGTTCAGAGTACCCGGCAGCCCACCGGGATCCCCAGCCGCTGGACACGGCTTTCATGCCTTCCCTGCAGGCAGGAGAACCGTGCGTCGTACTGAGACCGCCAAAACTCTGGGTCCCCTTCCTTGCTCAGATCTCCAACTGGAAGAAGCCGCAGCATCACCTCCCCCTCGCCCCTAAACTGGCCAGGACAGTCCTGGGCTCCCGCAGTGGGTGTGTCGGGTGGCGGGAAAGGTTTGAAATCGGGATTAGCCTGGCCTGGCAGCGGGAGGTCACCTGTAGCCACGATTGGTGGCTCGCGGCGGGATGCGGTAGACGTGAACCTCTGGCTTGACACAGAGAACCGACTCGTACTCGCCCTCCTCCATCTCGACGCCCGGAGCCCACCGAACTTCCGGCTCCTTTTTCCGCCCCGCCCCCGGCAGGGCCGGAAGCGGTGAGACTCTATGACCAGACTCTGGCTAGAGCGGCAGCTCGTGGGCCTCAGTACCTCCTCGCCGACGCGCCCTCTGCTGGACAACCTGGCTCAAGACAGGCGGTGTACAAGTCCCTGGCGCTACTTGCGCAGGACCAGGGTCCTCCGGGGACTTCTCTCTTTTAGGTACCCTCGGCCGCAGAGGAAGCTTCAATACAGACCCCATGCAGTCCGTGGTCTTCTTGTAGGTCATTCCCATCGCCTCAGTTTTCCGGTTTGAGGCCCAGTTGGCTGAGATGCAAAGCTGTATGGATCAGCCCGCAGCATCCCTGCTATAGCCTTTGCCTCTGTGCTTCCTCTCCTGCAATGTTCTTCCTTCTCCTGGCTCTGTAAGGCTCAACCCGGGCCTCTCCTAGAGAAATCCCACCTGACCCTCGAAACTAAGTGGGTGCCACTCGCCACGGTTCCCCTTATCTAAATCCACTTACGTGCCCAGAGCCCTGTATACCCTAGGCTTAACAAGGAGTCGTATTCAGAGAAGTAAAGTTTCGTGAGATAAATAATTTTAGAAGAATTCTAGTCTTAACTTGGATTTCTCACAGAATATTCTAAGGAGTATATGTTTAACCATAGAAATTTTCAAAATTCTTTTTCCCTACAAATCTCTCATTCATTCCATGAGTTGGGTACCTACAACGTGCCAGGCCCTAGGTGGGGCACACAGCTGATCCCAAATCTCTGACTTACCGAATACTCCCAAACTTTCTGCACCTCCTCCTCTTTCCTCCCCTACCCTTTAGTGCTGGGATTATAGGTGTGAGCCACCATGTCCAGTTTGTATAAGTTCTTTATTACAGGATAGAATTAACCTCTTAATTTTTTTAACCTCTTAAATTTTTGTTTTTGTAAAATATATATAACATAAGTTTTACCATTTTAAGTGTACAATGCAGTGAGATAGAGTACATTCACAAAGTTGAGCGATCATACCATGATTTTCAGAACTTTTCATCATCCTATACAGAAATTCTGTATCATTTAAGTAATAACTCCCCATTTCTGTATCTCCCCAAACCCCCAGTAACTTCTACTCTAATTTCTGTGTCTATGAATTTGCCTATTCTAGAAACCACATGTAAGTGAAATAGTACAATATTTATCCTTTTTTTTTAGAGACAGAGTCTCACTTTATCACCTTTGGTAGAGTACCATGGTGTCACAGCTCCCAGCAACCTCTAACTCCTAGGCTTAGGCGATTCTCTTGCCTCAGCTTCCTGAGTAGCTGGGACTCCAGGTGCCCGCCACAATGCCCAGCTATATTTTTGTTGCAGTTTGGCCGGGGCAGGGTCCAAACCAGCCACCCTCGGTATGTGGGGCTGGTGCCCTACTCACTGAGCCACAGCCGCCGCCCACCTTTGGGTATTGTGACAAATGCTGCTATCAACGTTGTATTCAAGTCCTTGGTTTATTTTTGTTTTGTTTTTTGAGACAGAGTCTCACTTCGTGACCCTCCGTAGAGTGCTGTGGCCTCATAGCCCACAGCAACCTCCAACTCTTGGGCTTAAGTGATTCTCTTGCCTCAGCCTCCCAAGTAGTTGGGACTATAGGCACCCACCACAATGCCTGGCTATTTTATTTATTTATTTATTTATTTTTGTAGTTTTTGGCTGGGAACTGGGTTTGAACCCACCACCTCTGGCATATGGGCCTGGTGCCCTACTCCTTTGAGCCACAGACACCACCCAGTAGTTCAAGAGCTCTCTTTTTTTTTTTCTTTCAGTTTTTGGCCGGTGCTGGGTTTGAACCTACCACCGGCATATGGGGCCAGCACCCTACTCCTTTGAGCTGTAGGCGCTGCCCTCAACGCCCGGCTATTTTTTGTTGCAGTTTTCATTGTTGTTTGGCAGGCCCAGGCTGGATTAGACCCCACCAGCCTCAGTGTATGTGGCTGGCACTGTAACCACTGTGTTATGGGTACTGATCCTCAAGTCCTTGTTTTCAATTTTCTGGGGGGGGTTTTTTGTTTTGTTTTTTAGACAAAGTCTCATTTTGTCACCCTCGGTAGAGTGCAGTGGCATCACAGCTGACAGCAACCTCAAACTCTTGGGCTTAAGTGATTCTCTTGCCACGGCCTCCCAAGTAGCTGGGACTACAGGCGCCTGAACAACACCCAGCTATTTTTGTTGTTGTTGTCGTCATTGTTGTTTGGCCTGGGCTGGGTTCAAACCTGCCAACTCTGATGTATGTGGAGGGTGCCCTAGCTTCTGAGCTATGGGCACTGAGCCCTTGTTTTCAATTTTCTTGAGTGTATACCTAGGAGTGGAACTGCTGGCCATATGATAATTGCGTTTGGCTTTTGGAGGAACCTCCAAACTGTTTTCCACAGCAGCTGCCTCCTTCTACATCCCCACCAGTATTGCACAAGGGTTTCAGTTTTTCCACATCCTTGCCAATTCTGATTATTTCCCATTTTTAAAAATAATAGCCATCCATCGTGGGTGTGAAGCTCTTTCTTTATGCGAATTGATTTGATCTCTAATTTTCAACTTTGAGGCCAGGCTCAGTGGCTCACGCCTGTAATCCTAGCACTCTGAGAGGCTGAGGTAGGTTGGATCATCTGAGCTCACCAGTTTGAGACTAGCCTAAGCCAGAGTGAGACCTCAGCTCTAAAAATAGCTGAGCGTTGTGGTGGGCGCCTGTAGTCCCAGCTACTTAGGAGGCTGACACAAGAGAATGGTTTGTTTAAGCGCAAGAGTTTGAGGTTGCTGTTGAGTTGTGACGCCACAGCATTCTACCAAGGGTGACAAAGTGAGATTCTGTCTCAAAAATAATAATAATAATAATTTTCAACTTTACTCATTACTCTGTTTATTTGCTATGAGGGAGAAATTCAGAAATGACCCAGAAAATGAGAGTTCTTCCTCACTGTTCTTTAGTCCTGCCTCTCATTTTCCTGAGGCCCTAGAATGGCAAAACAAAACCCCCTTGAGGGTGAAAGGGGAGGGATCTTGAGAGCAGACGGAAGAAGAGCACATTCCCACACAGAAAATCTTATCCACTCACATTCTCATCATTCGTTTGATCATTCCACTGCCCCCCTGGACTGTGAGCTTCTGGAGGACAGGATGATGTCCCTGCCACCTTTGGATCCTGTATTCAGCAACATGGGGCCTACCATAGTGAATTAATGAATAAAAGAGTGTGTGTGTGTGTGTGTGTGTCAGCTGCCTACCTTCTAAAGGCAAGTGGCAATTTGGGGTTGGGCCACCATCTTTTCTTTTTCACGTTCTGAGTCCTTGTGTCAGTGTGTGCTGAGTAACATAGAGGAAAACAGAGTATCCAAGAAGTCAAACACATGGCCATTGCGTCAGAGAAACTTCCAGGTGGGAGACTATCATGGTGTCCACCATGAGCACGGAGGTCCATCGCTTCTACTCTGGAAGCCAAGCAGCAGAAAGGCAGCCAACTGTGACTGTTTGGGGTCTTACCAATAGTTGCCACAGGTGGGAAACGTCCCTTCTCATGGGCTGCAAAGAGAACCGTCATTCTGTGCCGGGGCAGCCAGCTCTTACGATGTGTTCGGAGCTCTTTCAGTTCCACTCTGTCTAACAAAGATGGGCCTTGAGCGTCTACCCTATGCCATGTGCCAAGTTCTGGGCCCGCTTAGCTTCTGTTGTCACGGAGCTCCCAGGCCAGAGGAGATGGAGAGAAAAGCAGTCATTTGAATGTAGAATAAAAGGCACTACCATGAAACAAACTCAGAAGAGGCTGTAGGAGGAAAGAGAGGACCCCACACTCCATCTGAGGACAGAGATCTCTGGGAAGGGTTACCTTGGAACCCCTGTGAGGTAGGCAGGGCAACGATTGTTATCCTTCTTGTGTGATGGCGGGGGCACTGAAATAGTGATAAGCCAGGGGGAAATGACACTATCTTGTAGTTGAAGGTCAGACAGACCTTTGCCATATTCTCAAACTCTTACCACATGGCTGGACATTCCCGAATTGCACCTTTAAACCTCTCCTTCTGAGAAAAATTGGATCTATATCTATGCCCAACCTTGTATGCCAAGCAAATTCAATTCAAGCCAACAGGCAGAGTATAGGCTCAGATAGAGTCCATCCTGTATGGGAGGCGGTGAGCAGTGGTGGGAAATCTCACTGTGATTCATCCAGCTGCTTTCTGGTAGGTCCAGGGTCAAGGTGGGGGTCTGATGTGAATAGGCTATTCTTGGCAGCCTCCAGAAATATTTATTTTTTATTTTATTTAATTTTTTGAGACTGAGTCTCAAGCCATTGCCCTGGGTAGAGTGCCATGGTTTCATCATAGCTCACAACAACTTCCAACTTTTGGGCTCAAGCAATCCTCTTGTCTCTTGCCTCAGTTTTTCTATTTTTAGTAGAGATGGGGGTCTCACTCTTGCTCAGGCTGGTCTTGAACTTGTGACCTCAAGCAATCCACCCACCTTGGCCTCCCATAGTGCCAGAAGTATTTATCATAGGTCACTTATCTCCCTTCCTTCCTTTCTTCTTTCCTTCCTTCCTTCCTTCTTTTCTCTCTCTTTCTCTCCCTCTCTCTCTTTCTTTCTCTCTCTCTTTCTTTCTTTGTTTTTGCAGTTTTGGCTAGGGCCAGACTTCAACCTGCTACCCCCAGTATATGGGGCCAGCACCCTACTTCTTGAGCCACAGGTGCCGCCCAGTCACTTATCTTTCCCTGCTGTATTTTTCTGCCATCATAAACATTTCCAAGAGAAATTTCCTGATTTCTCAAGTAAGGAAATCACTTAGCAAAGGGCACTTGGCTCGGCGCCTGTGGCTCAAGTGGCTAAGGCGCCAGCCACATACACCTAAGGTGGTGGATTCAAATCCAGCCCAGCCCAACAAACAACAAGGACGGCTGCAACCAAAAAATAGCCAGGTGGTGTGGCAGGCACCTGTGGTCCCAGCTACTTCGGAAGCTGAGGCAGGAGACTCGCTTGAATCCAGGAGTTGGAGGTTGCTGTGAGCTGTGATACTACAGCACTCTACTAAGGGGGACAGCTTGAGCCTCTGTCTCAAAAAAAAAAAAAAAGAAAAGAAAAGGGCACTCAATGTCAAAATAATCTCGGAACAGGACAAAGTTGGAGGATTCACACCTCCCAATTTCAAAATTTACTGTAAAACTACAGTAATCAACATAGGGTAGAATATGGTATAGAAATAGATATATAGATTAATGGAACAGAATTAGAAATCCATAAATCCTCATATTTATAGTCAGTTGATCACTTAATATTTTGAAATTAAAAAGAAATATATAGGTATATGTGTGTGTATATGTGTGTGTGTGTGTGTGTGTGTGGTTAGTTGACTTTCCATAAGCATGCCAAGAAAATGCAATGAGGAAGAATAGTCTTTTCAACAAATGGTGCTAGGATGAGATATTCATTTGCAAAAGAATGAAGTGGGAGCCCTACCTCACACCATATACAAAAGTACTCCAATGGATCGGGCCTAAGGGTAAGAGCTAAAACTATACAACTCCTAGAAGAAAATAGAGGCATAAATCTCCATGACTTTGGATTTATGTTATAATACAAAGTTCAAATGGATTCTTAGATATGACACTAAAAGCACATGCAACCAAAAAAAAAAAAAAATAGGTAAATGAGCCTTTAACAAAAATTAGAAATTGGTGTGCTTTGAGAGACAAAACAACTGAAAATGCAATTCACACAATGGGAGAAAAATGTTGCAAATCATATATATTATTAGGGACTTGTATCTAGAGTTTATAAGGAACAATTACCATGCATAACAAAAAGAAAACTCAATGTAAAAGGGGAAAGACTGTGAATAGACATTTTTGTCCATAAAAAGATAGACGAGTGGCCATTGAGCACATGGAAAGATGTCCAACATCATTGGCCATTAGGGAAATGCAAATAAAATTACATGAGGTAAGACTTTACACCCATACCCCCTAGAATGTCTATAATGAAAGAGAAAGGGGGTAACAAGTGTTGGAGAGGATATAAAAAATTTGAACACTTTGGAAAAGCTTATCAATGACTCAAGGGGCTAAACAGAGTTACCATATGAGCTAGTAATTTCACTTCTAGGTATATACCCAAAAGAAATGAAAACATATGTTCTCTTAAAACACTTGCACACAAAACTTCTTAGCAGCTGGGCATGGTGGCTCATGCCTGTAATTCTAGCACTCTGGGAAGCTCAGGCAGGTGGATCGCCTGGGCTTAGGGGTTCGAGAACAGCCTTAGCAAAGCAAGACCCCATTTCTACGAAAAACAGAAAAACTAATTGGATGTTCTGGGAGGCACCTGTAGTCCCAGCTACTCGGAAGGATCACTTAAGCCCAAGAGTTAGAGGCTACTATGAGCTATGATGCCATTACACTCTACCCAGGGTGACAGAGTGAAACTCTGTCTCAAAAAAGAAAAAAAAGTTCATAGCAGCATTATTCATAATAGCTAGACAGCAGAAATTACTCATATTCCTATCAATTTATAGACAACGCCTGTAATCCTAGCACTCTGGGAGACCGAGGTGAGTGTATTGCTTGAGCTCAGCAGTTTGAGACTAGCCTGAGCCAGAGTGAGACCCTGTCTCTAAAAAAAAATAGCTGGGCCGTCTGGCGAGCCCCTGTAGTCCTAGCTACTCAAGAGGCTGAGGCAAGAGAATCACTTGAGCCCAAGAGTTTGAGGTTGCTGTGAGCTATGACACTGTGGCACTCTATTGAGCGTGACAAAGTAAGACTCTATCTCAAAAAATATATATATAATATATATATATCTATAAATAGATAAGAAAATGTGGTATGTCCATACAATGGAATATTACTCAATCATAAAAATGAATGCAATTCTGATACATGCTACAACATGGAAGAACACAGAAAACATTATGCATACAATCTGAGGTATTTGATCAGGAAAAAGAATAGGAAAAAAATTATGTTAAATGAAAGAAGCCACTCACCAAGGACCACATATTGTATGATTCCATTTATATGAAATTTCCAGAATAGACAAATCTATAAAGACAGAAAGTAGATTAGTGGTTACCTAGGGCTGGGAGGTTGGGGAGGGGCATAGTGGGAACATCAGAAGTGATGGGTATGGGATTTCTTTTTTTTTTTTTTTTTTTGAGACAGAGCCTCAAGCTGTCCCCCTGGGTAGAGTGCCGTGGCATTACAGCTCACAGCAACCTCCAACTCCTGGGCTCAAGCGAGTCTCCTGCCTCTGCCTCCCAAGTAGCTGGGACCACAGGCGCCCGCCACAGCGCCTGGCTATTTTTTGGTTGCAGCCATCATTGTTGTTTGGCGGGTCCGGGCTGGGGATTCGAACCCGCCACCCTAGGTGTACGTGGCTGGCGCCTTAGCCGGTTGAGCCATAGGCGCCGAGCCGGGTATGGGATTTCTTTTGGAGGTGACAAAAATGTTCTAAAATTGCGATGATTATACAATTCTGTGAATATACTAAAAGCCGTTGAACTGTACGCTTTAAATGGGTACATTGTATGGGTAGTGAATTAAATCTCAATAAAGCTTTCAACAAAAAAAAGCTTTATCAAATGATCTGAAAGGGGGACATAGTCTGTATTTGCCAAGCCCTCTCCAAAATCTGTCCTGGAATTCTCTGCCCCTCTGCTGGGGTTGGGGCTCCCCTCACTTGTCTAAATTCTCACAGTTAGCAAGCTCCAAATAGGGATGGATGGGGGGCTTGATTCCCTCTGCTCCCCCTTAGAAATTTAGTTTGTGGAATATTGAGGCTCCAAAATTCCAAGATCGAGACTGCACGTTCTGAGGTGGAGACGGTGGACAATGGGAGGCGTGTTTGAGGAGTTAGATGGGTGGGAGGGAGATTTCCCCCAGATGGCTCAGAGAAACAGGGGTTAGGAGAACCCGAGTGGGAGAGAGGTGAGGGAGAGCAGAGGAACTCCAAGGGAAGAGAGAGGGACTTGGCCACAGCCCGGACTTCTCTGTGCCACGTGAAAGCCTCAGTCCCCTGGGAGATCAGAGCTGCATCTGGGGCGGAGGTCACCTGGGAGCTGAGGTCTTGCACTGTGGGGGTGTGGGTCTAGCTGCAGGAAGAACCCGGAGGGGAGGAGGAGGAAGCGAGGATTTGAGTCAGCAGCTATCAAATGTATTGCTCTAGGCCAGCCGGGCATGGTGGCTCATGCCTCTAATCCTAGCACTCTGGGAGGCCCAGGCAGGTGGATTGCTTGAGATCAGGAGTTCAAAATCAGCCTAAGCAAGAGAGAGACCCTATCTCTATTAAAAATCAAAAGCTAGCAAGTGGTGGTGCCTGTAGCTCAAGCGGCTAAAGCGCCAGCCACATACACCAGAGCTGGTGGGTTTGAATCCAGCTTAGGCCTGCCAAACAATGACAACTACAACTAAAAAATAGCCAGGCATTGTGGCGGGCGCCTGTGGTCCCAGCTACTCGGGAGGCTGAGGCAAGAGAATTGCTTAAGCCCAGGAGTTTGAGGTTTAAACTGTGAGCTGTGACCGCATGGCACTCTACCCAGGGCTAAAGCTTGAGGCTCTGTCTCAAAACAACCCCCCCCCGCAAAAAAAAACTAGCTAGGCGTAGTGGTACATCCCAGCTACTCAGGAGGCTGAGGCAAGAGGATTGCTCAAGCCCAGGAGTTTAAGGTTGCTGTGAGCTATATTGATGTCACAGCACTCTACTCAAGGCAACAGAGTGAGACTCCGTCTATAAATAAATAAATAAACAAACCTCCTCTGTGCCCCTGGTGAATCATGAGCGCCCTCAGAACACACAGTGTGTCCCCAAGGCCTCATAGGTGCTAACACATCCCCGTGTCATTAAACAGTTGTTGATTAATGACAACTGTTAAGTAGATGACTTGAGCTTCTTTGCAAGCTTATGATCCTTCGAGACAAGTGTCTAGGAAATCAGAGAGGCTTGAGTTTGAATCCAGTTCCTCTGCAGACTGGCCATGTGGTATTGGACTTCTCTGAGCCTTAGTTTCCTTCTCTTTAAAATAGGGCTAAAACCACTGACCTCACAGGGCTGTTAGGAGAATACCGTTCACACACGTGCCCAGCAAATAGAAGGTTTCCCACGTGCCCAGGGATGCTGGCCGGCCTGTCACGATTTAAAGCGGAAGAAGCACCATCAAAATCTTCAAGGTCACATGGTCTCACTGGGGGTGGGGAATAGGATTTGCCCCTGGAAACTGGTTCGCAGTAAAAAGGATTCTGTGGCTCGGCGCCTGTGGCTCAACCGGCTAGGGCGCCAGCCACGTACACCTAAGGTGGCGGGTTCGAATCCCCAGCCCGGACCCGCCAAACAACAATGATGGCTGCAACCAAAAAATGGCCGGG
>NW_003852404.1:7679478-7680913 GCF_000181295.1 Otolemur garnettii
AAAAAAAAAAAAAAAGGATTCTGTGACATACCCATAGAAATGGTATTGACAATGCCTCAAAGAAATTCAGTGACGAAGGTGGTTGGATATTTGGAGAAGAGGGGGGAGTTTGAAGGATGGGGTGGGGACTGTTGGAGATATAAAAAGTAGGAGGTGGGCACAGAGGCTGGGGGTCTGTGGCATTAGTATTACAGGAGCCTGCCTGGATTCGAACAGAAAGTTTGTACAGGGGGTGGGTGTGCAGCTGAATGTGAGGCTAGAGAGAAAGGCAGGCGAGATGCTAAGCAGGTCCAGGAAGGGATGTGTCCAGGCAAAGGTGTGGGTGCTTTGATGAACTGTAGCTTGGCCTTGAGACTTTAGGGTACCAAGACGGACAGACAGATATTCCCAATTCCCGTTCCTTAGCTGTCTCTAAGAACATGGAGCTTCAGCTACAGCAAGAGCAGCTGTGACATTCTTGGGCTTCTTTTAAAAATTAACATTAGTATTTTAAAGACATTGAGAAGTCCTATAGGAAAGAGCCTGTTTCGTTTTGTTTAACCCAGAGCTTTCCAAATGCCTTTAGCCTCTGAACCTCGTGGAGCATCTCAAGGGACCAAGATTCCAAACAAGGTCTTTAGCAAATGCTACCACAGGGGAAAGTGTGTGGGTTTTGGGATCCGACAGGCCATGGTTCACATCCTGCTCTGTGACCTAGTAACTGTTGGACCTTGAGCGAGTCTCTTTGCCTTCCAGAGCCTCCTTTTCCTTGGGGTCACTGGGAGAATTAGGAGGAATATGTACTTACCCCTCCTTGCCAGGCCTGGCCCTGCCTCTTTCCTAAGCCAGGCTTCTTATGTTCCAGACTCCACATGGGCTGCTGAAGCGGCAGTTAGGTGATGGGCTCGGCGGGACCGTGAGCAGATTTATCCTGTGGGAACACAGCAGCTGGTGCCCCTAACTTGGTAGCCTTGTTGGCTTGGCATGATGGATGCCAGAAACACCAAGATGCACACAGAGGGTAGGACCAAGGTTCCAGGGGCCCAGTCAAGTCCCAGTCTGAGGATCACCAGAAGGATGGCGGGTGTTGAGCCCACCATATCAGGAGTCAGCCAGGTAGGGACCTCATGTTCTGACCCCTCCACTCCCAGCCAGCACTCTTCCCTTTCCCTGCCCAGACTTCCTCTCCAACCGCTTTTTAATTAAGACTCTCAGTTATAAGGAAACAAAACCCAGTTCAAGCTAGGTTAAGCAGGAATGAAAAGATATCAGTTTGGGTAACTGGCAAATCCCTGGTAGACTTCAGGTATGGATGGATCAAGGTGCTAAACGAGTATCTCTTGGCTCTACCTTCCTCTGTGCTGTACTCATTCTCAGGAGGGCTTTCCCCACCAGGTAGCAAGGACTGACCTGGCTGCTGCAGGATTACATGTACCCATCTTTTTTTTTTTTTTTT
>NW_003852404.1:7680998-7682602 GCF_000181295.1 Otolemur garnettii
CTCCAACTCCTGGGCTCAAGCGATTCTCTTGCCTGAGCCTCCCAAGTAGCTGGGACCACAGGCACCCGCCACAACGCCCGGCTATTTTTTTGGTTGCAGCCGTCATTGTTGTTTGGCGGGTCCGGGCTGGGGATTCGAACCCACCACCTTAGGTGTACGTGGCTGGCCCTTAGCTGGTTGAGCCATAGGCGCCGAGCCACATGTACCCATCTTACATCCTCTGGCCTAGCATCTCCAGCAGGAAGAAAGCCTCTTTGCCATAATCAAAAGCATGTCTCTGGCCTCACTGTTATTGGCCCAGTTAGTGATCACGTGCTCATCCCTGAACCAGTCACCATGGCAGGGGGTGTGGCCTGGACCTCTTGGTACAATGGAGATGGAGGCGATAGATGGCGCCCCTGAGCCCCATGGGCCAAATGGAGAAGGGAAGGAAAAGAATGCTGGCTATGGTAACAGGGAGCAATGCTGGGTGAGGAAACCCAGAACCGCCTCCATATTCTAGTTGGTGCCTTCTATGGCCTTTGGTCCCCTTTGTAGCCTCCAGCTCCCCCTAACTGCCCTGACAGTTACTCTGGGCTTCTATCTGTTCCTCTCCTAGGCCTCCACCTGGCATCCTTAAGCTTCCATCACCTTTCAGCCCCTTGCGATTAAATATGTTTCTTTTTGAAAGTGCCAAGTAGAATGAACTGAAGAGCATAAAGAAGACTCTCCTCTCCATCTAGTTTTCCCAAGGCCAAAATGTCAGGTTCAAACCCAGCCCCTTCCCCCCGCCCCCCAAAAAAGTCAACATTCCCTTGAGTTAAGTATTTTCCTCCCCAGTAACCTCTGGTTTAAATTCTGGCTTCCCCTGGGGCGGGGAAGAGGGCCTGGTAGGAAGAAACCTTGGAGGGAGTCTGGGACAAACATTCAGACCTTCTTTCATCCACCTGTTTAGTTCGTCAATAAGCATACTGATAGGGTCCCAGTCCTGCCGCCTAACCAGCTGTATGACCTTGAGCAGGTCACTGCACCCTTTTGAGCCTCTTTTGTTTCATGGTGAGAACTATGTGAGTTAGATCCCTGGAACGCATCTGGCATAGGCCCTGCCTGGTAGTAGGTGCCCCTGTCAGTGTTAGCTCACATTAGAATCATTTATAATATCAGTGAATTAATGGAGCCAGGCTGTTTGGAGGTTGCCACTTCTGGTGAGGCTTGGAGCTGTGTCTAGATCCCTCCAGATCTAAAGAGTAATGGACCAAGATAGTGATCAAAACTTACTCCCAGGCCAGGCACAGTGGTGCATGCCTGTAATCATAGCACTCTGGGAGGCTGAGGCAGGAGGAGCCCAGGAGTTCGAGACCAATTCAAGCAAGAGTATGACCCTGTCTTTATTAAAAAAAAATTGAAAAATGAGCCATGTGTTATGGCGGGCACCTCTAGTCTCAGCTACTTGAGAGGCTGTGGCAAGGATCCCCTTGAGCCCGAGAGTATGAAGTTGCTGTGACTTAGGACACCACAATGCTCTACAGAGGATGACAAAGTGAGACACTGTCTCAAAAAAAAAAAAAAAAAAAAAAAAAAATCCGGCTCGGCGCCTATAGCTCAACCGGCTAAGGCGCCAGCCA
>NW_003852404.1:7682860-7685809 GCF_000181295.1 Otolemur garnettii
CCCATTTCCAGAGCCTGAGTTTTGAAGTAGCAGAATTTGGGGAAAGCCTCTTGCAGACACTGTGGGAGTCCTGGAGTCCCCTAGGTGCTTTTTCAAGCTACTTGGGACTAGCCCCTTGTCTCAGGCACTAATTGGAACTCTGGGTCTGTGGCAGAGCCTTTACTGCTGTGCCATAGCTTCTGGCCTGGGCCTGGCCTTGAGTTCCAGCCTCCCTCTCCGTGCCTCTCGGCTCCCCCCCCACCTGTCTCCAATGCTTCCCCAACTTAGGTACATGATCTCCCTGTCCCTGGGACAAGGAGGATGTCTGAGGGGATGGGGAGAACCCCTCTTTGATACTCAAAAGCCAGCCTTGAGCCAGTGCCATGGGCATCTCTGTCTAGGTCGTGTTTCCAGATGCTACAGAAGTGGGCAGCGGGAAGCAGCCCTTATCAGCTCCAGGAAGGCCAGAGAAGGGGCGTGAACACAGAGAAGCATCCGAGGAGGGGCCCCCAGACCTCAGGACCCAGGAGCAGAAGCCTCCAGCAAGACGAAGGTGAGCCGGGGGCTTTTCGGGAACAGGTCTAGGAGAGAATCCCCCTGGAATCAACCTGGAGGAGAGAGAAACTCTAGAACTCCCAGACTAGGGCAGATCCTGGCCACAGCGCCCTGCACTTCTCTTCCATAGCACTACTTGTACTAAACCATTACTGTGTTAACCTTTTATCAGAGCACCCGCCCACCCCCTGTTAAGCCTCTCTTATGTGTCTTTTTTTTTTTTTTTGAGACAGAGTCTTACTTTGTTACCCTCAGTAGAGTGCCAGGCATCATAGCTCACAGCAACCTCAAAGTCTTGGGCTTAAGCAATTCTCTTGCCTCGGCCTCCCAAGTAGCTGGAACTACAGGCACCCACCACAACGCCCGGCTATTTTTTGTTGCAGTTGTGTCATCGTTGTTTAGCAGTCCTGGGCCGGGTTTGAATCCTCCAACCTCGGTGTATGCGGCTGGTGCCATAACCACTGTGCTACAGGCACTGAGCCTGTGTCTTGTTCAAGGCACATTTATATGTCCTATTTGGCCACAAGTTCCTCATGCCTAGTACTGTGCCTGGCATATAGTAGATACTCAATAATTTTTTGTTTTGGAGACAGAACCTCAAGCCGTCCCCCTGGGTAGAGTGCTGTGGCATCACAGCTCACAGCAACCTCCAAATCCTGAGCTCAAGCGAGTCTCCTGCCTCTGCCTCCCAAGTAGCTGGGACCACAGGCACCCACCACCATCGCCTGGCTATTTTTTGTTTGCAGCCGTCATTGTTGTTTGGCGGCCCTGAGTTGGATTCGAACCCGTCACTTTAGGTGTATGTGGGCTGGTGCCTTAGCCACGTGAGCCATAGGCACCAAGCCATCTTTCACTGAATTAATAGAAGAATGCACAGAGAGGCTGAGAGACACAGAAACATACAAAGATGTGCGTGATATTATTGTTATTGTTTTCTAAAGTTTGTATATATTTTTAATCTATTCTACAGCAAGTATTTTTTTTTCCTTGAAATAGAGTCTTAACTTTGTCACCCTCAGTAGAGTGTTGTAGCGTCACAGCTCACAGCAACCTCAAACTCTTGGGCTCAAGTGATCCTCTTGCCTCAGCCTCCCAAGTAGCTGGGACTACAGGCACCCACCACGATGCCTGGGTCTTTTTTAGAGATGGGGTCTTGCTCTGGCTAAGGCTGGTCTTGAACCTGTGAGCTCAGGCAATCCACCCACCTTGTCCTCCCAAGTCTTGGGATTATGAGCGTGAGCCACCGCACCTGGTCAAGAATGTATTCTTCTAACAAGAGAAGGTCCCAGCTGGGCGCTGTGGCTCATGTCTGTAATCCTAACACTAACACTCTGGGAGGCTGAGGCAGGTGGATTGCTTGAGCTCAGGAGTTTGAGACCAGCCTGAGCAAGAGTGAGATCCTATCTCTATTAAAAATAGAAGAACCAGCTGGCCATTGTGTCAGGTGCCTGCAGTCTGGAGGTTGAGGCAAGAAGATCACTTGAGCCCAAGAATTTGAGGTTGCTGTGAGCTATCGCCATGGCACTCTACCTAGGGTGACAGAGTGAGACTGTGTCTCAAAATAAAATAAAATAAAATAAAAGGAGAAGGTCAAGGGACCCAGAGAGAGGCAAAGTGAACAACTTGAGGAAGAGGAATAGTGAAGACTAACTGGCTTATTACTGAAATTTGATTATAACCCAAAACTCCTAAATAACCTCTACGTGGAAAGTTAGGGGAATCAACCCAAGCCAGGTTTGAACCCCGCTGAGATAAATAAATGCTGCACACCTCACATATATACATACACGCATACCATGTTGGTGGAAATACAAACCGTTTCAACATATCTGTTTCACTAACTTGGTGATTTGTTTCAACTGCCTTTAAATTGTCTTGCCCGGCTTGGCTCCCATAGCTCAGGGAGTAGGGTGCCAGCCACATACACCGAGGCTGGCGGGTTCAAGCCCAGCCCGGACCTGCTAAAACAATAATGACAACTGCGACCGAAAAATAGCCGGGTGCTGTGATGGGTGCCTGTAGTCTCAGCTACTTGGGAGGCTGAGGCAAAAGAATCGTTTGAGCCCAAGAGTTTAAGGTTGCTGTGAGCTGTGATGCCACAGCACCCTACTGAGGGCGAGACAGTAAGACTCTGTCTCTAAATGAATACATAAATACATAAATAAATTGTCTTAACCCTCATCCATTTCTAGAAATACTCCCTAAGGAAATACTTCGTGATTCAGGCGAAGTTTTATGCACAAAGATATTCCCTGTCACATTATTTTAAATATTAAGAAATTGGGGCTCAGCGCCTATAGCTCAACCGGCTAAGGCGCCAGCCACGTACACCTAGGGTGGCGGGTTCGAATCCCCAGCCCGGACCCGCCAAAACAACAATGACGGCTGCAACCAAAAAATAGCCGGGCGTTGTGG
>NW_003852404.1:7686393-7691012 GCF_000181295.1 Otolemur garnettii
GAATGGCGCCTGTGGCTTAAAGGAGTAGGGCACCAGCCCCATATGCTAGAGGTGGTGGGTTCAAACCCAGCCCCGGCCAAAAACTGCCAAAAAAAAAAAAAAAAAAAGAAAGAAAAAAGAAAAATGTGTTTCTGAAGGGATTTTTGCATGGAAAAAATGTAAGCTACATGTTAATTAAAAAAAAGTAGATCACAAAATTATTCATGCAATGTGATTAGAACGATTTAAAATTATTCAGACGGCATCCATAGCTCAGTGGGTAACTGTGCCAACCACATACACTGAGGCTGCAGGTTCACACCTGGCCTGGGCCAGCTAAAACAATGACAACTGCAACAACAAAAATAGCCAGGCGTAGTGGTGGGTGACTGTAGTCCCCGTTTGGGAGACTGAGGCAAAGAAGACAGCTTAAGCCCATGAGTTTGAGGTTGACGTGAGGTATGACCCCATGGCACTCTACTCAGGGCTATGGGTGAGGCTCTGCCTCAAAAAAATAATAATGGTAAAATAAAATAATGCAATTATTTGAAGATGGCTATTAAATAAATAAATCTCCATTAAAATATGTATGTGTACTCAGAGGAAGAGGCCTGGGGGAAATACTGCAGAATATTAAAGTGAGATCAGAGAAACAGAGTCACATTTTGAGCTGTTATCTTTAGTTTTACCCCGGGGCTCAAAGTCTCTCAACCTCTCTGCAGCCCAGTTCTGATTTCTCTGTTTTTTGTTGTTTTCCGACAAATGATAAATAATACTAAAAAACGGAAGTCCTAACCCCCTCAATGTTCACAGCAAAGTGTCTGTGGTTTGGGGAATTCGTATGAGTCCTTCACTGGTTATCCTGGGCATTAAGTATGCACCTATGGTGTGTCTAACTGTAAAAGAATGTAAAACAGGGTGGCACCTATGGCTCAGTGGTAGGGGGCCGGCCCCATAAACCGAGAGCGGCGGGTTCGAACCTGGCCCTGGCTAAACTGCCACAAAAAAATAGCTAGGCATTCTGGCAGACACCTGTAGTCCCAGCTACTTGGGAGGCTGAGGCAAGAGAATCACCTAAGCCCAGGAGTTGGAGGTTGCTGTGAACTGTGACGCTACGGCACTCTACTGAGGGTGATAAAGTGAGACTCTGTCTCTAAAAAAAAAGTTAAAACAATGCCCCAGTGTGGGAGGTGAGGTGTCCCTTATCGGCTTTCCCCAGGAAGAAGCAGTCATCGTGGGCTCCCCAGGAAGGGCCTGGGGAGCTGCAAGCAGGCTAAGCCTGAGAATGAGCTGGAGTTGCTACCTTCCAGGGTTCCTGCCGTACCAGAGGGGCTGCAGCAGCCAGGCTTGGGGAAAGAGACTGAGGACCAGCAGGTGAAACAACAACGGAACCCGAGGACTCCAAAGGGTCAGCCCCCTGAGAGCTGCCAGGTAACCCCTAGGAGATCTGGGCAGAAGGGAATAGAATGACCTACCCATAGGGGGAGCACTCCGGGAGGCCAAGGTGGGAGCATGGCTTGAGCTCAGGATTTCAAGACCAGCCTGAGCAAGAGCAAGACCCCATCTCTACTAAAAATTGAAAAATTAGCCAATGGATGCCTGTAGTCCCAGCTACTTAGGAGGCTGAGGCAGGAGGATCCTTTGAACCAAGAGTTTAAGGCTGCTGTGAGCCAGGCTGATACCAGCACACTCTAGCCTGGAAAATAGAGTGAGACTCTGTCTCTGGGTTAAAAAAGAAAAAGAAGGCTCAGCGCCCATAGCACAGTGGTTACAGCACCAGCCACATCCGCTGAGGCTGGCGGGTTTGAACCCAGTCCTGGCCAGCTAAACAACAATGACAATTGCAACAAAAAAATGGCTGGGCGTTGTGGAGGGCACCTGTAGTCCCAGCTAATTGTGAGGCTGAAGCAAGAGAATCGCTTAAGCCCAAGACTTTGAGGTTGCTGTGAGCCATGATGCCACAGTACTCTACTTAGGGCAACATACTAAGACTCTGTCTCAAAAAAAAAGGGCAGCACCTGTGGCTCAGTGGGTAGGACGCCGGCCCCATATACTGAGGGTGGCAGGTTCAAACCTGGCCCCAGCTGAACTGCAACAACAAAATAGCCGGGCATTGTGGCAGGCACCTGTGGTCCCAGCTACTCCGGAGGCTGAGGCAAGAGAATCACCGAAGCCCAGGAGCTGTGACGCCACAGCACTCTACCGAGGGCAATAAAATGAAACTCTTTCTCTACAAAAAGAAAGAAAGAAACTAGCCACAATCAAGAAAACAACAGTCTCTCTCCCAGCACCCCTCTCTCCCTGACTCCTTGTCTCTCTCTCATCCTTTGTCCCACTAATCTCCCACTGACTATCTCTATAGATTTGTTTGTATTTCCTGGAATTTTACTTAAATGTAATTGTACAGTGTACATTCTCCTTGTCTTCCTGCCTGCTTGCCTGCCTTTCTTTTTTTAAATTTTTATTATTTTGCCGGGGCCAGGTTTGAACCCACTACCTCTAGTAGATGGGGCCAGCACCCTACTCCTTGAGCCACAGGAGCCACCTGCCTCTCTTTTTCTAGGCAGAGTCTTACTTTGTCAACCTCGGTAGAGTGCTGTCGCATCAGAGCTGATAGCAACTTCAAACTTGGGATTAAGCAGTCCTCCCAAGTAGCTAAGACTACAGGTGCCCATCCCAGCACCTGGCTATTTTTAGAGTTGGGGTCTTGCTCTTGCTCAGGCTGGTCAGTCTGGTCTTTTTCGCTCTGTATGTTTGAGATTCATCTGTGTTATAGTATGTATCAATACTTTACTTGGGCGGTGCCTGTGGCTCAAGGAGTAGGGTGCCTGCCCCATATGCCCGAGGTGGCAGGTTCAAACCCAGCCCTGGCCAAAAAATTGCAACAACAACAACAAAAGAAATACTTTGCGCTTGTTGTTGGTCAGCAGTATATCCATTGCCTGTGTACCACAATTCATTTATCCATTCAGCTATTGATGGACATGTGTGTTATTTCCACTTTTTGACTATTACAACTAAAATATCTGAACATTTGTGTCCATATGGACAAATGCTTTCATTTCTCTTGGGCAAATGTCTAGTAGTGGAATGGATCAAAAGGGGTATTAAGAAATTGCCACGCTGGGTGGCACCTGTGGCTCAGTGGGTAGGGCGCCAGCCCCATGTACCTAGGGTGGTGGATTCGAACCGGCCCCAGCCAAACTGCAACAAAAAAATAGCTGAATAGTCAATTTTCATTTACATTTTGCCCTCTTAAGACCTGTAAATAAATGTATGTGGGTTTTTTGCATAAAAAAATAGCCACTGGGTGGCGCCTGTCGCTCAGTGAGTAGGGTGCCAGCTCTATATACTGAGGGTGGCAGGTTTGAACCCGGCCCGGGCCAACCTGCAACAAAAAATAGCCAGGCGTTGTGGCAGGTGCCTATAGTCCCAGCTACTCGGGAGGCTGAGGCAAGAGAATCACCTAAGCTCAAGAGCTGGAGGTTCTGTGAGCTGTGACGCCACAGCACTCTACTGAGGGTGACAAAGTGAAACTGTCTCTAAAAAAAAAAAAAAGAAAGAAAGAAACTGCCATACTTCTTTCCCAAGTGGTTGGAATATTTTACGTCCCCATTAGCAATGTACAAGAATTCCAGCTGCTCTGCCCTTAAAACTGGGTATGGTCAATCTTTTTAATTTTCAAATAGTGTGTAGTGGAATTTCATTGGGTCCTTAGTTTTTATTTCCCTAATGACTAATGATGTGGAGAGCATTTTTTCACACACTTATGGACCGTTTGTATATCTTCCTTGGAGAAATGTCTAGTCAAATACTTTGCCCACTATTTTAATTGTATTAGTCATTTTATTGTTGAGTTATAAGAGTTCTTTTTAGGTTCAGTGCCTGTGGCTAAAGCAGCTAAGACGCCAGCCACATACACCTAAGGCGGCGGGTTCAAATCCAGCCCAGGCCCGCCAAACAACAATGATGGCTCAACCAAAAAATAGCCGGGCGTTGTGGCGGGTGCCTGTAATCTCAGCTACTTGGGAGGCTGAGGCAGGAGACTCGCTTGAGCCCAGGAGTCGGAGGTTGCTGTGAGCTGTGATGCCATAGCATTCTACCCAGGGCGACAGCTTAAGGCTCTGTCTCAAAAAAAAAAAAAAGTTCTTTTTATATCCTGGACACCAGACTCTTATGGGCATAATTTTTTCTCATATATTGGTAGGGGGTTTGTTTTCACTTTCTGCTTCTTTCTAAAAAAATAAAAATTGCTTGTTTGTTTTCTTAATATTGAGTTTTGAGAGCTCTTATCTATTCTGAATACAAATCCTTTTTCAGATATATATCATGCAGATGTTTTCTCCCAATCTGTGACGGACTTGTCTTTTTATTCTCCGAACGATGACTTGCAAAAAACAGAAGTTCTTCATTCTGATAAAGTCTAATTTACCGTTTTTTTCTTTTACTGGTGTTATATCTTAGAAGTTTTTGCTTAACCCAAGGTCACATAGGATTTTCTTATACTTTCATCAAGAGGTATTAGAGTTTTAGGTGTAACATTTACATTTGTGGGGCAGTGCCTGTAGCTCAAGGAGTAGGGTGCTGGCCCCTTATGCCAGAGGTGGTGGGTTCAAATCCAGCCCTGGCCAAAAAAAAAA
>NW_003852404.1:7691446-7692863 GCF_000181295.1 Otolemur garnettii
AAAAAAAAAAAATCAGTTGACCACACATGTGGGTCTGTTTCTAGACTCTGCTTTGTTCCATTTGTTTATTTATCTTTCCTTATCCCAGTACCACGTTGTTTCAATTACAATAGCTTTCTCATAAGTTGTGAAGTCAGTGTAACCCTCCGCCTTTTAAGGAGCATCATGAAGGATTATCATTCTCTGAAACATCCCTTGGAAAATCCCCTTTAAAGGGGATCTTCGCACTTTTGCAGGCTCCCATTCCACCCCCACATGGATCATGACTTTGGGTAGGCCACACCTTCTCTGGGCCTCAATTTTCTCATCCCTCAAAATATAGGGGTATCTGTCCTTACCTTCTGGAGGTGCTAGGAGGATTCAGTTAGATAATGCCTGCAGTACCTGCACCCTAGTAAGCATGTAATAACTGGGTTCTGGGTGACTGTGAGATTCCCCTGGGAACCATAACAGGGTTCGCCATCCTAGGTGTCCTTGTCCTTGGCAGGGCTCTGAGCATCACTCCACCCTAGATCACAAGGCAGCAAATGGGTCAGACATGATGCAGCCAACAGAGCCTTGTTCCACCTTGGACAGCTGTGGACAGCCCCTGGGAGACAAGCCCTCCAAGGAGGCAGCCAACGCACACAGCAGGCCCCAAGGAGCTCTGCCAGAGCCTGGCCCAGGGGAACAGGAAGAAAGCTCCCAGGAAGCACGTCCTCTAATGCCCATGGCGACTCCAGAGGAAAAGACAGCCAACCACTTCCTGCCATCCATGCCAGGACCTAAAATACCCAAAGAAGGGTAAGTCGCTCTCCAATGCCATCCCCTTCCTGATTCCCTGCTCCCACCAAGTTTGCTTTTCTGCCAAAAGTCACAGGTGAGGTGAGTTCTAGTCTTGACCTAGTGTAGGACCTCAGGCAAGTCATGCCTCTCTGGGCCTCAGTTTCCCCATCTGTATAATAGCTCTAATATTAGAATCCTTTGTCCCTTGGGCCTGTGTACAGGGGAATGAGGAGCCCCTCTGAGATGAGAAGGCCTAGAGGATGAAGCTGGGTTGATAGAACTGAGTCCTCTGGGGCTGAGAGGTAGGTAGGAGGGGCAAGCCTTGGGCTGAGTCCTCCCCTACCTGGGAATTTCTCTCCTATTTAGGGGCGAGGCTGTGGAGACCCAACCAGCACAGGCACCTCTTCTTCTGTCAGTAAGTAGGGCCGCAGTGGGATTAGGGATGGAGTATGGGGAATGTGGGGACTCAGAAGGAGGAAGAGAACAGAGGTGGAAACGGGACAGGATTCGGAGTTAAACCGGGGGAGGTGTGTGTGAGAGTGAGCACATGTGTGTGCATGTGTGTATGTGTGTGCATGTGTGTATGTGTGTGCATGTGTGTATGCACGTGTGTATTTTGGGGAGGGTGTCAAAGATGCTCTTTTTTTTTTTT
>NW_003852404.1:7693081-7695322 GCF_000181295.1 Otolemur garnettii
GGGCTGGGGATTCGAACCCGCCACCTTAGGTGTACGTGGCTGGCGCCTTAGCCGGTTGAGCTATAGGTGCCGAGCCCAAAGATGCTCTTATACCCTGGAGTCCTTAGGTTCATCCCAGGTGGCACCTGGTTCCACATCAGAGTAGATTTTCCCACCCATTTACCTTCAGCCACAGCCACTCAATCCAAAGTTTCCCTGAACACCTGGGAGGCTTCCCAACCTCCTCTCACCCATCCCTTCCTCCTATAGCTCCATCACTTTCTAATTCTTTCCTTCTTATTTTTATTTTCTCCTTGAGACAGAGTCTCACTCGTGCCCAAGCTAGAGTAGCATCAGCCTAGCCCACAGCAACCTCAAACTCCTGGGCTCAAGTGGATCCTCTTGCCTCAGCCTCACAAGTAGTAGGACTATAGGCATCTGCTACGATGTCCAGCTAATTTGTTTGGGTTTCTTTCCTATTTTTAGTAGAGACGGAGCCTTGCGCGTGCTCAGGCTGATCTCGAACTCCTGAGCTCAGGCGATCCTCCTGCCTCAGTCTCCCAGAGTGGTAGGATTATAGGCGTGAGTCACCTTGTCTGGCTTCCTAGCTCTTTGACCTGACCAGGCAACCTGCAGATACACAAGGTCATGACCAAACCCTGCCAATTCTGCAAAACCCCAACCCTGGCTGAATCCAGCCAGCCACATACCCTGAGAGCAGCTCAGCACAGTTGGGGAAGACTTGGTCTTGTTGATGGGTTTTTCTTTTTTTTGACATAGAGTCTCAGTATGTTGCCCTCAGTAGAGTGCTGTGGTGTCACAGCTCACAGCAACCTAAAACTCTTGGGCTTAAGTGATTCTCTTGCCTCAGCCTCCCAAGTAGCTGAGACTACAGGTGCCTGCCCAACACCCATCTATTTTTATTTTTTATGTTTTGGTTGTAGTTGTCACGGTTGTTTAGCAGGCCCGGACTGGATTTGAACCTGTCGGCCCCAGTGTATGTGGCCAGTGCCCCACCCACAAAGCTATGGGCGCTGAGCCTTGTTGATGGGTTTCATTTGCAACAGTGATCATCTGTACCTGATGCTCCTGGTAATCCTTGGTGCTCCCTGCCACATCACCCTCCTCCTCTGCCCCAGGATGTCCCTTCAGAACGGCACCCTCATGCCCTGTATCTCCCCTTGTGCGTCACTGAAAGACAAATGAATCAGATGCGAAAAGCCAGCCCCAAATCCACTTCCCTTCCCTTTATTGGTTACAATGGAAGCTGGGGGGGGGGGTCCCTGCCCCCACCAATGGTTGGTTC
Organism: Otolemur garnettii; assembly: GCF_000181295.1. NCBI lineage: Eukaryota > Metazoa > Chordata > Mammalia > Primates > Galagidae > Otolemur > Otolemur garnettii. Next base: position 7,694,367 of record NW_003852404.1, read on the forward strand.
CCCCCTTTATTCATTAGCTCCCACCCCTTACACATGATCTATCTCCCCGTTTCTACAGGCTCATACCCATGGGCAACCCCCACATGGGTTAGTGTGGGTGTTACGAAAAGCCAAACACCAGCCCCTCCCCCTGGTCCACACTAACCTCTTTGCCGCCTGTCACAGCCCAACACCCAGGAGTCAACCCCCTCCACTAGCTCCACCTACTTGTCCTTCCTCAGCCTATTCCAATATAAGCCTTAGCCACAACCTCCCTTTGGCTAAATGAAACGGAAAAGCACCGTCCTTACAGAGCCTTCCTTCCTCAAAGACTCGGGTGACACAGTGGCTCGCTCCCCGCTCCTCCTCCTTGCTGGTTTCTCCTCTCCCATCTCCACTCTCTCCTTGGCTGAGCCCATCCAGTCTCTTTGGTCATTCCCTAATCCGTATCTCCAAGGCCAGGCTGTACCTTTAAATTCCAGGCTCATATTCCAATTGCCTAATTGATTTTCGCCTACTAGCTGAGTCACTTCTCAAAGTCTTGGCCAGAGCAGTCTTCCTCATCTCACAAATGACACTGCCTTTCACTCAGGGGCCCATGCCAAGCAGCTCAAAATCACTTCTGATCCTTCTTTGTCCTTCTGCAATCCCTTTACACCCAATGCATCAACAAGCTCTGTCTGGCACTACCTACAAAATAAATCCCAAATGCATCCCTTCCCCACCCCCTCTCCCATTACCCTGGTCCGAGCCTCATCCTCTTAGAATAAAATCCAAATCTTCAGTGAGACTCACAAGGCCTGTGTCTACCCACTCTCGTCCAACTTCCAGCCCTTGGATGTGCCAAGCTTATTCCCACTTCAGGGTTTTACAAATGCTACCCCCACACTTGAAATACTCCCCATAGATATTCTCATGGCTGACCCCATGGAATCATTCAGGTATCAACTTAAATGTCATTTTTTTTTTTTTTTTTT
>NW_003852404.1:7697080-7707666 GCF_000181295.1 Otolemur garnettii
GTGGCTCAAGGGAGTAGGGCACCGACCTCATATGCCAGAGGTGGTGGGTTCAAACCCAGCCCTGGCCAAAAAAAAAAAAAGGCTTGAATGACAAAAAGTGAGCCACTCACAGAAAAGGGGACAAGAGTGTTCTAGGCAGTGTCAGCAGCAACGTTAAGTCACTGGGCAAGACCAAACCCAACAGGAAGGTCCAAGTGGGGAGATGGGGCAGAGAAAAGATTAGTGAGGGTTTCGAAGGCCAGGGTGAGGGTTTTGGCATAGATTTTAAGTCTAAGCTAAGCCATTGAAGAGTTGTAGGCAAGAATGAGAGAGAATCTGATGTGAGCTGGAAACACGGATATAGCGGCAGAGAACTTGGGGGTGAGCCAGGGAGGAGACTGTGGAAGTGTTGTACCACTAGATGGCGGTGGGACTTGGACCAGGGTGGTAGCAGCAGCGGGGGAGAAAGTGCACAGGGATTCTGGAGGTGGTACCCGCAGGACTTGCCGGTGGGCTCCCTGGGGGGAGAGGCAGGTTAGAGAAAGAAGAATTTTTAAAAAATACAAGAAAATAACCCATGTGGCAAGGATGTGGAGAAATTGGAACCTTTGTGCACTCACTGCTAGTAGAAATACAAATGGTATAACCACTGTGGCAAATAGTAGGGTGGTTCTTCAATAAATTAAAATTAGATCAGTTATGAGGGCTCGCGCTTATAATCCTGATGCTCTGGGGGGCTGAGGCAGGAGGATCAAACTCCTTGAACCCAGGAGTTTGAGACCCACTTGAACAAGAGCAAGACCCCATCTCCTCAAAAAATAGAAAAAATTAGCCAGGCCTGGAGGCGGGCCTGTAGTCCTAGCTACTTGGGAGGCTGAGGCAGGAGGATCACTTGAGCCTAGGAGTTTGAGGTTGCTGTGAACTAGGCTGGTGCCACTAGCCTGGGCAACAGAGTGAAATGCTATCTCCAAAAATAAATAAATAAATAAATAAAATAAAATCTCATTGTAAAGTTACCCTATAATGCAGCAATTGCATTTCTGGGTCTCTACCCCAAGGATTTGAAAGCAGGTTCTCAAAGAGATGTTTGTACACTCATGTGCATAGCACTTACTCACAATAGCTAAAACATGGAAGCAACCCAAGTGTCATTGACAGAAGAATGGATAAACAAAATGCAGTCCATACATACAACAGTATATTATTCAGCCTTAAGAAGAAAGAAAGTTCTTGGCTTGGCGCCTGTGGCTCAAGCAGCTAAGGCACCAGCCATATACACCTGAGCTGGCAGGTTTGAATCCAGCCCAGGACGCCAAACAACAATGATGGATGCAACCAAAAAATAGTCGGGCGTTGTGGCGGGCACCTGTAGTCCCAGCTACTTGGGAGGCGGAGGCAGCAGAATCGCTTGAGCCCAAGAGTTGAAGGTTGCTATGAGCTGTGATGCCATAGCATTCCATCTAGGGTGAAGCTTGAGGCTCTGTCTCAAAAAAAAAAAAAAAAGAAAGAAAAAGAAAATTGTGATGTATGCTACAATATGGATGAGCCTTGAGGACATTATGTTAAGTGAAATAAGCCCATCATAGAAAGACAAAGTGATTCCACTTCTCGGAGGTACTTAGTCAAATTCATAGAGACAGGAAGTGGCAATGGTGGTTACCAGGAGCTGGAGGTGTGGTAAGGGGGCAGGGGTGTTGTTTAGCATAAATTTATTTTTTACAATTTATTTAGCAGGCCCAAGCCAGGTTTGAACCTGCCAGCCCTGCTACATGGGGCTGGTGCTCTAACCACAGAGCAACGGGCGGCTCCCCTGGGGGGTTTGTTTAATGGGTATGAAGTTTCAGTTTTACAAGATGGAAAAAGAGCTATGGAGAGACTCAGCGGCAATGGGTGCACATGCTGCGGGTATTTAATGCCACTGATCTGTACACTTAAAAATGATAAAGAGGGGCGCGACGCCCATAGTACAGTGGTTACGGCGCCAGCCACATATACTAAGGCTGGCAGGTTCGAACCCAGCCCGGGCCAAATAAACAATGACAACTGCAACAAAAAATAGCCAGGCATTGTGAGGGGTGCTTATAGTCCCAGCTACACGGGAGGCTGAGGCCAGAGAATCGCTTAAGCCGAAGAGTTTGAGGTTTCTGTGAGCTGTGACGCTAGAGCACTCTTATTGAGGGTGACATAGTGAGACTCTGTCTCAAAAAAAAAAAAAGATAGGGCAGCACCTGTGGCTCAAAGGAGTAGGGTGCTGGCCCCATATACCGGAGGTGGCAGGTTCAAACCCAGCCCCAGCCAAAAGCTGCAAAAAAAAAAAAAAAAAAGATAAAGATGATAACTGTTATATGTATTTTACCACAATAAAAAAAAAGTTGGAAAAGAAAAAAAGGATTCTAGGCTGGGCGCAGTGGTTCATGCCTATAATCCTAGCACTCTGGGAGGCCGAGGCAGGTGGATTGCTTGAGCTCAAGGATTTGAGACCAGCCTGACCAAAACTAAGACCCCTATCTCTACTGAAAATAGAAAATCTGAGGCAAGAGGATCTCTTGCGCCCAAAAGTTTGAGCTTGCTGGGAGCTATGATGCCACAGCAATCTACTCAGGGTGACAACTTGAGACTCTGTCAAAAAAAAAAGGATTCTAGGTCTGGGTCCTGAGGACAGGTGGTGTCATTACCTGAGACGGTGACTTGGGGAGGCAGCAGTAGAAGGCCTTCTGCTCTTGTCCTGTTCTAGACACCCAAGGACATCAAGGAGAATGTCTGGTGTTAGAAAGGACAAAGAAATGTGGAGAAAGTGGGGTCATGGGAAGGAGGACGACATTTGGGTGGGAGGTGTGGGGGGTGGCTACGGATCAGGGAGCAGAGTGAAGACAAATCCTGGGGTCTCCCCAGCAAGAGTGAGGAGGACCCCTGGAAGCAGACCAGGGAGTGGCCAGGGAGGTGGGTGTCTAGAGCATTTCCAGAAGGACAGAGTGGTCATCTGCGTCTAAAGCTGCCGAGGGGTCAGCTCAGATGAGGGCAGAGATCTGACCATGGCTTTGGGCCTTGGGCTGAACAGTTTTGGGGATTGGAGGACAGAAGCCTGATGGGGGATTGGAGGGCCGTGAACTCAGAGAACAACCGACTCTTTCAAGGAATTTTTTTTTTTTTAAGACAGAATCTCACTCTGTTACCCAGGCAACAGAGTGCAGTGGCATCATCATAGCTTACTGGGCTCAAATCACCAACTCCTGGGCTTCAGATTTCCTCCTGCCTCAGCCTCCCAAGTAGCTGGGACTACAGGTGCACTCTACCTTGCCCAGCTCATTTTTCTTTTTCTTTTTTATTTTTTTTTGCAGTTTTTGGCAGGGGCTGGGTTTGAACCCACCACCTCCAGCATATAGGGCTGGTGTCCCACTCCTTTGAGCCATAGGCGCCACCCTAATTTTTCTATTTTTAGTAGAGATGGGGCCTTGCTTTTGCTCAGGCTGATCTCAAACTCCTGGGCTCAAGTGATCCTCCCACCTTGGCCTCCCAGAATGCTAGGATTACAGGCCTGAGCCACCGCATCCGGCCTCTTTCAAGGAATTTTGTGATAAAAAAGGAATAGAGACCTGAGATGGTAGCTGGAGGGGGGTCTGGTGTCAGGAAGGTTTGCTTTTGTTTTTGTTTTGTTTTGAAAGAAGGAAGTTAATATATTGATGGAGAAAGTATACCTGATGCTTTAGGAAAAGAGAGTGTGTGGCAAGTGCAGTCTTTGATTGGGAGAATCTAGGCCTGGCCTGGTCACAGGCAGGCTGAGGACAGCCCGTCCTTCTGATGGGAGCACACAGGTGCAGGAGGTGGCTGGGTTTGCTGAATGAATGAAAGGAGTTTATTGAGTGCCTGCTGCGTGCTGGTTGCTGGGTAAACGTGGATAAAAGGGGCAGACAACACACATGGAGCTTACCGTTTTACCTCCTGTTCTGGAGGTCAAACAAGGAGTAGCTCACTTAAGACTGCAGAGCTGGGAGGTGCCAGGTCCAGGGTGGGAGAGGACATGGGGTGGGAGCCCAGAGGGATGTGTGTGAGATTTGGGGTATATCCTTCAAGGGCTCAGAGAGCAGGGAGCAGTTTGAGGATCCGTGGAGAGTGGGTGGCAGGGAGAAGCTCTATGGGAGCCAGGCCAGCTGCAGGCCTCCAGGATGCCTTCCCCTGTTCCCAGGAGGTGAGGGATGCTGGAGAGAGGCGGGAACTGGACTGTGTGCAGAGGCAGCTTCAGGAGCCTCTGGTGGATGCAGGGACTCAGAACCTTGGCAGCCTCCGGCAGGGCTTCATGAAGTGCTTGCTGGAGGTAGAGGAGGCAGAGACCACCCATCGGAAGACCTCAAAGGCCCGGGCGTCGTCATCCCGCAAGTCGCCCAGGACCCTGATCCCTGTGCCCACTGCAGTCCCTCTCAGCAACTCAGCCCCATGCCTGCCGTTGACCCTGCCTCAGACCCCCTCTTCATCTCCTGCCACTGCTCCACCATGGGACTGGCCACCAGCCCCAGGGCCAGTCTCTGTCCCTGTGGGAGCCCCTGTCCCAGCCTTAGTGCCTGGCCCAGTACTGCCAGTCCCCGTCCTGGACCTGGGCTGGAGAAGGACAGAATTCTTGTACCAGAGCAGCGAGAAGAATCTGAGCTACTACGCCAAGGCACGGTAGGAGCCACCACCCGCTCACCCACCCACCTCTGAAAGGCTCCCCAAGGCCAGGGCCTTGACCTAGACGCTGGTCCCTGGCACTGCTCCTGCCTGTTCCTTTCTGTGTGTGTCTCTCTCCTCTCTCCTCACTCTGGCCCTCTCCATTTGTCTCAGCTCTGTCTTCTGTATCGCCCTGTCTCTGTCCCCTTTCTCATTTCTGACCCCTTTTCTCCTTCTGACTCCCTCTGAAGGGGTCTCTCCTCCTCTAGTCCCCCTCTGCTCTGCCTGCCTTCCTCTCTCTGTCACTCTCTTTTCCTGTCTTCTAAATCTTCTCCTGGCCCTCCCCAGCTATCAGTGACAGCCTTGGGCAGGGAAGAGTGGCTGGATATTGTCCTGGGCCTGGGTTCTGTCCTCTGCAGGCAGGAGCTGGAAGAGCACAGCCTCCGAAAGGTGTATCAGAACTGGGAGGAGAGACCCGAGGAACATCTCACCCTGCAACAGGAGGAAGGTGAGGGCAGGGAGTCCCTCTCAGGCAGAACCCTCAGTCCTGTGGGATGTGCAGTGCATGGCGGGTGGGGTATTGTGTAGATCAGCAGCTGCAGTGACCATCACAGCCTTGCAATTGGCCTGAGGGGACAGTGCAGGGAAGGAGGTTGAGCCACGCCACTGGGTGAGGGAGCCAGAGTTGGTGCTGTGTCCTCTGCCTCGAGGTCCAGTTCCAGAGCTGCCTCTCTGAGAGAATGATGGGAGCCCTACAAAGGGCTTTAAGTTTTGTTTCTGCCTCCCTCAACCCAAGCCCACACTCTATTGGTCTTCTTTAGAGCAGCCTGGATGGGAGACAGGGCTCTAGGACTCCTTTCCAGACAGCCCCTCACCGGGTTTAACAAGGCCACCACCCTGGACATGTCCCCATTCCCACCACATCCCACCTCTGCCAAAAAGTTAAAAAGTTCTGAACACCCACCCTGGGTGAGGAGCTGTGCTCTTTTCTCTGTTGTCCTGGGGCTAGGGCTAGCCCTGTGATCTTACTACTCATGTTGTCCTGGCCCTATTTTTTTTTTTTTTTTTTTTTTTTTGCAGTTTTTAGCTGGGGCTGGGTTTGAACCCACCACTCCTGGCATATGGGGCCGGCGCCCTACCCCATTGAGCCACAGGTGCCACCTGTCCTGGCCCTAGAAGACTAGGGATGTGTCCTTCCACTCCCATTCCTCCCAACCTTCTTGGTCACGGCAGCCCCTTCCCCTGCTTTCCCTGGGTCCTCTCACTGGCCCCCTGTGACTCACCCTTGAAGTTCCCTCCTTTTAGCATTAACCCCCCCCACCCCCAGCCACTGTCCTGTACACAGCACTGTCCCGCCTGCTTCAGCAGGTCACTGACATGCCACTTCGACTTAAAACTCAGGAAAGGGCTGACAGCCTTGCTCCTACGGGACTTAAAGGTCCAGGGATTGGCTTGGTGCCTGTAGCTCAGTGGCTAGGGTGCTGGGGGCTGGTGCGTTCGAACCTGGTCCTGGCTTGCCAAACAACAATTACAACTACAATACAAAAAAATAGCCGGGCGTTGTGGTGGGTGTCTGTAGTCCCAGCAACTTGGGAGGTTGAGGCAAGAGAATCTTTTAAACCCAAGAGTTTGAGGTTGCTGTGAGCTGTGACACCATAGCACTCTACCAACGGTGACATAGAGAGACTGTCTCAAAAAAAAAAAAAATTTAAACTTCCAGGCCTTTTGAGGGACCACATCTGCTTGAGGGTTCTGGATTTTTTGGTTCCTTTTGGGATATGCCTGCCTATGGCAGGTCTCCACTCGCCCCAACCCTAATCCTAGGCCTACATCTTCTCCAGAGTGCAGCGCTGTTGGTCAGAGGCTTATAGACTTACAGAGTCTATTGTGCACCAGGTGCTGAATTAGTACCACAGCTCTAAGAGGGTGTACTGTTGTTACGCCATCATACAGATACAGAAATAGAGGCTCAGAGAACTGCAGTGGCTTGCCCATGGCAACCATCCTCGTCAGCTCATGCTGCCATAGCAAAGGACTCCAGGCTGGGTGGCTGAAACAATAGACATTTATTTTCCCACAGTTCTGGAGGCTGGAGTCCAAGTTCAAGGTGTCAGCAGGGTTGGTTTCTCCTGAAGCCTCTCTCTTTGGCTCACAGATGGCCACCTTCCTACTGAGTCCTCACGTGGTCTTTCTTCTGTGCACGTGCATCTCTGGTGTCCCTTTGTGTGTCCAAATTTCCTTTCTAAGGACACCAGTCAGATTGGATTAGGGCCCACCCTAATGGCCTCACTTTAACCTAATCACCTCTCAAAAGGCCCTATCTCCAAAAACAATCACATTCTGAGTTACCGGGGCTCAGGGCTTCAACAGAAGAATTTGGGGGACACAAACCAGCACCCCTGCTTTGTGGTAGAGCCAGTCGCTAAGTTCTGTTGAGGTTGCTGTGGCTGAAAAACCAGACACCACACGTTATGATTAGTATGCAGCTTTTATACCAGTGGGCACTATTCTGGGACTTTCTTGCCATCCTTCCTGTCCTTTGCTCTGGTCCAGACAACTGAAGATATCCCAGAAGCTGTGTCCATCTGGATAAGTGACTATAGACACCAAGGTCCAGGGCATGGACTTAGTCTCAAAGGCCTGTCTGGAGCCAGGCATGGTAGCACCTGCCTGTAGCCCCAGCTAGTCAGGAGGCCGAGGCAGGAGGATTGCTTGAGCCCAGGAGTTCAAATCCCGCCTGGGCAACATAGTGAAACCCCCACCTCCAAGAAAGATGTTTCTGGCCACCTAATCTGTAAGCCTTAGTTTCCCCATCTTTACAAAGGGACTAAGCATTCTACTCTTACGAGGATATCTTGAGGATTAAATGAGAACGTGGCTCCCACCTGTAAACCTAGCACTCAGGGAGGCAGAGTCAGGTGGATCACTTGAGCTCATGAGTTTTAGACCAACCTCAGCAAGAGTGAGACTCTGTCTCTACTAAAAATAGAAGAATATGCCGGGCATCGTGGCGGGCACCTATAGTCCCAACTACTTGGGAGGCTGAGGCAAGAGGATCAGTTAAGCCCAGGAGTTTGCTGTCAGCTGTGATGACGCCACAGCACTCTAGCCTGGGCAGCAGACTGGGACTCTGTCTCAAAAATAAATAAATAGGGCGGCGCCTGTGGCTCAAAGGAGTAGGGCGCCAGCCCCGTATGCTGGAGGTGGTGAGTTCAAACCCAGCTCCGGCCAAAAACTGCAAATAAATAAATAAGTAAATAAGAACAAGGCTATAAAAAGTCTAGCCCAGTGCTTGGCACTTAGTAGGGTGTCCTAAAGTGGGTGTGCTTCTGGTGCCAGGCGGAGGCCACTAGTTAGCTTAGCTCTTGCCTCCCAGTCAAACCCTTGGACTGGATGGAGAGTGAGATGAGTCAAGAGGACCATGTGCCTTTGCTTTCACTCTTGAATGATCTTTGCCCCTCCGATGGTGGGCAGGAGGAAAGTTGGGGAAATGGGATGAATGTGGGGGGCAAGAATGCCCCCACCCCCACCTAACCCCGGCCTCCCCTCAGCCTTCCGCAGCTATTTTGAGATCTTCAATGGCCCTGGCGAGGTGGACGCGCAGAGCCTGAAGAACATCCTGTTCCACGTGGGCTTCTCCCTGACGCCGGACCAGGTGAAGGCTGCCCTGATGAGTGCTGATGTCGATGGTGAGCAGGGGTGAGGAGACGGGGCTCACTCAGAGCCCAGGCAGCTCTGGCTTCTCTGGCGCAGAACCTGTGCAGTCTCATGGGGCTCTGGGCTCGGAGAGTCCTGTGCTTCATCTAATGCTCTGTCATCACGGTCTAGAAATTCCTAATAGTCTTATCAAGGGAGCCCTGTCCTGCATTTCCATTTTGTGCTGAGTCCCGCACATTATGTAATTGGTCCCGACTCCAGGAGTTTACGCCCCCTGAATGTTTACTCAGTGCCAGCTCTGGGGACCCAGAGGTGACAAAGATCTACCTCCTGACTCCAAGGTGTGAGTGATCTCAGAGATTCCCTTCCCTGCAGGCTCTCACATGTGCTCCAGCTCTGCCATGATTCATTCATTAAACCAGCTGTATGACCTTTGGCAAGTCACTGAAGCTCAGTCAGCCTCAATTTCTCCAGCTGTAAAGTGGAGCTGATAATAGTACCTATCTCACCAGGCTGCTACGGAGATATAATGAGGCTGGGCACAGCGGCTCACACCTGTAATCCTAGCACTCTGGGAGGCTGCAGTTCAAGACCAGCCTGAGTAAGAGCAAGATCCTGAGACCCTGTGTCTATTAAAAATAGAAAAACCAGCTGGGCGCTGTGGCAGGTTCCTATAGTCCCAGCTACTCAGGAGGCGGAGGCAGGAGGATCGCTTGAGCCCAAGTGTGTGAGGTTGCTGTGAGCTATGACGCCAGGGCATTCTGCTCAGAGCAACAGAGTGAAACTCTGCCTTAAAATAAATACATAAATAAATAGATGAAATGAGATAATCCAGGCAACATCACTGAGCACAGCACCTCACAGACTGTGCCCAGGAGATGTTAACTGCCAACACAGAAGCACAGTTTAAAGTGGCTTAGGAGGCCAGGCGTGATGTCTCATGCCTGTAATCCTAGCACTCTGGGAGGCTAAGGTGGGTGGATTACCTGAATTCATGAGTTCAAGACCAGCCTGAGCCAGAGTGAGACCCCCCGCCCCCCATCTTTAAAAATAGCCAGGTGTTGGCAGTGCCCATAGCTCAGTGGTTAGGGTGCTGGCCACATACACTGGGGCTGATGGGTTTGAGCCTGGCCTGGACCTGCTAAACGATGACAACTGCAACAACAACCACAAAAAATAGCCGGGCATTGTGGTGGGCACCTGTAGTCCCAGCTACTTGGGAGGTTGAGGCAAGGGAATCCCTTCCAGTGGTTCTCAACCTTCCTAATGCTGCAGCCCTTTAATACAGTTCCTGTGGGTCGCGACCCACAGGTTGAGAACCTCTGGAAGCCCACTAGCTTGAGGTTGCTGTAAACTGTGATGCCACGACACTACCCAGGGCAACTCTATCTCAAAAAAAAAAAAAAACCACAGATGGAAAAATTAGCCTGGCATTGTGGTGGGTACCTGTAGTCCCAGATATATACAGGACACTGAGGCAACAGGATCACTTAAGCCTAAGAATTTGAGATTGTTGTGAGCTATGTATGGTGCCACATCACTCTACCTAGAAGACTCTGTCAATAAATAAATAAAGTGGCTTGGGAGAAGGGCTCAGGAAGGCTTCCTGGAGGAGGTAGGTGATGGCTGAGCCAAGTTGTGAAAGATTAAGCAGGAGGGAGGAGGCAGGCAGGAAAAGGAGACGGAAGAACGGTGTTTCTGGTGGCAGATACAGCCTGTACGAAGGGAAGAGAGTGCAGGGTGAGGGGAATCTCATGGGGGTTGCTGTGGCTGGATGCAGCGAAGGATATGGGGTTTGAGAACAGTGGACCTGTGCAGGGCCTGGGCTCCTGACCACCAGGTGTCATGACTCTGTTCCCTCCATCCCTACACAAGTCAGGAATTGACCCCAGCTCTGCCCGGTGTGGCCCTGAGTAAGAGCTTTCTTATCTCTGTACTTCAGGTCTCATGTGGGATATAGGGATAAGAGTACTCAGCATTGGCTGGGTGCCCACAGCTCAGTGGTCAGGGCGCCAGCCACATGCACTGGGGCTGGTAGGTTTGAATTCAGCCAGGGCCTGCTAAAACAAAAACAAAAAAATAGCTGGGCTTTGTGGCGGGTGCCTGTAGTCTGAGCTACGAGGGAGGCTGAGGCAAGAGGATCACTTGAGCCCAAGGGTTTGAGGTTGCTATGAGCTATGAGGCCACGGCACTCTACCACCGAGGGTGACAAAATGAGACTCTGTCTCAATTTAAAAAAAAAAAAAAAAAAAAAAGAGTATTTAGCATCAGGGCCAGGTGTGGTGGCTTACGCGTGTAATCTCAGCACT
>NW_003852404.1:7708577-7721957 GCF_000181295.1 Otolemur garnettii
GCATTACAGCTCACAGCAACCTCCAACTCCTGGGCTCAAGCGAGTCTCCTGCCTCCGCCTCCCAAGTAGCTGGGACTACAGGCGCCCGCCACAACACCCGGCTATTTTTTCTTGGGTTGCAGCCATCATTGTTGTTTGGCGGGTCCGGGCTGGGGATTCGAACCCGCCACCTTAGGTGTACGTGGCCGGTGCTTGGCCGGTTGAGCTATAGGCGCCGAGCCTCAATTCCAGATCTTACGGGATTTTATGAGTGTTTGGTGGGGCATCTGAGCTGGTCTGGTCTGCATCTCTGAGGAAGGGATGGTCAAATGGAAGCACGTATAGGATGTTTACTAAGTCAAAGAGTTGGAGACTACTGGAGAGAATTCTAGAAAGAGGAAGCAGCATGTGCAAGGGCTTGAGCAGGGAAGAACGTGGCCTCAGGTAGGAAAGCAGGTGCCGGGCAAGCTTGGCACAAGGTGAGGCTGGAGACAGGTGACATGCAGATCCTCCAGGAGATTTTAATTTTCATCTTTTACTTCATGTGCCATTTTCTGCATTGAATATGCATCATTTTTATAATTAGACCCAGTGAGTAATTGCTAGTAACCAGGCCTGGGCTGCGGTGCCTGGACCTGCTCAGGAAGGCCCTTGCCCACCTGATAACTCCTCTGGCCTCCACAGGAGATGGTCACGTGGACTTCAAAGACTTCTTGGATGTGATGACAGACACCAGGCGCTTCTTCTGTTCTGTGGGTGAGTGGGGATGAGCCCAGGGCAGTCAAAGCTGGAGGAGGGGCCCAGAGGCTGGTGAGGGGGCATTTAGGACCACCAAATGGTAATGGCAGCCACCATCCCATGTCCCCAGAACAGAATGCCCTGATGGACATGGCTCTCCCAAACCCCCACACTCTACTCTTTGAGATCCTGTCCCTGCTGGTGGAGATGCTGGCTTTACCAGAGGCAGCCTTAGAGGAAATTACAAAGTGAGTGGGGCTGGTTGTTGGGGGTGGATGGTTGTGGACACTGAGGTGGCACTTTGGGAACTTTTGGTAGTTAAGATGCTTTATCACAAGTGAAAGAAACCTGGTGGGGTGCAATGGCTCACACCTGGAATCCCAGCCCTCTGCGCGGCCAAGGCTGGAGGATCACTTGAGCTCAGGAGTTTGAGACCAGCCTGAGTAAGAGTGAGACCCCATCTTTACTAAAAACAGAAAAATCAGGCGGGCATTGTGGTGGGCTCCTGTAGTCCCAGCTACTCAGGAGGCTATGGCAGGAGGGTTGTTTGAGCCCCAGGAGTTTGAGGTTGCTGTGAGCTTTGACGATGCCATTGCACTCTAGCCACATTAACAGAGACTGTCTTTAAATAAATAAATAAAACAAGTGGAAGAAACTCAAATAAAAATGGCTTAAGCAGAGGCATTGGCTTAAATAACTGTTTAGGGTCTCAGGAATGGCTAGATCCAGGAGTCCAGATAATACCAGTAAGGCTTTATCTTGCCATCTGTGCATCTCGGTGCATTGGCTTTGAGCTCAGCTAGGCTGTCCCCACAGGCTTAGGGGTGGCAATCAGTAGCCCCTTAGTCATACCCTCCTAGTATAAAAGAGGAATTCTTTCCTATGGGACTCAGGGAGCAATCACAGAAGGGAAATCTTACAGACCCCACCTGGGGCCAGAAGACACAAAGCTGTGCCTGTCTCTAGGGCACAGTGGTTCATCTAAGGAAGAGACGGCCACAGGCGAAAAGAACGTGAACTTTTCAGTTCTAGAGCCAAAGGTGACGGCAGACTAGCCCACTGATCTCCAACCAGCAGTTTCAGGCCATGATGCCTTGAAGGAGCCCCGAGCCTCCATTTCTTGTCTTTGAAATACACATATTTTAATACTTGCTCCTCAATAATTACTAGCTTCAGGGGCAGCACCTGTACTCAGTGGGTACGGTGCCAGCCATGTGCACTGAGGCTGGTGGGTTCAAACCTGGCCCAGACCAGCTAAAACAACAATTGCAACAAAAAAATAGCTGGGCGTTGTGGTGGGCTCCTATAGTCCCAGCTACTTGGGAGGCTGAGGCAAGAGAATCACTCAAGCCCAAGAGTTTGAGGTTGCTGTGAGCTGTGACGCCATGGCACTCTACCCAGGACAACAGCTTGAGACTCTGTTATAAATAACAACAACAGGCTCGGCGCCTGTGGCTCAACCGGCTAGGGTGCCAGCCACGTACACCTAAGGTGGCGGGTTCGAATCCCCAGCCCGGACCCGCCAAACAATAGTGACGGCTGCAATCAAGAAATGGCCAGGTGTTGTGGCGGGCGCCTGTGGTCCCAGCTACCTGGGAGGCGGAGGCAGGAGACTCGCTTGAGCCCAGGAGTTGGAGGTTGCTGTGAGCTGTAGTGCCACGGCATTCTACCCAGGGGGACAGCTTGAGGCTCTGTCTCAAGGAAAAAAAAAAAATAAATAAATAACAACAACAATAATAATAATTACTAGCTTCAGGGCTGGGCAAGGTGGCTCTAATCCTAGCACTCTGGGAGGCTGAGGCGGGTGGATTGCTTGAGCTCAGGAGTTTGAGACCAGCCTTAGCAAAAATGAGACCCTGTCTCTACTAAAACTAGAAAAACTAGCCAGGCATTGTGGCAGGTGTGTGTAGTAGTCCCAGCTACTTGGGAGGCTGAGGCAGGAGGATCGCTTGAGCCCAAGAGTTTGAGGTTGCTGTGATCTAAGATGCCATGGTATTCTACCCAGGACAACAGAGTTAAGACTCTGTCTCAAAAAAACCCAAAAACCAAAAAAGCTAGCTTCTAGCAGAGGTGGTTGTGAGGGTCAAATGAGATCAGAATGCAAAGGCCCTTTGTCAACTGCTGTGCACAGTTTTTGTAACTGTATGAGAGAAAACCCCAGGATCTGGTGGGAGGAAGAAAGAATTTGGAGCTCTGTCTGTGCTTCTTACTAGTACAGCAACCTTGGGCAAGTCACCTTCTTTCAAGCCTCGGTTTCTTCATCTGTAAAATGGATGCTTATTTCCTTGATTCTTCAATGTAAATGAGAGGTGATACAAGGGTAACTCACAAAATCGAATCTGCAGGGACCAGTGTCTCAGGCTACTGGGGTCTCCTCTCCACTTAATCACACAGACGCTTGCCCTGTCATTCAATAAGCTGGGCTCATTTTTTCCTACCACAGAGCAGGCTTTTTCTTCATGGGGTGGGAAGAAGGGGAATGATTACAGCCTGCTCCAGTAACATCAACTCGGCAACTCCAAGGACAAGAGATCTTTCTCCTGCCAGTATTTGTAATTCACTCAAAACATATACAACATAAATATATCACTTAAAAAAGCCATAAAACAAATTCCCAGTACCCATTATCCACTTTATTATTAATTTTTTTTTGAGCCAGACTCTCACTATGTTGCTCTCTGTAGCATGCCATAGCATCACAGCTCACAGCAACCTCAAACTCTTGGGCTTAAGCAATTCTCTTGCCTCAGTCTCTCAAGTAGCTGGGACTACAGGTGCCCACCACAATGCCCAGCTATTTTTCTTCATTGTCGTTTTTTTATTATTGTTGTTTTTAGCAGGCCCGGGCTGTGTTGGTTGGAACCTGCCAGCTTCATTGTACGTGGTCAGCGCCTTAACAGTTGAGCTACGGGTGCCAAGCCCCAATACCCACTTTAAAAATGGGTCATTTCTAAGGCTGGGCGTGGTGGCTCAAACCTGTAATCCTAGCACTCTGGGAGGCTGAGGTAGGTAAATCGTTTGAGCTCAGGAGTTAAGAGACTAGCCTGAACAAGAGCGAGACCCCGTCTCTAAAAATAGCTGGCATCTTGGCCAGAGCCTGTAGTCCCAGCCACTTAGGAGGCTGAGGCAAGAGGATTGCTCAAGCCCAAGAGTTTGAGGTTGCTATGAGCTATGATGCCACAATATTCTACCCAGGGTGACAGAGTGAGACTCTGTCTGAAAATAAAGATCATTTCTAATAACCCTGAAGCCGCTGCACACCCCACCCAAACCACAAGATACTTTTCCCCCAAATAAGAACCATTTCCCCCTTATCACTTTTTAATTTTATTACTTATTTTCCCCATATTTAATGAAAATTTCGAACATATAGCAAAGTTAAAATAGTTTACATACCTATCATATAGATTCCACCATTACCATTTTACTATTTCTCTTATATCTATCCATTTCTCTATCCTTCAATTCTTTTTTTTTTTTTTTTTTTTTTTGAGACAGAGCCTCAAGCCGTCCCCCTGGGTAGAGTGCCGTGGCATCACAGCTCACAGCAACCTCCAACTCCTGGGCTCAAGCGAGTCTCCCGCCTCCGCCTCCCAAGTAGCTGGGACCACAGGCGCCCGCCACAACGCCCGGCCATTTTTTTTTGGTTGCAGCCGTCATTGTTGTTTGGCGGGTCCGGGCTGGGGATTCGAACCCGCCACCTTAGGTGTACGTGGCTGGCGCCTCAGCCGGTTGAGCTATAGGCGCCGAGCCCTTCAATTCTTTTTTTGTGGCGTCATAGCTCACAGCAACCTCCAGCTCTTGGGCATAAGTGATTCTCTTGCCTCAGCCTCCCAAGTAGCTGGGACTACAGGTGCCCACCA
This sequence comes from Otolemur garnettii, assembly GCF_000181295.1. NCBI lineage: Eukaryota > Metazoa > Chordata > Mammalia > Primates > Galagidae > Otolemur > Otolemur garnettii. The sequence goes on from NW_003852404.1 coordinate 7,713,158, forward strand.
CAACACCCAGCTCTTTTTGTTGTTGTAATTGTCACTGTTGTTTGGCAGGTCCAAGCCGGGTTCGAACCTGGCAGCCCCGGTGTATGTGGTCGGCACCCTAGCTGCTGAGCTACAGGTACCAAGCCCTATCCTTCAATTCTTTAGCTCATTGCAAAGTTAATGATAGTCATTTCCATCTCAATACCTCAGAAAACATATGTGTATGTATTAACTAAAAATCAATATTTGTTTGGAGCTTCTTTTTTTGTGAGACAGTCTTATTCTGTCACCCTGGATAGAGTGCTATGGTGTCATTGTAGTTTACAGCAACCCCACGCTCTTAGGCTCAAGCAATCCTCTTGCCTTAGCCTCCCAAGTAGCTAGGACTACAAGTGACCAGCACAGCACCCAGCTAGTTTTTCTATTTTTAGCAGATATGGAGTCTTACTCTTGCTCGGGCTGGTCTTGAATTCCTCAACTCAGTCAGTCCACCTGCCTCAGCCTCCCAGAGTGCTAGGATTACAGGATGAGCCACTGTGCTGGGCTTTTTTTTTTTTTTTAAAGAGTCTCACTCTGTTGCCCTGAATGCTGTGGTGTCATCATAGCTCACAGCAACTTCAAACTCTCAGGCTCAAAGAGATCCTCTTGCCTCAGCCTCCCAAGTAGCTGGGACTATGGGCACCCACCACCACGTCCAGCTAGTTTTTCTATTTTTAGTAGATTTGAGTAGATACAGGGTCTTGCTCTTGCTGAAACTGGTCTCTGAACTCCTCCCGCCTCCACCTCCCATAGTGCTAGGATTACTAAGGGTGAGCCACTGTGCTGGTCTGACTCTCCCATTAGGTTTGTGTCCAGATAGTTGATTTAGGAGGTAATTCCAGGGGAGTCAAGCTTCAAGGCTCTTCTGTGGTGGCTTCTTCAAATGCACAGTGGGATAAAACAAAACTGTCAGGGGAAGAAAGGGAAATGCCTCTGTACCTCATCTACTGACACGTTTGGTGAAGGGTGGCCTCATGAGTATTTAACTCCTCTGCACTTCTGGGTTGCACATGTGTCAGAGAAGCCCCAGGGCAGCAAGCAAGAACCTCAGGTCTGAGATAAGACCTAAAAGGTTGCCTGGTACAGAACTGGTTGAAGCCTGTGTGGAAGTGGTTGCTTGTGGCAGTGGCTGGAGCAAGGAGGTGGGGCTGAGATTACCATACAGGGACCCTGTGTGGGTGTCTCCTTCACTGCTCTTTCCCAGGCACTTAGAAGAGTGGTCAGCACACAGTGAACCTTAATGAGCATTTGCTGAATGAAAGGTGCTGCCGTCTGGTGTGGGAAAAGGCAAGGAGTAATGAGTTAAGGAAATCAAGTGAGTTGTAGGCTAGGATGGGGTAGGTGCAGGTTGTCAGGGGGCTGGCAGCAGAAGCCTAGCTGATCTGGCAGGGAGGGGAGGCCAGAGGATTTCTGGAGATGTTCCCTAAGCTGAAATCTGGAAGATGAGCAGGAGTTAAGGGCACACCTGATTTACAAAGCACTTGTACATCTAAGTAAAAATATCAGTGATAAAATCATATGTAACACGTACCAAGTTCTTTGTGTGTGCCAGACACAATGTTGAGTACCTGATGGGCCTTGTTATTTAATCCTATATAGCATGTGGACTATTTGATCCGTTTTACCAGGGAAACCTGAAGCGCAGAGAAGTCAGGTGACTTCCAGACATGCAGCTACAGGGAAGAGATAACACCTCCCTTCCCATTTTACATAGGGAGACTGAGGCCCAAACCAGGGCAGTGAGTTGCTTATGGTCACGGAAAATTAAAGGCAGAGCTGGGACTAGAATCCAGGTTTCCTGACTCCCGGGCTTGTATTCCTGCTTCTGAGCTGGACAGACAGAACAGAGGCATAGAAGTGGGGTGAATTAAACAGCTAGGCTGAGCTGGATGGGTACTCCCTCCCCAGCTACTATCGAAAGAAGCTGAAGGAAGGTTCCTACAAGGCCCAAGAGATGGCATCAGCCATAGGCCAGCTGCGGTTGAGGAAGAAGCTTCCCTACAATCCCCAGCAGGCAGAGAGCTCTGAAGTCCCAGAACGAAGGGTCCTCAGGATCCTGAGCCGACTAAAGGAGCACGACTATGGTGAGGGCCCCGGGCAAGGTGGACTGGGCTGGGGACTCTGCTCTCCTGCCTACCTGGTTGTCTATACACCCAGACCCAGGGAGCTGAGAGGCTTGGTTTCCCACTTGGGCTCAACTGTGTGCAGCAGTGAATGGGCTGACCATCACCATTCCACACTGCACCCTCTAACAACGGACTCCCGTACAGGTTGGTCCTAAGAACTAGGATTGAGAAGGGAGCATCTATACAGAGCACCCAGCTTGAGTACCCTCTGGGGTCAGTCACTAGGCCCTGGGCAGATGAACTATAATTTAATCTTCATGATCATGTTTTTATCCCATTTTACAGATGAGAAAACTGAAACTGATGAAATTTAAGCAACTTGCCCAGTTGTCCCCAACTAGTGTGTTAGAAAGGGAAGTTTATACCAAGGTCTGACCCCCCAAACTATGTTCTTTTCACTGGGAAAGCCTGCCTCCCAAGTACCATTTATTAGGCTCCGACTGTGTGCCAAGTGATGGGACAGGAGCTTTGCAGTCTTTCTAAAGCAGTGTTTTTTGACATTTTTTAATCTCATGGAACATTTGAACCTATACTATAATCTTCTGTGGCACACTTAGATTATGTTGATCCCCCCCTAAAAAAAAAAGAGTAAAAAAGGAAAATACTTCTTGTGCTTTGAACTTCTTTTGAAAAAAATTTAATTAATGATTTTTTTTTTTTTTTGGACCGGGGCCAGGTTTGAACCCACCACTTCCGGTATATGGGGCCGGCACCCTACTCTTTTGAGCCACAGGGACCACCCCATTAGTTAATGATCTTTAAAATTCTTCACAGCACACCAGTGTGCTGCAGAAAACCCGTTGAAAATCACTGTTCTAGAGTGAGCCTATCAGACTCTGCCAGGATCCATCACAAAAACATCTGCTCCTTTCGAAACTGTTACCAGCCCTGACTAAGTGCTCAGCGCTTAGCTCAGTGCTTTGCATGTATGACCCTTATAACCTTTGCCAGCACCTCTGTGAGGTGGGAACCACTATTTTCTCCAGCTTACAGCATCAGGGAGAGGTTAAGTGGAGCTTGCCCAAACCCACCCAGCCCATTATGGGGCACAGCCAAGATTTCATCTGCATCTGCCTGCCTCCCAAGGCCAGGCATGCTCTGGAGTATTCCCCCTCCTGCCTCCTTTTCCACCAGCTGCCAGCCTGCAGAGCCCCTATGTCCAGGTACCCTGCATCCCGCTGTGCCCACGGTTGGATAAGAAGTCCGTCCGACGGAAGCAGGGCAACCACTACATGCTAGAGCAGACTGCCCCCACCGACCTGGGTCCTGACATCGGTAGCCTCTTCTTCCCGTCAGGATCTCAAGAAGGCAGGTGGGTGTCCAGACAGCAAGGGCCCCAGCCCAGGCCCTTCCACCTCCTTCCTTCAGAGGCCTCTGGCCTAGTGCCTGGGCAACTCATCTTTCCAAGAGATGATGGCTGGGTGACTACTTACTCCAGTGAGGAGAAAGGAGGGATGGGAAAGAAACTAACCTTTGTTGAGGGCTTGTATATTAGATTGTTTCACCAAAGTCAGAGTTCTCATCCCTTCCGGTGCTCAGGACTCAGGGGCATGAGAGTGTACTTTTTTGGGGGCTGGCACTATCCTCCCTTTTCTCTACAGGGAGCGCCTTTGTCCTAGTCTGGCTCCATATTAGGAGTAGCTGGCTTAACCTGGGCAGAGAGGAGTGTTCTCTCTGTAGCAGACCCCTCCCATAACCCCCAAGGGGAAAGGAGCCCTGGACTTGGAATCAGGCCAGTGAGCCCAAGTACTGGCTCTATTATTTCCCACCTGGGCATGCAGGAATGGCTTATGTCTTGGCAAGACCGTAGGGAGAGGGCCAAATATCTCTCATCCTTTTGCCTACTCCTCTCCCCAGGGAACACAGCTCTGATAGCAGAAAGTGGCTCAGCTCTGTGCCGGCTCGAACTCACTGACCGTCTGGAGTCCTGTCTCTAGGCAGCTGTTCAAGGCCTGTAGACAGATGGTCACCAGGCAGGGGTTATGGCTGGAGTTTGCTTTTGTGGCCTGATAAGCCAATAAACACCAAGAACTTGAACCTCTATGCCTGGTGCCAAGGCCGGCCCCCAGGTCTTCACCCTACCACTTGGCTCTCAGAGTACAAGGCTCCAGTGCCTTCCCATCCCCAGGCAAGATGCACTTCGAAGCCCTGCCCAGAGATGGGGCTCCTGCTACAGGTGCCTCTGTGTACAAAGTTTCTGAACACTTTCAAAGAACAGAGCTGGCCCTCTCCTCATATGAATATCTCCCCCTTTGGACTAGAAGCTGAAAAAGGCAGAAATTCTCTCTCCCACCTTGCTCTAAGGGAGCAGTGGACATGAGGGAAAGATACAGCCCCTGAAAGCATCAAGCCGTGTGGGAAGACCTGAGGTAGCCTCAGCCATGCTCTACTGTGACAAAGCCCCAAGACTCAGGCGTCTCCTTTCTTTATTGCCTAAAGGAGTGGGTCCTTCTCCCCAACCCACATACCACCCAGACTATTTCTCTACCAAAGAGTCTCTCCCTGGGACTGATAGCTCACAGGGTTAAACACACGCCACAGGAAGAGATAGGAAGCCAGGGACTAAAATGAGGACAAGCATCTGACAAGTTTAAAACATGTATTTAAAATACAATTTATAAAATGCTTAATCTGCCGACTCAGGAGCCCGTGGTGCAGGGTGTGGTGGGGGTGAGCAGCTGCCTGCTACAGCAGCAGAGCAAGACTGCAGGGGTACGGCCCTCCCTCCCTTGCCCTTCTGTTCAGACACCCACAGGGCCCGTGTGCACCCCTGGGATCACACAAGAAAACAGGACCCCAGAGGTTTCTTGAGTCTCTGCTTACCAGGGAGGCTGGGTGCAGCCCTGCCGGCCCATCCCTGAGCAGAGCACCCCCAGATGGGGCAGAGCAGGGTATGGCTGGGCAGGGCAGGGCTGGGCGGGGCAGGTGGGCTCTGGAAGGGGCTGATGGTAGCAGATAGGGTGTTGCCTCCTGCCTGCAGGTGGGGAGCACCCTGATTGAGTGGGCTGAGAAGGGTTGGTCACCAGGCCTGTACCCCCAGCTCCTTTGGTTATAGGCTGACATCAGAGTAGTGGCTCATGGGAAGCGGTTAGCTGGAAGGTCTGAGGCCTGGCTCCTGGGGTCAGGGAGGAGCTGGGGGAAGGGGGCAGTACCATGAAGGCAGATAAAGGGGCAGCAGCCTCAGGTTTTTGCCCCTCATTCCCCTGGGGTTTTCCAAGCCAAAGCCTGCAACTTACTTTAAAAAAGAAAAGGAAAAACAAAAGCACTTAAGGAAAGTTACAGACAACTACTAAAAAAAAACCCCACACAAAATCCAAACCGTTTTCTCATCTTCCCTCCCGCCTCCCCCCAACACAATAAAGTTTCCTGTTTTCTTTTTAAAATTTTGCTTGCCACCTCTCTATCTGGAAGCCAGGGCATAACTGCTGGTGGGTGGTGACAGGCACACAGTGGGCAGAGCCCCATCTTTGGCAGGAGGGAGGTGGCAGCACCAATCCCTGCCACATCCTCAATCCAGACACCCACCAGCCGGCCTTCATGCGGCTCCCACTGGAGGGGGTGGGGTAAGAACAGGTGGTCCCAATGGCTGAGCAATGAGCACTCCTGGACTTCCCACCGGGACTACCTCTGCATCCTTCTCCAATTGAAACGACAGTCTCATGTTGGGCCAGAAACCACTATTACATGAGGGATGGACACTATACATTTAGAATGTGGACACCTGGTCAGGGCAGTGGAACTATAAAGATAGCAGCCAACTTTCTTCCTTGCTCACCCCTGGAGATAATTCTCCCTCTTACTTATTGAAGCCTTGTTCCAGCTTTGCTTTAGGAAAATTCCTGGCTTCATACAGCTATAATGCTGTGCCATGGACTAGTCACTGATTCACCTGGCAGCTGACCCTTCCTCCCAAGGGGAAATTATAGTGGGACATGGCTTGCTGGTCTGGCCTACCATTCCCACAGCTCCCACAAGGCTGAGAGCTGGGTGAACCGAAAGTAGAGTGAGCCAGTCAGTGAAACTGAGCTCGCCACTTTGGCCACCATGTGCTGCCTAATCACAAAATCATACCAACTACTCTAAGACTTATCTGCTGGTCAGGAATGGGGTGGCCATCTGGCTGGCTGAGGGATAAGGTGCAGTGCAACAGAAGGGACGGGAGAGCTTGAGCGCTGCTCTAGGCAGTTGCCTCTTCCACTCCAGGAGCCAAAGCAAATCTCCAGGGACAGAGTAAGAACTACCTTCATTCCAGGCCCTTGCTCTGGAAAAAGGGGTGAAGGATAGCCTAGGTCTATGGGGAACGAGTCTGTTATCAATCTTTGCAATGCAAAGCTTTTCTTTTCCCAATTTTATTCAAAATGGTCTGCTCCCAAGGTACTGATTTCACACAGGAAATGTACCAAGTAAAGTTACTGAGCTGGGGCCATCAATGGAGATGGAGCACCACAGACAGTTAAGAGTTCAAGCCTTGCTGGAGTGGGAGGATCTAGCTACCTTCTGACTACTTAAGGAAGGCTCAGAGTCCTGGAGCCAGACTCTCCCCTGCTCTTCCTGTACTGACAGCAAAATACTGAACAATCTCACATCCTTTACTTCTAAATCCAGGAGTGCAGTCTCACTCCCTGATACTCCCTGTTTTCTTCTAGAATTAGCAAGCCTGGCTGGTAGGGAACCACCCTGAGGGGTACGGGAAGGGGAAGTCTGTACACTTTCCCTATGTCCCAAAATACTAGAGGTGGGGTTGGCACCCTCCCCAGGCTCTCTGAGCCTACAGAGCCAGCCCAGTCTCCAGGCAAGGCCAAGATGTCCTGGGACTTAGCTGGGGGAGGGAGGTATAGGCATGGGGTGCTCATCTGTCCTGGGGGCTACAGAGCCCTGCCCCTTTTCTGGGCGGCAGTAGGAATACAGAAGCTAAGTTCATCAAAATCCTATTGGTTAATGTTTCTAGTGAATGTCCTAGAAACATTTTTAAGTAGACTACCAAACTACCTTTTCTCAATTAAAAATTCATTAAACTGCTAAAACCCCTCCCATGCGCTTTTTCTTGCAAATCAGATATTTGTATAAACAAACAAAAATAGGAAAAAAAAAAAAAGAAAGGATATTTTCAAATGGAACTTACTTTTTAAGTGATGAAGACATGCACTTGGGGGTGGGTAGGCAGGAGTTCTCATTTGTGTTTTGAAATCCCAAATTAATGAGCATGATAAACTGTTATTGCTGGCACTAGCTTTACCCCAAGTGGCCAAGTGGCACTGCCTGACTCTCTACTCTGAGTCCTTGGTGGGTCCCCCCAACCCTCCCCTAACCCCCACCCTTTCCCTTTCCATTGACTTGGGACAGCCCTTGTCAACATGCCAATCACAGTGGGAAGGGGGGGAAGGGGGGAGGTCACAGTGCATGGGGTTCAAGGTCACAGTGGGCGGAGCAAGGGGGATCACAGTGCAAGTAAGTCAGGTCGTTCCCTCTGCTCAAGTCCAGCTGTCTGCCACGGCAGTGCAACCCGTGGCGGACGACCCAGGAGGCGGTGATGGTGGCAGCGGCAGCATCCTTTCTTGCCTGCATTTATCTGCGCTGTTTGAAGCCTTGTGACCCATCAGGACCCAAAGGCTGTCTGATCACATTATTGGGCTGCCTGCTGTCTTCGGGTTGGGAGATCCTGGTTGGCCTGAAAGGAAGAGTATCAGAGGAAGGATATAAATGATGTCACCTTAATTGGTGACACCTCAATCTTAATCAACCATCCTTGCAGCCTGGGGCAGAAGTCACAGTGGCTGTCAGCCAACTCTGGCTCCACAAGTCTGCTTCTTTGGCAAGCAGACTCAGGGTATCTCTTAAGTTGGAAGGCCCTTAAGAGGTAGGGCCAGCGGTCCATGCTCTAGCAGCCACAGCATTCTACTCCCCAGTTTGGGTCACCATCATTCATTTGTAGGTAGGGGAGTGCTCAAGGCCCTATTTTCCCCAAAGGCAATGACTAAGGACAGCATATCCTCCACATAACCATGTGGCACACAGACTCTTCAGAGTGTCAAGTCAAGAGCTCAGGAAAGGGACAGAGTCCTGCCATTTCTATCTTCCTGCTTTTCTCTCCAAACCATGTGGTGGTAAAAGACTGACTCAAATCACTACAAAAGACTAAAGGAAATGTATACTTTTTGCACTCGAGAGACAGTAACAAATAACCCCCTCAAAATTATGAAAGGACAGGAAGTACATAGATTCGTTCTTCAACTACTAGAATAACAAACCAAAAAGGCCCCTCAAGGTTAGAAAGAGGCCCTCTTAACAAACACTACTTTACCAGGAAGTGACAAACTTACATAATACAACCTCTCTAGAGAAATACTACTGCAGAGAAAAAAATGCCAAGAGTACAGCCAGGCGTGGTGGCTCACGCCTATAATCCTAGGACTCTGGGAGGCTGAGGTGGGTGGACTGCTTGAGCTTATGCGTTCAAGACCAGTCTGAGCAAAAGTGAAACCTCGTCTCTACTAAAAATAGAAAAAACTAAGGCAAAAGGATCTCTTGAGCCTGAGTTGGAGCTTGCTGTGAGCTATGACACCATAGCACTCTACCAAGGGCGACAGCTTAAGACTCTATCTCAAGGCTCGGCGCCTATAGCTCAACTGGCTAAGGCGCCAGCCACGTACACCTAA